>NC_143564.1:7578611-7895000 GCF_054136105.1 Typopeltis vanoorti
ACGCCGTAACGAAAACGCAAAAAACAAATTCGCTTTTGTTAATTTAAGTAAGTCAGTGACGACCCTCAAGCCATACAAGGACAATAATATGAGCAAATATTCAGCACAGCAACAATCTACTATGCCAAATCTTAAGAATTTGAGAGGGAACAATAAGCAAAATAGCAAATATGTTCTTAGTAAATGTCTTTGTTAAAGTAATTTTTTTTCTTTCTGTAATGCAAATTTCAAAGTAATAGAAAAATTTCAGTTAAGGGATGTTTAATTAAAAATTTCTTGCTTCAAGCTCAAGCATCTTGGAGGAGGCAGTTTAGGATGAAGTACGAAATTGTTAGTATTATTAAAAAATACCGCAGTAAGCCAATGGCCCTTCGCGGAACATGCTTCCGCTAGGTATTAACTGGTTGTAAAAATAAGCCTTGCAAGAGTGGATTTAAAAGCGGTCATGGTAAATCTTAGATTTCGTTAAAGAAGCATATGCATTCTTTGAAAGATTTTTCTTTTATGCACACAAGTACTATCAAAAATAACCATTAAAATTCTTCTTCCTTTTTCCCTTGCAGTGTTGAAGGTTTTCTCTTAATTTAACCGTAACCATACACAAGGATAAGGTGGTTAGCCCTATGCCTGCCGGTGTATCCAATGTTCGTAGAGGCGTTGACTTCTCAAGGCCAGTTTACCTGCTTGTGGGATAAAAAACTCCATATAAGCTGGGGAGAAAAAACCTGCAGTCTACGCCCAAACTTGACTATGTGTGAGAAAGATCCTAAGCTACTCACGTCAGCGCCGGGAATTGAACCCAGGACACGCCTTTCCCAGGAATATGGTTACGAAGCGAATAGCCACTCGGCTAACCACGCGATCTGCATTGAAGTTTATGGACGCTATTAATGAGTCTAAGATAGAACTGACTATTCTATAAATTTATTTGCATTACCCCAAAAAAATAAGGGATACGCAAGAGTAGTTTCGTCGTCTTGCGTATCCCTTAGATAATGAGTTTTGTGTAAAATCATAAACGCAACTTTTAAATAAAATCTCTGTATTAATTAACACAATATTACAATTTATAATTTTGATAACCTGTCTTCACATTGGCAACTTATTTTTATTCCATGACGACTTTAATTCGATTAACAAATATTTATTATTTATTAAATATAAATAAAAGAATGAATGGGAAATTTATCCCGCCATATAATATAATAACAACTAAATTTCAATTGCATGCTAATCTATTTCAACCAAATCCAAATAACGGAAAAGTTATGAGCGTTTATATCAGACGAACATCGCATAGGGAGAAAAATATATATTGTAATAATGCCACGTAAAATGCGCTTAGATACATTATTAAAGGCTCAGGATGGCTTCCGAGAGTTCACTGAATATCACCACTACAGAATGATCTAATGAATGATGCTTGTCATTCGTTTAGAAGGGATAAACCATTTCTCTCTCTCTCTCCCTCCCAGATTGCTTGGCCATAGTAAGGATAAGAGCGGCATGCATAAGCAGAAGCATGATTGTAGGGCAGTACATTCCCTTATGCAGAAAACGAAACTCACGATTAAATGTTTCTTCCTGATAACCTGGCGTAGCCATGGCGAAGAAATCGCAGGAAAATTATAAATACTTTTAGTAGCTAAGCACGCCATCTACTGGATGTGTTCATGGAGTCAGACTAGTGCTGGGAGAAAGGAATGGTATCGACTTCACCCCATATTGTGACCTCAGGATTTCTATTATTAAAGAATACCCTAATTTATCACTTCTAAGAATTCATACCAGGCATGTTTCAATTACCATTTCTTCCTGCAGGCGTCATTAATCTGTATCGTAACTATCATTTTCGAGCCCTTCCCCGGGTATTTTATACTGCGGGATTATAACACAGAAATATCGTTTCAATACCGACAGCAATATTTAATTGAATATCCATACTCTCATCTGGCTCTGTTTCAAAATACTGACGCATTTTAGCATCTAATTTTTAACACAGCTAGACGCTTACATGGAAAGAGAAAAGAAACCTCAAATAAAACTTAACCTCTCTACAAAAGAAATCCTTTTATTCTTGGGATCTCAAAGTTACTTGATGTGGATTCTGAAACTAGTTGTCATATTTAAAGCTGAGAGGAAATAAGTGCGTTCAAACCACTAACCCACTATTCGTTCTCATGTATGCACACTCTTCTTGCTTTACTAATTGCCAGTGGCAGATTAAGGATAGTTGGGCCCCCTAGGCAAATTATATTTGGGGGCCCCCCAAAACAATAATAATAAAAAAAAGAATTACAAAAAAATAAAAGTTAGGTGGTAAATAAATTAAATTTTGTGTAAATATTGAAGCCTTTGGCTCTTCATATAATTAGAAATTTTGTACTTTTAAATTTTTTGAACTTCTGGATTTTTTTGCCTGTTAAAGGATTAAAGGATGATAAATAATAAAACTTTTTACTTTTATTTTATTTTTGTTTTTTTATCAGTTTTTTTTTTTTTTTTTTACAATTTCACAAAGTTTTTTTTTTTACTTGCACTACACTCAAATAATGAAAACACGAAAAGTCACTCTAAAAAGTTATTTTTGAAACAAACACCTCACTCTTATCATTCACATCCTTTTTTGGATAGTAAACATATCCAATCGGCATCCACAAAAGTTAATGCTCTAATTTCGCAAAAAAAAAAAAAATAATAATAATAAAATAAATAAATAAATTGTATTTTGGACTGCGACAGCATCCGCTTTACATATTTTAAGCGGATAAAAATTGTTAAAGTTTTATGCAACTTTATTTAACTTTTATTTAATTTTTATGTAATCTGGACATCCTACTCCAAAGACCAAACATGGAAATTTTCCAAGTCATTTCAGGCCTCCCAAAAGTGAGGAACAGTTCTCACACTTTGGGAGATGAAATTCATCGCCCTCCTGCTGACAATCACAAACTTCCATGTCCAATGCTAGATTCGAACCCACAGCCAGGTAATTAAAGTGCGGTATATTTCCTACTTGAATTATTTATATTTTAAAATTCAGTGCGCCTGTGTCGTCTCGAAAATATATATTTAAACAGTAAAGGAGTTGCACTCAATTATATTTTCAAGTTACCTGAAATTATTTTAAAATATTTCGCTTTCCAAGCCAATGGGAAAAAACTTAGTTTTCAGTTCTAAGGAACAGTGAATGGTTGTCTTTTACTTTCAGTAATAAAGACAAAAGATTGACTCCAGCACATTCAGGCAGTAAGAAAAGCTATTCACTAATGAACTGAATAATTCATTAGTGAATGAATTTTTAATAATTCATTAAAAAATGAATAAATCATTCAGCGCCTTTCGTAGCAACTGTTTTATGCTTGGGAGCTAAAAACAAAGTTTGTTCCAACTCTCGTGAAGCTGTCAATAAAATTGTCTGCTGGGAGGATGGTAGACGACGTGTACTACTAAAAAAAAATCAACACAACCAAACCGAATGTCTTAGAATTTTTCTATGGCGTGGTTTTTATTCAATTTAGGAGCGGATATTGGTGATGACGGATGGTTCGTGTTGTCATCTGAATGACAACAGTCAGAATTAACGTTAACGGGGGAAGAATAACTGAGGGATTGATGAACATTAAAGTGTAAAAAAAATAATAATAACAAGAGCATATTCGGAATATATTGAACTTGTGCGAACTGTCTTTCGTACTGTGTTTGATGTGATGTTTTGCACGTAAGAATAAAGTTTGAATGATAAAAGAGAAGATAAAAAAAATTTCGACTAGAATTTTATTTTAGAATATTGGCGTGATGCGTATACTGTCGGAATATGTGTTTATTTATCAGACCCAACTGGCCAGAAGGTATATATACGTCTAGATAAATCTGGATACGATTCTGTAATACATATTGAATAACATGGATAAGAAGTGAAAGTTGGTCTCACTATTTCATTCACCTTGGCCGTCGAGAGGTTAACTTTCAAAAAAATAAGTCACGTAAAGGTGGAAAACGTCATCGCTTTTGCTTTCATTAGTTGTGTTAGGACCTACGCAGCTAACTCGGTACCGAAGATGTGCTTTGGTTGGAAAGATCTTGGTTCAAATCAAGTCTAGGATGCGAAGATTTACAACTACCTTCATCTTATTAGCTAAAGTTCAAACTAAGAAAAGAAAGTTGCATTTCTACAACTTCACAAAGCTTTCAAACCTATTCCTATTGGTTTCCAAGGATGTCCCCGCGTTTCTTACTCGGGCTCCGTTATTATCATCCATTCTATAATAGAATGGATAATTCTAATTGCCATTATCCATTCTATCTCACCTGTTTTGCAGTTTGTTGGCAACTACTTTTAAACATTGTAGAACTTTTTCTAACAAAACTCCATGCTTTGATTCTTCATTCAACTGTTTAAATATCTCGCCGACGTCAAATTTATGAACTTTAAATACCTTTAACACTTAGCGCTGTTACAAACCCAATTCCATTTCTCCATTCTGGGGGACGAAAAACCTTCTACCTCCGTATGAGACTGGCAAACTCACCTTTCGTCGAAAGAGACACGATCAAGATTCCCCACAGATAAAGACCAGATAACTGACATCACTGACGGGAATTAAACCCAGATCTTCCCTACCAAAGGCTTAGTCTATACCGACTGAGCTACGGAGGCTTGCTTCCTCAGCAACCGACGATATTTTCTGAACACTAAGTTATCCCAATTATCTTAGAAATTTGAGCTAAATATTTAAACTATATTTTAAGAAACTGCATTTCTTGCTGTTTTATATAAGATACAGTCCAGATACTCGGAATCAAAGTTCTTCACACGATTCCAAAAACATATTAGACTACCTTAACCGGAGATATTACATGTAGTCTTGCGAAGGCGAATGAGAATGCATCCATGATTTCAAGGAATCAAGTCAATTTTAATAATTTAAAATCATGGATGGTTTTTAAAATGGTCTTTAAAATCACTGAGCTTACTCATTATTCCATGTGTTTTATTATTTTCAGAATATAATTAATATTTTATGATATAATCTCTGATCATTATATGGTATCAGCAAAAATTCGTTTTAAACCAAAGTGGCTAAAAACACATAGAATTGAAAATTCTTACCAGCCGAGCTACAAAATTTCTTCATTACAGGATCCTCAAGTTAGACTACAATATCAAAAATGCACAAACTTAAAAACAGAAACCACACATGAATCAAGTGACATAGAAGATGAATGGGAAAATTTGAAACAAATTCTCACAAAAGCAGCAACAGAAACCTTAGCAATAAAGCACAAATGGATTAGAAAAAGAGGACTACGAGACTGGAACAAAGAAATAGAAAATATAATAAAAACCAAAAAGGACAGTTACCAGAAATGGCTAAATTCCAAAACAATAGAAGCAGAAATAGAGTATAAAAAGAAATAGTGCAATTGCAAAACGAGAAGTAAGGAAAAAACATAGAGAAAGATGGAACAATTTCGTAACAGAACTAGAAAAGGATTTATTTAAGCCACAACCCAAAACCTATAAAGTAATAAAATACATGAATAAAGAAATAAAAGAAAAGATAAAAATACAAACAATAGATTTAGAAAAATGGTGACCTATTTCCAAAATCTCTGGACAGATGAGAACAATGAATTAAAATTTTATAAGACAAAGAATGACCTAATAGAAAATATCACAATGTTAGAACTGAAAAATATAATAAAGAAGATGAAAAATAGGAAAACGCCAGGAGAAGACAATATAAATATAGAACTATACAAAAATGCAGGTGAAAAATTTAATGAAAGACTTTTGAAATTTTTTAATATGGTTTGGATGTCCGGAAAAACCCCTAACTCTTGGAAAAAAGCACTGGTCATCCCAATCTATAAAAAAGGAAATTAAGACAATTGCAATAATTATAGGGGAATTAGCCTGCTGAATACAGGATATAAAATATATGCAGGAATATTAAAAGAGAAACTAAGCAGCATTGTAGAAAACAAATTACTAGAAGAACAAAATGGCTTCCGAAAAGGCCGATCCTGCATAGATCCAATTTTAACTTTAAAATTATTAATAGAAAAGAGAAGAGAATTTCAAAAAGAAACACATGTGGCGTTTATTGATTATGAAAAAGCATTTGACAAAATTAGTCGACAAAAATTGTTTAAAATATTAACCAATTTAAACATACCAAACCAACTTTTACAATCTATTCAAGAAATATATACAGGAAATAAAATAGCAGTTAAATTAGAACACACCTCAGAATGGAAAGATGTATCAAGAGGAGTACGACAAGGATGTACCCTCTCACCTCTGCTTTTCAATATATATATATAAATGAAATATTAACAATCTGGAAACAGCATAACCCATTTGGTATACAAATGAACCCGCAAATGAAGATAGATACACTACTATTTGCAGATGATCAAATAGTATTAGCTACATCAGAAGATGACTTACAAAGATCATTAAAATCATTAAATGATATCTCAAAGCAATATAATATGACAATATCCAAAGAAAAAACAAAAATAATGGCATTCAAAGGAGAAAACCTAATAATAAGTAAAATAGTGATAGATAATACAATACTAGAACAAGTAAACACTTTCAGATACTTGGGATGTGATCTATCATACGAAGAAGAAAAAGACATAGACACTAAAATATCAAACTTTGTCAAAGCAAATGGCATAATAAATAGTATATTTAAGCCATCCCTGGTACAAAAACACACTAGAATCAGACTATATAATGTCTTGTCAAAACCAACTCTACTATACGGAAGCGAAACATGGACCATGAAAAGGAAAGATGAAAAATGAATTCAAACAGCAGAAATGAAGTTCCTCAGAAAAACAGCTGGATATACCAAGTGGGACCACAAAACAAATGAAGAAATCTTACAATCCCTAAAAATCAAACCAATTAATTACTACATAAGACAGTATAAACAAAAATGGCTAGAACATTTAAATCGAATGGACAACAGCAGACTACCAAAAATATAATACAGATACAAAATAAGTGGAAAAAGAAGAATCGGAAGACCAAGAAAGAGATGGCATGAGACCGGAACAGGCCACATGGCCTACATTCCATGATAGGAAGAAGAAGAAGAAGAATTATATTATCACAATTTGTCTAATCTAATCATAATTT
Organism: Typopeltis vanoorti; assembly: GCF_054136105.1. NCBI lineage: Eukaryota > Metazoa > Arthropoda > Arachnida > Uropygi > Thelyphonidae > Typopeltis > Typopeltis vanoorti. Next base: position 7,585,771 of record NC_143564.1, read on the forward strand.
GTTGTGTTTTACTGTCCACAGAATTCCATGAAGTACGTGCCATAAAAACAGGAAACATCACAAGCCCATAAAAGTGTTTGCCCTAACGGAACTGCAACTGGATTGAAATGAGTACTTCATAACTGGAATTTTATACTCAAATTATTTTTTTATTTACATTTATTTTATTACATATTGCATCTAATTTATTTACATTTTCCGAATTTATTGTATAAATTATAGCTCACTTTTCTCACACCATTGCCGGTTCCTGTATGGTGACATAAGTTACGAATTCATAACTCGGGAGCCTATGAGCAACTCAATCCATCTGAAGGTCAGGAAGTTAGTGCATTAATTAAAAGTCAATATAGTTACATTTGCCGCAGAAACTTGCATATTTTAATTAGTTTAATGCTGAGATATTGCTCATGCTCGAAGATACGTTCTGCAATGTTCTATTGGTTGCATCACAGCCGTTTCTTAATGCAACATTTATTTGCATTCCAGATGAAGCAACTTCCTCTTAAACACTTGTTCTGGCATACATCAAATGTTATCTTTATAAAACTAAGTACAGTATTTGGAATATCAGGAAGGGGATGATATAAGCGAAGGGCGTATCTTTCGGTGTGGCATTGTTTTGTATGGAATGTATTGTGCTGTCAGTGACATACTGCCAGATGGATGCAAAGCGAACATCAATAAAATATTGGCGAAACTGAGATCCTTTCGTGCTATTGAAATCTGATTAAACAAAAGAGCGAAGAATATACGAAGCTATAAAATCGGTTAGTCGAGCCGTGAGAAATTCATATTTCTCACGAAAGTCTTACATTCCTCTTTTCATTTATTTACGACTGAAAAACAAAAAAGCTAATGAGACCATCCTGGCTCATACACGGCAAGTATAAATTTTGCTGTCATCCGTGTACTACCTAAGGAACGCAGTCGTAAACAAAATCACGAAGTCCCGAAGAGAGTGCTGACACGAGATATTCGCCATCCTCCCTCCGTACACACAACATCTGCGGATGTGCTGCAAGCTTCGGTGCACCTTAATAGTATTTAATTCGATAACAGCCATCGAGTTACATTTTCGTGTTCAGGGGATGAACGACCTTCCTAGTCTCAACTGCGACCTCTCTGGAGTAGTATCGCTTTTCTTGAACCGAATAAAAGGACGACAGTTACGTTCACCCATCGAGATTAATATCGATGTCAAGTCTAGTCATCGCAAGTTTTCTAGTGACAGCTCTTGGCTCGCGAGAATTAAATGTCTTTATCGCGCAGGACGATAATGAGAGGAAATTATATTGAATTCTAGAAATGTTTTCTGATAGCGGTTGGAAATGCGCGTGCCGTCGCTGCTTTCAATATCCACCGTGATATACGATAACCCTGTATTGCAATGACCGTGTTTCTGTTGATGATAAGCTGCTTCAAAGTGATAAATAAACTTGGCATATGACACACGTCGTGCACACTAGAAATAAATTAGTTAAGAATAATTAAGGCGAACAGAAATCCATTCACAGAATAAGAAATTATTTCAAAGGTTTCGATGTGAGATGCATTCATAAAGTTGAAATAAAATGTTGCGCTTAACGAGTTCGAAAAATAATAGAAGAAAAACACATGACAACCTTCAATATTTTGCTTATTAGGCTCATGAAGGTATCACGGGCTGTCTGCTCGTTCCTGAGTTACTTCCAAACCGTACACTTTTCAAGATCAACATTTTTTTTTGAGGGCGGTAAAACCAGTTAAAATCAATCAAAGGAGATCCAGTTCCAACCACAGAAGAAAAAACTGAGCGTTGCAGGTCCACATTTGTTTTTTCGGTTGCGGTATTATCTTATATTGCATTATGTTACTTCCCTTCCCCTTAAAATGTCCCGAGTTCCCAATCAACCCCCCCCCCACCTACACACTGATTCTTACTCCACTGATCCCAACTTTGATGGTTGGAATCAGTGGAGTTACTGATTGCGAAACGGATCTAGATAGAGGGTACCGCATACACATGCCTGAGAATGGACTGCACTGCATTATGGGGAGGAAAGAGCAACTTGAGGTAGCCATCCGCTCTTTTTAAACAAATTCTTGTCTTGAGAGTACCACATGCAATATACGTTTGTTTGTTGGGTGAAAAATCGAAACAAGAATATAATTTTTTTATCGATTATAATAACAGGCTTGTGCTAGCATTTGTAATTTTGGGCTACGTTTCTTTTATATTTCTCTAATTATCAAGCATTCAAAAGAAACGAAAACTTTTGGCAAGTAGATTACAATTACGTTTTATAACTATAGCTAAAAGTAAAGCAGTTATGAGCATAAAGATGTTAAAATCACGTGAATCTCATGCACTGTGGAGTGCATGAGATTCACGTGTGTTTTATGTCTAAAAATAAGAATGCTGAAATGCACTGAAAGTAGCAACCAAGACATGTTAGCGATAGAATTACTTAGTAACGTTGATGAATGCGAAATCTGAGCTGGAATTAGGTTAAGCTGAATCTCTAATCATTTCGTTGGCAAATTTCTTCGGTTGCACCTTTGCAGATATGGATGATGAACAAAGATGGTTTCACCATAACGTACATTGCAGAGGAAGGATAAAAGAGAAATTGCATCTGCTTTCCTCGAGCGAGAACATCTACCTACCTAATGTTATACGTAAGTCGAATTCAAATTCTTAACCATTTTGAGTGTGTCAGTTGTTGCTTGCAACAACTGCTACACCAAGCATGTCAAACTCAAAGGCTAACACGGGCCAAATAAACGAGGTTTAAGTTTATGTGGGCCGCAAAAAACAAAAAAACTTCAATTTTCATAAACACGCAGGTTTATTTTGAAAAGTACAGTATAAAAAAAGAACAAGAACAACGATAAAATTAATGTTTTCTCCCTGACACTTGGCATCTCTTCTCTGCTACTGTCTTTCCTACTTCGGGGGAAATCTTGTTCGCAGTGATTACTTTCAAAACTGATCCAAGGTGAATGTCAGTAATTCTGGATCTGACAGGAGACTTATTTCCCTTCATAATTGTAAATAACTGCTCGCACCGATTAGTACTTCCAAACATGGATATAATTTCATATGCGAATTTTCGAGTATTTTTAAACCTGGCAGGTAAATTTCGTAAAATCCAGGCACGCCAACTTCACTGAATTTTACCTTCAAATCTGAATCGCACTGGATCTCAATTGCTTTCGTTTGCATTTGATTAGGTGCTGATTCAATATTTATTGAAAAAATTGAAGAAAACAAAGAAAACTTGTCTTCCAAAAATTTAAAATCTGCAAACCCTGTTTCAAATTCAGTTCTAAGGCTTACAATTTTTTCTGCGTATTTTTGATACGATGCAGTTTCACTTAAACTTCAGTTGTTCATCTTGCATGTCGGAAAGTGCGCTAAATCTTCATTTTTCAACTGCTTTTCCCAAAGAACTAGTTTACATTTGAATGCCTTAACTTTGTCACACATGTTCGTAATGATTTGATCTTTTCCTTGCAGTTTTAAATTTAAATCATATAAGTGTTTTGTTATATCAACCATGAAGGACAAAGCTTGCATCTACACTATGTCAAAAAACAGTGTCTTGATTTTTAGTTATTAAGAACTGACATATTTCTTCTTTCAAGTCCCAGAATTGTTTAAGAATCTTGGAGCAGGATAGCCAACGTACCTCGGTATAGTAGGACAAACCGGAATATTCGCTGTCTAATTCACTTAAGAAAGCAGAGAACTGTCGCTGATTTAAGCCTCGAGATTTTATGAAATTAATGATTTTTTTATATATGTCAACACATTTTCCATGTTTATTACTTTCGCGCATAATACTTCTTGATGTATAATGCAATGCGTATGATGAATCTTAGATCCGTCATAAATTTCACTTCGTTTTTTTTTTTTTTTTTTCAGTAATGCCACGAAACCATTGTTTTTTCCGGTAATAGAAAGAGCTCCATCTGTAGCTATAGAAGTTAATTTTGGCAGAGGTAGATTGTATTTTTGCAGAAGTTCAAAAACACGATTAAATATATCTTGTCGTGTACTAGTGTTATGCATTGGTACTAGTTCCAATAATTCCTCAAAAACGTTGAAATCCATGTCGCAAACACGAAAAAACACAGCTAATTGAGCTACCCCCCCCCAATGTCCGTACTCTCGTCACAGGCAATGGAAAAAGCTTCGAAACTAGATGATTTTGCTTTGATCTGAACACTTAAATTGTCGGCCAAATCAGTAATTCTTTCCGCAACTGTATTTCGAGACCAAGAGATTGTTTGAAAAGCCTTCATATTTTCAGGACAAATAATTTCTGCAGCTTTAATTAGACATTCCTTAATGAAATCACCTTCAGTAAAAGGTTTTGAGTGTTTAGCTATCAACTCCGACAAGACGTAGCTTGCATGCACCGCCGCTTCACTTCCTGGTGATACTTTAGTAAACATGAACTGTTGTTTCTTCAGTCCCGACTTGAGCTCTTTTAACTTTTCTTGTCTCATTAATCCCTCGTAATTATCATATTTTGATTAATGTTGTTCATAGTGACGATTAATGTTGTATAACTTTGGTACACTGATAACATTATTACATATTAAGCAGATTATTTTATTTTTTTTTTCTTCACAGCAAAAATACTCCAATTCCCACTTTTCTTGGAAATTTCGATGTTCGTCAGCAATTTTTCGTTTATTACTATCACTTGGTTTTGATAGAGACATGCTGAATACAAAGGACTGATAAAAATTAATACTCGTTAACATAAAATAATATAATATTTTAATAAAAACTGATATTTTTTCTTGAACATCAACTTACCAGAAACTAAATAACTGCACAAATTAATAAGCGTACCGTAAATAAACTTATTTTTCTTGTTCACGGAAAGCGAAATATTTCCTGTAACGCACACCAAACAAGTCAGTTTAAACAAGACTGCCGACCAGACGTGGGTGTGGCACTGGCACGTGATAGTAGATATATAATTGGCTGGTAGAAATAGTTCGCCTGCGTGTAAAGGAAATGCGTGCAACACGGCTATATGTAGTAATCACTGTCATTGGCAAACGTTTGGCTAGGCCGCAAAAATATTCGTCGTGGGCAGCGAGTTTGACACCCATGTGCTACACCGTCATTTGCGTTTTTTTTAATCAGCTGTAGGGCAACCATCTAATGCGCCTCCGTCGCTAACTAGATAGAAACCCGCATAGAACTTATGAACCTTTGAACTGAAGGTGACTTAGCCGGTCTTATACGGATAAAGGGGAGAAGGGTTTTCATATCACGATATATGCAAACCGACCTGAGAATGCACTTAACACGCATTCTATGCTGATGGTATAGACCTCCCCATCATAGCATTTAACGAGGTCTACATGCAGCCAGTTTCTTATCCGTGAAAAGCTTTTGAGTTCAGTACGTTTAAGGTAAAATGAGATTAAATTCATGAACTCAATGTCCATAGTCAAACAACAGAGTTACGCTTGGAAAAGAAAGAAACTGTAATCTCCATGATGGAAACAAAAGGATCTGCGTTGTCATCAATGGTTGTTTCACTTTTGTATTATATTGCAACAGCTTCTGCAAAGCATTTTATTCAAAGAATCGACTAAAGTAGTCATCTCTGTAAAAATTAACACAAGATTAGTGTGAATGCATTCAGATTATTTCAAAATCTTATATAAAAAGCGCGTAGTTTCTAGATGCATGCTTTTTATTCCAGCAGACACAATGCACAAGCAGTATTCGGAATATGCAATTTAAGGAATTCTATATTAACAACCAATAAAACGCTGAAGATAATCAAGTAAATATTCGTGTCGAAAATCTATTCGAGTTCCGGTATAGAGACGAGGCCACACGTTTTTCAGCAAGGACTGGTTTTATTGGAATACGAAAACCAGATGACTGAACTCACTTGCCCGGTTTTAGTCCGATTCTGATTGTTGTTTGCCCTGATGGACAAACAAGAGCCAAATTTCCAGTTATGAATCTGACATTAACAATTTAAATTGATATTAACAAATTAAACTGACATATTTAACTGCTAATTTCTAAGAGCATATGAATTTTCTTTGTATCCACAGTTAATATGCTGAATTATTTCTGAAGTAAATTTTAGAATTCTTTTTATTCCACTTTTTTACTCTCCAGACACCAAGAGAATTTCTCCTTTGCTTTCTAATCATGTATGTGATTTTTCAGTGTGCACTTGGCAGCAACTGTATAATATTGGACGATTTGGGAGTATAATATATTCGAGATGTTATCTTTCTCTTAACGATAAAGAAACTCAACCTTTTCAAGATGAAAGGGTGGATTGCGATACCGCATGTGTTATCAATCATTCCTTAGCTCTAAAGCTTAAACCTATTCTTTGCCTTAACTTTTTAATGCAGACCTCAACGTAAAAAATTGCAAAAGAATATTGCGTGCGCACACGAGTTATATTATATTGTGCATCAGGGTACATGCACTGGAAATGTGGTTTTAAAGCAACGCAAAAAAACTGCCTTATTCTTCTTTGGTATTTTAAAGACATTCTTTGTGGGAAAGATTTATTTTCTTTACGATTTGATGCTTAAGACAAAAGTTTTCAAAAACTTAAGAAAATGTTTGTTGCAAACATATGGTCTTTCAATTTTTAAATACCGCTTCTGCAGTCGGCATCATTTATTACAGTACTGCCTTGAAGGCTTATACTTTTACAGAAAAAAATTCACTCTGTTCCATTTTAAAAGGGAATATCTTTATTAATAATTGCGATCCGCATAAAAATTGATACGTTCTCATTCCTCTGTGATCAAATTTAACCAGTAATAGGATGGATTTTCTATACCTTGTTAATACTACTTTTCGTTCAAGCTGGGAAATGCAAGCACCAAATCTATTTCATTCTTGATTAGAAGTTATCAATGTCTTCCTCCAGAGGTCACTCGAGTTTCAGAATTCCATTTTTCGTGTGAAATATTTAACAGCCAAATGATTATCCCGTGCATGTTTTGCTTTCAAAAGTAAGCAGTTAGTTCAGTAAGCGTGTTAAATAATAACGCATAGATTTTTCTCTTAAACATCAATTCAATTTCCCCTTCCTTATTAGGTTGGAAAAGCATTTAAAATGATAGGAAACTTATCTATGGGAAACACTTGTCTAATGCAGCCAATTTCGTGGCACTCTTCTTTTTTTTTTTTTTTGAAGGGGGGGGGGGAAATAGTTGACACTCACTTTGACAGAGAACAGCTTGATAACATTTGTGATAGATGACGGCTAATTAGACTAATTAGATTACATATTTTTATAGACACTTATACAGAGACACTAATGCAAAAACAAAGTACGATATTACAGACATAAACTCTCTCTCTCTAAACTGTAACAAGTGAAATATTTCTTAATTTCTACAAACTGGAGTCGATCATGTACTAATGCGGTATGTTGCAAAAATAGCAACATATAAAAAGATATTTAAAAATATTAAAATATAACAAAATGATACTTTGCGACTTACAAAAGGCTATGGAGAGAAACATATTCCTATATGTTTTTCAAGTAATACCACCGCTAATATCAAAATGACCAAAATTACATACGCGAAAATGAATGCGTAACGAAATATCACAATTCTTAGAAAAATGCACAAAAAGGATTAGAGAAGGAAAATTTTAATCGCATCTTTACCATAATTATGTAGGAATTATAAAATAAATTCAGTAAAGTCAAATATTAAAAAAAAAAAAAAAAAACTGAAATTTAAATTGAAATATTTGGATGAATTTGCAGATAATATATTAGTTGAGGAAATGAAAACGTTCAAATACGCTTTTAAATTCGTTGAGATAATTTTAATATGAAATTATTAACAGAGAAAATAAAACGACAATTTCCAAGCAATAATAAGTGAATTGAAACTAAATGGAAAAATATTGGAACAAGTAACCAAAGATAATTGCATTTCGGTTGTTAAAAAAAAAAAAATGGCTATGCCAATTTCTCACATCCTATGCATTCTTGATTTCAGTCTTTCCAAACAACACTTAACTGACAGCGATAACCTCCAGTTAGAGCTTTCGTTATTGGTTATGGGATGATTACGTATTTAGTGATTATTTTACGTTTTAATGCATGCTGCAAAAAATTATGCGAGCTACCATTTCTCGAGTATTTTAACAGTCATAAACACAGCAAAGAAGTATAATGTCAATGTGTTTACTCCATATGACTACAGCTATTTGTTTGCAATCGTGTAGAATTTAGGGTTCAAATATTAAAAATATTATGGTGGCCTTATTGAGTAGCAATATTGATGTATGCGTTTAATGTTGTGGACAGAAATCCGTTATTTTTATTCAGAATACAACTGTTCCGAACGTCCGCTTTAAATATAGTTGTAAAACAAAGTACACTACATTTGGAGCGTTTTAATAGATTTAAATAAATGAGCGAAGACATTGCACCCATTTGCGCAACTAATTAATCCCAATGACGCCCCGACGGGCATTGAAAGGAAGTGCTTCCCGCTGTGACCCGCTTAATATGTTCGTCCGATTTCTGCTGCAGCGAATTAATGCTCGTTGATATCAAGTAGTGATCGGATAAACATGCGGCCAAGCAGCTTGTACGAGATTACGCATCGGAGGAATTTAAAGCAGTTGTTACTCGAGTTTGGATGTTTCACAGCATAAGACGGAATACGTTTAAGACGACGATTAATGAATATCTTAATATTCTGTTTATTTAGTTACTGCAGCAAAAACGAAGCCAAAGTTCATTGCGAGGCCTGAAATTTTACAGAAAATCTTCTTTCGGCATGAAAGAATGTGCGAAGTCCGTGGACAGCTGCCCTCAAAAATAAACATCTTATTATTAAGAGAATTTTTCATTAAAATTCAGGTATCCTATAGAAAAGTGGAATATCCCGCTGGACTCAGGATTATCGTTAGACAGCATTCGCAAACATGTTCTGGTTTGTTGAAAAACCTGAATCAATGAAATACTTCGCAGTTAAATTTTAGCATGCAATGTGAAGACCCATTTTTTTTTTATGTTCAAAAGGAGAATACGAAAAACGTGAACTTACTGAGATGGAAGTTTCAATCCAAAAGATGCAATAGAAACAAACCTAATTTTATTGCATCTTTTTATGCGACTCCCACTCCACTAAAAGTTAGGCACCTATACTACATTTGTACCATAGTTGAGATAAATTTTTTTTTTTAATTTCTAGACCAGGCTTGGCACTTTTTCCAGCTACTTAACGTGTCCAAAGTAAGCGTGGAGCTGGTCTCACAACAGGTGATCAAATTCATCTTCCACCCAAAAGACGATCGCAAACATTTCTATTTGCTTTAAGATGAATCCGTCTAATGGTAGCGTAAATGAGCTACTCTCAGAGATGCGAGTTTATTTTTATGGAATGAGAAGCTCAAGCAAGATTATTGGTTTTATATTAAGAGATTGTAGGTAGGAGGTAGAGTTTTATATTACTTTTGAAGTGCAGAAGTTATTGCAGTTTTCAATGTTAGTATTCTTGTTGTCGCATTAAATTTACGAAAATCCAGCGCTATAGAGTAGACAGAAAACTTCTGAAATTTTCATAGCGATCAAATCAATGTGAACGATTTTCAACAAGCTAATCCGTCTAAATATGATGATCAGAGCATTTATTTTCTCAGGTCTGCTGACAGAAATGCGATAAGTCTTGCTGTTAATTTTGCTGATATTTTAAATAATTTTGATCCCAAATATCACTTGGTAAATAACGTTGACATATGCATGCACGTTGTAAAATTTGCGGTTGTGATTTATTTTTTCCTGTTCAGCAGTCATTTTAAAGAGCTCATTCTTCATGAGGCTGTAGGTATTACCGAATATTTAGTCAAATCAAAATCATTTGCATGCGCTGTAATGATTCAGCCGAAAGACAGCTTAAGAATGTCAAATTCAAGTAGCATTTTAGTCATCTAACCAGATATCACTAATTCATTTTCTAAAAACTAACCATCTATATCTCTATCCAAATGAATTTATGAACGTTTTCGTTCAAAAATAACGGAATGAATCGATGAAAATGGTTTCGTTCAGTTGGATCTTTCTGTGACCACCTCTACTTGAAAGGACAAGATCAACTAATAAACGAATTATTGTGAAGGGGATACTTAATCTGGGCGAATGAACTTTAGATATAATTCAAAACTTGCAACCACGACGAACACTAGCTGACAGCTCTCTGAAAATAATCCTGAAATTAGGAAGATGTCGCCATAGTAGCAAATGTTAATGCTCTATTTCCCAGCAAATTAATAAGCGAGACACAACCATCTCTCTCGATCTCGATTTTATTTAAAAATTTCATGTCGATTATGTGAGTATTTAATTAAAATAGTTAAACGAATAAAATGAAAGATCGCCTCGGAAACGCTTAATTAAGATGCTTTATTTGACTAAGCTTTACTTAGTTTGGTATTTTAAGATGTCAGCTTAAACTTATAAGCGATGAATTTCCAGCCATGTTTACAATGATTTATTTTGCAGACAAAAATAATTGCAACGGAAACTCTTGCATGGGTTATTAATATAAGTGGGCGAATTGTCATTTAGAAAGAAAAGGATTGACTTTAAATGAAAATAGCACGAAGGAATGAATTAAGCAATCCATAAGGATAATCAGGATGCTCTATTCTAGAAATTACTTATGCAAATAAATATCAAACAATATCAAAGTTTGTGAAAGAGTAGCAACAAATTATTAAATACGGCATCATAATGGAGTTACCACTCCGTCACTAAAAGTTAGATAGGGATAAAACGACCTCACCTACGCCCTATAAGATAATTAAAGGTATTAGCCGATTTGTTTCTTCTTTCCTTCATAACAAAGTGTCTGGTGCACTAAAATGTCACAAATGATGTGCTTCTGAAGATTTCTTCACGCTATTGAGTAAAATAGGAGAGGAAAGAGAAGAAAATGATAGTTCTCACACTGAATACGGTTTTCTTTGGAGTCTGTGCATGTCAGAAACATACAACTGCTGAGATATTAAATAGTTTTAATATAATTTTTGATCCTTTTCTGATGGCCTTTCGATGAGTGACTTTTTGTGTGACATGTACCTAACACTTCAGGCTTTTAACGTATTAAAACTATACAAAGGGACAAAATGTAGAACATCTCGATTTCAGTTTTAGTTTCATCACTGAACCAGTTTACAGAAGGATTTTTTTATGGAGACTAATATATGTAAACGTCCCCGAAAGCAGTAGTGAGAGTACAGTAATGAAACACTTGTAACTACAGTAATGTCAAAATATGTTGCCTCAATTAACTTGTCCCATTCAAATTATTGCTGTGAATAACAAAAACGTTCACAAGCGAAATACTGTGGTTATTTACAATGAACAGTTTCCATTGCTATGGGCATATCAAAAATGATCGGGAGGTTTCTTCCATCCACTAGGAACATAACTCAAGGGGTTCCTCTTCAGAATACAGTAAGAGAAATATTGATGCCCGAATATCAGGGAAGAAGAAGATCCCCCCCCCCAAAAGGCATCATGGTATGTTCAATAATATGCCTGCTTCAGAACCTAATGCTGAAGTATAGCCAAGTATCAATAGGATGAAGGCTCAGTTTTCTTCTTGTAGTGGAGAAATGATGAACATAGCAGAAAGATAAAGATTTATTCCTGTTGCCACGTAAGGAGAAATCAAGGGTATGTAATTTTTCGTCTTCCCAGATACCATTTCAAGGATCTTAGCTAAGGCACTAACGGATGCCGTAGAATACTTGTAAATATGACATCATTTTTAAAATGACGTCATATTAAAAGGAAATTTTAATAAAGGAAATAATAATAAAGGAACATAAAGGAAATTTAAAAAGAGTTTGCTGTTCAGGTTCAACAGCTGACTCAGTATTTCCTACGCTAAATATCGTTTCCTCTCCACAGTGCGATACGATTTGCATCATTTGTCAAAACTTTGCGTGTATGCAGCTAATATACTTCCGATAATGCATTAAAGGGGGCGTATTACTATTGTACTCTCGGGGGGACCCTGGAATCCCTAGAGAGCGCTTCCCCTGAGTGGCGGATAGGGGAGCCTACCATGTGTGTGTGTGTGTGTGTTTATGTGTGCGTGTGTGTGTGGTGGGATGGTCCGAATATACTGATTAAGGACTCGTGGATCAACAGGGACATAAGGGACAATCATCTTGATTGTAAGGGAAGCGGCACTCCCCTGGACCCCTAGCTGAATCTATCCTCTTCTTCTTACTGTACTTTAATCTTTCCTATAAGGCCTTATCAGCCAATTCTTCTTATTTTATTACCCTTATGCTATTAGAGTACTCGAGGGCCATGGGGTCTTTTCATTTCTGGCCTTACAACTATGCCTTCTCTATAAACCTTACTATAATTCTTCTATAATCTACTCTTTCTCCCTTCAATATACCCTATTCCTCCTATGGGCTTAAATTTGGAAAAAGGCTAGTTCAGAAGCCTTAAGGTAGCAGCCCTATCACTGAACTATTCCATCGTTAGGCTAGTCCCCTGATATGGAGAACATAATTCTACTTGTAAGTAGATAGAAAAAGATAATATGATTGAATCTATGGGAAAAAACCCTGGAATGGAAAAGGTAAAACAAAAATGGAAACGACAAAATATAATATATGTAGCAAAGTGGAATGTAAGAGGAATAGCATATAAAGAAATAAAATTAGACCAGTTATTAAATGAAAGAAACTTTAAAATAGCAGTAATCACTGAAACAAAAAAGAAATTAAAAGGAACTATGAAAACCGAAAATTTTAATGTGATATACAGTGGAGTCGACAGAGACCAAAGAGCACAAGCAGGAGTCATGATTTGAATTCATAACTCCCTTTCAAATAATAAAAGCTAGAATAAAAATAGATAGAGACTATTTAACAATAATTGATTTATATGCCCCAGAAGAAGGAAGAGAATAGGATAATATTGATTTTTATAATCAGCTACAAAACATATATAATAAAATAAATAAAAATGATTACATAATTTTAGCAGGAGACTTAAATGCAAAAATTGGAAACACAAAAATTAATAATAATATAGGAATATAGGAATACATGGAGAACATACTCTAAACAGGAATGGTAAAAAATTGATTGACTTTGTAGTTTATAATAACCTAAAAATAATGAATTCCTTCTATAAACATAAAGACATACATAAATATACTTGGGCAGCAATATTAGATTACCTTATATTAAATGAAAGGACAACAAAATTTTCACTAGATGCTAGAGTTCACAGAGGATAAGAAATAAGCAGTGACCACTTCCTTGTTAAAAAAATTAAGATTACCACCAAAATGGCTACAAGTAACAAGAACAGAAAGAAAAATTTAAACATTTGTTTATAAAACTAGACTATTGAATGACACAAATGTACAATGGCTATATGAACAAAGAATTAACTAATATCTACATAAAATAAAACAAAATGAAGAAATAGAAATAGAATGGCTTAATATAAAAACGATACTAAATGCATCAGCAAATGAAAGGCCAAAAAAATCAATAAAAGGAAAATACTGAAGATCTAGGATGATACAATGAAAGAAATAATCAAAAAGATAAAAGAAGCCTATCACAAATGGTTAAGAAGTAAAAGAGTAGAAGATGAAATAGAATATAAAAGAATAAGAGCCATAGCTAAAAGAGAAGTCCTGAAAAAGACAGAGAATAATGGAACAAATTTGTTTCTAATTTAGAACATGATTTATATAAAATAAGACCCAATGTATATAAGATTTTGAAACACTTAAATGCAGATACCAAAGAAAACATAATATTAAACATCGAATTGAATTAGAAAAATTTCTAAATTACTACACAGAATTGTTGACAGAGAGATATTTTAAAACAGACAACTGGCAAACAATTAACGAAAATGAAAAGGAAATAACTGAAGAAGAATTAGAAATCAGCCTGAAAGAAACAAAAAACGGAAAATCACCTGGAGAAGATAAGCTAGATTCGGAACTATATAAATACGCAGTAACAAGATTCAAAGAAAGACTCTTATTATTTTAAAATAATATTTATTCATCTGGTACTCCCAATAGAATGGAAAAAAACAATTATGCTTCCTATCTTTAAAAAGTTAATAGAGATGACCCTAAAAACTATAGAGGTATCAGTATACCAAATTCCTGTTACAAAATATATAGCAGAATCTTAAGTAGCAAACTAATGAAATATTCCGAAAACTTTATTTTAGAAGTACAGAATGCATTTAGAAAAGGACGATCATGTATAGACCCGGCCTTTTGCCTAAAATTAATAATAGAGAAAAGAAGAGAATAGAATTTAGAAACACATATTGCATTTATTGACTTTGAAAAAGCATTTGACAAAGTTAAAAGAAACATATTATTTAACATATTAAAAGGAAGACAAATACCAAATAATATCTTAAAAGCTATCACAAGTATATATGAAAATAATCAAATACAAATAAGATTAAATCGCGAGCTATCATATAGGAGAGAGATAAACCAATGGGTCCGACAGGGATGTCCCCTCTCAGCAACTCTTTTTAATATCTACTTAAATGAAAAAATAATAAAATGGAATAAACATTTACATCAAGGAATTAAACTTTCTCCTGCAGTTGACTTAAGCACTCTCCTCTTTGCCGACGACCAAATAATAATTACAAATTCTGACGATAACTTACAGAAAGCTATTTTAGATCTAAATGAGATAATATCCAAAAATTATAGTATGATAATATCAACAGAAAAATCAAAAACTATGCCCTGTAAAGGAAAAGATCCAACAAGAACTAAAATAGTAATAGATAACAAGATCTTAGAACAGGTGAATTCATTTAACTACCTAGGATGTACGATCACATATGAAAATGAAAAAGATATAAACGTAAAAATTGCAAAATATTTAAAAATAACAGGTGTAATTAGCTCTATATTTAAACCAAACCTAGTCCAAAAACAAACCAGACTAAAAGTACACAATACATTAGCCTTACCAGTCTTAATGTATGGAAGCGAAATCTGGACAATAAAACAAAAAGACAAACAAAGATTAATAACAGAAGAAATTAAGTTTATGAGAAAAACTGCAAAGTATACCCTATTTGATCACAAAACAAACGAAGAAATTATGAAAGAATTAAACCAAGAACCAGTAATAGAAAAAATTAAAAAATATAAACATAAATGGATAGAACACGTTTAAAGAATGAAAACAGAAAGATTACCAAAACAAGACTTAAAGTACAAGCCATTAAGGAAAAAGAAAACCAGGACGTCCTCTTACACGATTCAACGATGCCTTCTAAGGCCGGAACAGGCCATGCTAGGCCTAAATCCTTGATACCCATGATGATGATTACTATTGTAGTGAGAGATATTAGCAGATGTAAAGTATTATAATAAGCAGTTGTTAGCGAAAGCGTTTAGTTTACTATTCCGCCAACGTCTAATGGAAGTGTGTTCTGATTAAGAAAATTGAAAATATGGACTGCTTTTGTCACACAACAGCCTCTGAAATTGTGTCCTCTGCATAGAAATGATATCAGGAATTTTATGAGATTAGCGCACTATTTTGTTTAGATCGGCTCAGATTACAATTATTACGCAGACTCAGGATGGATCTACGGACTCCATGGAGGTGCCTGTATAATGAAAATAATAGTAATAATAAATGTTCCTCCGCCGTATGAGTAACCTCGGGAGTAACCTTAAACCAGACATTTTAGCTTCTTCGTGACTATACACTGCGTTATTTTTCACAATAGGATTAGATTGCCCACAGCACAAACACTAGTTTTATAAGTTTCAGTGAAAAGAATAAAAATTGAACAGGCATACCACATTGCCTCGAATAATCCCCTCTCTCAGATATAACTGGGTTCAAAAGCATACCGTATGTTATGAATCAATGAATTGCTCATGCTATTTTATATTATAACTTTTCGGATCTTGACTGTACGGAGAAATATGGTTTTATCCCTGTTAACAGCTTACTGAAGGGCGTTTGTCTAAGATAAATCGTTTTTTTTTAGGCATTCTGCCTCTCCCTCCGAATTGTAGTTTAATCATTCAAGATTACACAGCCATTTTTAAGACTTCACAGTATTCCTTGTCACTAACCAGTTTTTCGTGTAACACTTTGTCATGTGTCATATCGAGTGGTTAAGGCAACATTCATCCGTATTCAAGACTACTAAATATAAATGCAGGTGTTTCTCTCAATAAGAAAACCGTCTCGATTACTTCATTGTGCGAGTACATATCAAAAGAATAGTCTTCGGTGACATAAAAATTAAAATTTCGGAAGCTAATCGGCGTAAGTGCCGATTTTCTGGCTCAAAGGACAGTACTTCTTTCGGGTGTCTATTCATTTTCGGGTGTCAATTCATTTGTATATTTTAACAATTGGCACGTGATATTCAAATTATAATAAGTTAACACGTATATATTCTACTCTTAATGGAATGCGTTTCTTCCCATTTTCAGTCAGTTACGTCAGAACTTAAAACTAAGCAGTCAGAAATCAGTTAAGATATCTTTACAATTATTTTATTTTTAGTTAGTATTGCAACACAAGCTTAATTCTATACCGTAATGCTAAGAAAGACAAACGAGTATTGCGAAAGAGTAAATTCTCCAAATCATTATTTCCCTTTTTCTTGGTGTTAACATAAAAGCTGGTTAACGCACTCCCTTTAACCGGGTGATTATTTTTCACCTTCTTTCCATTTTTGAAGTCGTTAATACGTGGACATTTGCAAAATTAATGAGCCAAAATTAGTCCATCCAACAACAAAATGCGCATTCATTTATTGCGAAGACTTATAATTAAGAAATGTTAAGATAGCCAGTTACTTGACATGTCACCCTCTTGAGAACAATTAATACTCGTGCAAGGGATTCCCATTTAACGAACTTAAGAAAGGAACATAATTAATAAGCAATTATGAGTTGTCAACTCGCGCACTACTTCTCCCAAATACCCCTTATTAAGCGATGCCTAATAACAGAGTAAACATCAGTATTTTCATGGAAAGGCAAATTATGGAGGCTATCATCCCTATCCCCTTTCCGGGGGATGACGATTTAGGAGCAGCTGCCTCAACTTGTAAATTTAGAAGAGATTCGTCATCTGTTGGCAGAATTGTTAAAATTTTAATACATCCGAAGATCGGAATTCAGTACTAACCCTGTTTTTTTTTTCTTTTAATTTCTACTCGGAAATATTAGGCCTAGAAACTACTTTAGGGTTTTTTAATAAGATTTATTCTTTAATAGGATTTAATATTCTTACAGCGAAACTAATAAAAAATGCTAATATATTTTTGTAGGGTGTTTATGAAGTATTTCTAAATAAATCTGAATAAGTAGTCTAACACACACACACACACACACACACACACACACACACACACACACACACACACACACACACACACACACACACACACACACACACACACACACACACACACACACCTCATGAATGGAAGCAAATATTACAGTGCGCTCGTTCAAGAGTATTTGAAGTCAAAGAATTGCGAGTTCCACCAGGGAAAATTGAAACTGAATTAAGGGATGTTTGTGATCAATGAATTGCTGACAACTTGGAAAATAACAGGCGCCCAACGTTCTTAGTTCATATACTTATGTGTAAGAAAATTCTGCAGAATTTTGTATGCACACTTGAGTGTTTAATATTCGAAAGACGAGAGAAAAATGTTCTCTTACTTGACTAAACTGAATCTATTTGGTTAATCTGCTACACCGTATTTGTTCTCATTGCACGAAAGCATACGAAATAAGTATGGATGTTTTTGCACGTAAAAAAAAAATTCTTCACATGAGAAGGAAATTTCGAAAACCACACTTCTAAGAACTCAATTTCAGTAAGTGTTAGAAATATTCCAGGCTAGTAGCGACTTGCTGTCACACTGACGGCTTCGTGTTTTCCACGACAAAAGAAAACACAGAAAATGAGTTTAATAAAAAAAGAAAGTGAAAAATGCACAACATAAAAAAAGTTAGCTATGAGCTTAAGGAATGTAATAAAGTCAACTTCTTTGTCACATATGATGTATGCAGTCGCTCTTTTTTCTGTCCTTTAAGATGTATTAAAAAAAAAAATCAGGTTTACGATGAATGTTTGCCATTGATCACCAAGATGACTTCTTTTTCAAAACTTAATTTTCGGATTTTTATTGAAGATTCGCCAGGAAGCATGTTTTTATTAAGCCAGACTTTATTTAAAATTATTACTAACCATCTATTATCTCTGTCGAATCTATCATTCAGCATCATAGATTAATAACTACTTTTTTGATTAGAAGCTTTTTAAGTCAACAAAATGATACCTGCTCAGACGCTCCGTAGGGTTGTAGTCACAAATAACGCAAAAATCAAACTAAAATGGTTCCTAGAATGGATTCTTTCTCCCCATCGCCACATTATGCAAATTTCTTCTCTTACCAAAAAAGGAGGTCGAAAATGAATCATTTTCCCAGTAAGGACTTCTAAATCCACTTGAATAAAATGTTAAATTTTGTCACACTTTTGTCAACCGAATCTACTGAAGGTCGTAAGAATACGAAACTCTGGCGAACCCGCCTTTATTTGAAAAGCTCATAAAGATTCTGCGCATCATAGAAGGGGTTTTGAAAATTGGGATTCGAATTCAATTGGGAATCGTCCATACAAACTTACCTAATGGGAAAGGTAAATTCAGTTTTTGTTTTTCGTGCTGAGAAAAATAATCAATTTACTGACGTAGTAAACAAGTGGCCTAATCTGCCTTACTACCAATTCTAATGCAACCAACAGAAGCGTCACATTTCATAATTATCTATAGTTTTCTTAATGTATTAAAATATTTCATGGAGAACTGTACCTAAATGGCTAAAACTATTAAATTAAATCAATAGCTTAAAAGCTTGAGTTACCGCGTAGATCGGCGATAGCTGAGTGAGAGTACACAGTCCTGATCTCAATTTAACCAATTGAGATTAGGCAGCACTAATATTTATTGTAATTCATCTCCTAGAAAAATATACAATATCATTTATAACATTTTTTTATATGTTCAAATTGTTGTGGGGATGTCTACCAGTTCCAAAACAGTTTGCTCAAAAATTTACATACCATTATCCTTTCGGGAAATAATAATTTGCTTAGCAGGTTCACCTTTTATTGAAGTGCAAAGGTCACTAATTAAGCGCTAATTCCATCCTACTGGATAAGAATTATAACATTTTTGTGCTAAATTCTGCAGAGCACATACTGACTCCAGACCCTCTTGGAATTAATGTATTCAAATATTCAGCGGTGCAGAAGATATTCCACTTCATCAGGAAAGCTGATCTTGTGAAACCTGTCAGCAGAGATTTACAGAAATAATGGATTACAAAAGTGTCAGAGGAAGGTATCAATCAATAATGAACACAGCAGTGGGGGAGGGTGGTAGGAAACAAATGTTTAAAAAATAAAACCTCGTTCAAATTCTTACAATATTTGGCATTTCTAGTGAATATTAGGGATGAATTATGAGATAAACTGACCTGTGGAAAGTTTACTGGAATATTCTCAAACACGCTCTTTGGTTGTTAAAAAAAGATGTTCGGGAAGACTCTACTTTCCAATTTATTAGCCACACAACGTGAAAAATATGAAGTTCTGAACCGATTAACTGAAGTCTTGCTGTTGAATGACACATATTGCAAATTGCTACCGGAAAATTCGCCGTAAACATTTACGACGTAAGATATTATGCATTAATTTTTGTATAATAATCAATGGATGATAAAAGGTATTATAAATTAATCAAAAGGCCACTTTTTTATTAAGGTGAAGGTCAGTGATACATAACATAATGAAATCATTTAAAAATTGTGCAAATTAAAAGAGATGCTGCGTAAATAATTTGCTTTTTGCTGCGGATCGTCAATTCAACAAATCGATCAGTAACCTCGCTCATTGGAAAAAACGCTAATGCTGTGAAGCATTTAATTTTCGGGTTGAATACTGCATCTGGTTGATAACGTAACTTTAAACCAATTGCAACAATTTTGCGATACTGATTTTCTACCATATGAAATAAACAACCTGTTATTGTTGTTGATATAAGTATGTTGGAAAGAGCGTTGAGAGTTGCTTTCTCGAAATCAACCATTAATGTTTCAGGATCTAATGATGAACGCAAGCCCTTTAATACACTGAATAATCTGCTGTAAATTAATTCTGATTTGCAAGGAAGCAAAGCAAAAAGCACAATGGAATCCTTAGGGATCTCATGCCAGTCCCAATTCTGGATAAAGGATTAGGGTCGGTCAGATGAGTGTCGATGCTCTGTCCGTAAAGAAAAAACACAATTGTTATCTGATGCATATACAATCAACAGCTGCAACATGCCGGCTCGGACGTCGCCCGGATCAACAATGTTCGCGATCGGGATCGGATCGAAAAGTGGGATACCGAAAGTAACAGGACTATTATCATTTGGAACATGGAATGTATGCAAACTTTGGATGGCGGGAAAACTAGAATTACTTCGCGAGGAAATGAAGAGAAATCGGTATGATATACTAGGACTGGCGTAGTTGCGATAAACATCAGCAGGAAAGATAAATAGATGCGAAGTCATATTGTCATGGCTTGGCACCAAGCATGAAGCAGGAATCGGTTTCCTTCTTAACAAAAAAGCTATAAAAGCACTCTCAGTCTACAAACCAGTCAATGAACGAATCATGGCAGGTTGATTTCAAGCAAAACCATTTAATATATCAATAATCCAGATATATGCACCCACATCTGACAGCACAGATGAGGATATTGACTTATTTTACAAAGATCTGACAGAGACAATAGAAACCATACCAAAACAAGATTTACTAATTATTGAAGGAGATCGGAATGCCAAAGTCGGAATATATAATGATGATGGTTGTGCGAGCGTCATGGGAAAATATGGTTTCGGAGAAGGAAATGAACGAGGTGAAAAAATGTTAGAATTTGATGTGGACCACGAGATGATGATCTGAAACACAAAATTCCAGCAAAAGAAGTGTTGAAAATGGATGTGATGTGGCCATCAAATGATAGGAAAACCAAGAACATGATTGATATGATTGTGGTTAAAAGAAGATGGATAACATCAGAACAGCGGTATCGAACTTTTCAAGGAGTGGATATAGACTCGGATAATAGCAAGAACAGTGTTAGAGGAGAAACTTAAGGACAAAGAAAAAATTAATCTAAGAGTGAAAGGAGTAATGAAAGCGATAGAAGATTCAGTTGAAGAAAAGTGCCAGAAGAGAAGATCAAAAAGAAATGGATTAGAAAAGAAACACTGAAGTTAGTACAGGAGAAAAGTATGTTGGAGATAAGAAGAAATACATCAGAACAAATAGAGGAGAAATATAGAAGAAAGTATAATGAGTTGGAAAAAGTAGTCAGCAGGATAAGATGAAATTATTAGAAGTACAATGCAGTAATATAAAACAGTACTATGGAGAGCATAAAACTAGGGATGTGTACAAAATGATTAGAACCATTAATCGATGGTGGCAATAAAATCAGAATACAGTTAAGGACGACAAAGGCAAACTATTGATGAATAAAGATAAAATTTTACATTGATTGACAAGATACTGTAGTGAGTAATATAAAAAAAAAGCTCGATTTAGATAGCGTTGGGAAACTGACTGAAGAATTGAAGTAGATATCACCACCAGGTAATGAGCATGATATGGAATTGCTCGATTGGTATCGCGGACCTTGTTGATCCGGGCGAGGTCCGAGCAGGCATGTTGCAGCTGTTGATCGTATATGCATTAGATAACAATCGTGTTTTTTCTTCATGGTCAGGGCATCGACATTCATCTGACCGACCCTCCTCCTTTATCCAGGATTGGGACTGGCGTGAGACCCCTAAGGATTCCATGGCGGCTTTTTGCTTTGCTTCCTGGCAAATCAGAATTATCTTACAACAGATTATTCAGTGCCTTAGAAGGCTTTCGTTCATCATTAAATCCAGAAACATTAATGGTTGACTTCGAGAAAGCAACTATCAACGCTTTTTCTAACATATTTAATCAACAACTATAACAGGTTGTTTATTTCATATGGTACAAAATCCGCATCGCGAAACTGTTGTCATTGGTTTGAAGTTACGCTATCAAACAGATGCTGAATTCAACACGAAAATCAAATGCTTCACAGCATGAGCATTTTTTCCAATGAGCGATGTTACTGATGGATTTGTTGAACTGATGATTCGCAGCAAAAAGTTAATTATTTAAGTAGCATCTCTTTTAATTTGCACAATTTTTAAATGATTTCATTATGATATGTATCACTGACCTTTACCTTAATAAAAATTGGCCTTTGTAATTAATTAATTTAATACTTTTTTATCATCCATTGATTATTTACAAAAATTAATGCAAAATGTCTTACCGCGAAAATGTTGCGGCCAATTTTCCTACGGCGAATTTTACTTCTGCTGCTCCATGCTTACTGCATGGATCAGCAGAAGCAGGAGTCATTTAAAAATGACTAAGCTTACTGGAATTCAATGGAGTTAATGTAACATATTGCTGAGTGTTTAACACAAAAACGTAACTATTCTTTGATTTCTAAAACAAACGTAAATCAACAAAAATGATGGATTGGAAATCTGTCACCCACTTCTTAGCGAGTCATCAATGGCCACCACAGTATCCCTAAATAAGGTTATAGTATTATGAACCGTTTTGGTTTCATTTTTAATCTAAAAGCATCTTTTGATGACTTCTTTCGTTTTCAGTTGGTTTATATTTTATTACTGTTTAGATTATCGAGTGTGGGCCATTAATTTTACTTATTGTATCCAATTTCGTTTATATTATTTACTTTCTTTCTATTGATTGCATCTTAGTTCTTTTAAAATGACTATGATTACGTGCATTTTGGGCTCTCGAGAATTTCATTTCACTTGTTTTATTCTTTGTTTATTTTTTAACGAAATTTCTTTGCCATGTAGTGATTGGTGGAGACAGAGAGTTGTACAATAGGTGTCCTCCCGCGATGACTCTTCAGACTCCTTGGAGGTGCCACGAATAATAATAATAATCATAATGTAATGTAGGTACTTCTACTGTTTTGTATATTTTTGAGCGTGTTTCTTTCTGCACAAGACAGACTTCTAATTTTTAGATTTTAAAAATGTAATATTTAATTTATAGAAAAATTAAACAAATTTGCACTGAGGTACATCAACAAGGAGGCCTCTTCATATCTGTTGGTTTATTTCTAGCGCAGATACTCATCCTTTAGACGTATATCTCTCTCTCACATATTCGGATGCAGAAGCAAAAATGCAGAATATGCAGAAAATGTAGAAATGAAGGTTTAATTATTATGAATTATCTCTTGAATTCTGAGCTTCCCTTACAGGCCCTTCTACTGATTGCACTCTTCAAATTAGCACAAAATTGTAGTTATCTGGCTACACAGCGAGCATTGTAGTAACTCTTGAGATATTAAACTTTCATGATGTGGAGTTCCGAATTCGTAATTTAATCCACAGAGATGTAGAAAATCAAGCACATTTCGGGAAATTGAACTGCTATTTTTCTCTATAAAAGAAAACTACACATATTACGCATTTTTTATATTCTCTTGTAACTTAGCTCTATAAAAAACGAAGAATTCTTATTGGAAATACTTTCATACTTTCAAGATAATGGTGTCCGCTGCGCAACTTCATTATAATCTTCTTTTCAAGATCGTCACAAAACAAATCTCTCCGATTAATTAAAGCTGTTTTGTGACGTTAAGGACTAAAAGTAAGGACTTCCTTCTTCTCCAAGAAGGAAGTGAAAACTTCTTCGTCTGTTTGGGAAAAGAATGCTTCTGCGAATGTCAAAACATTTGACCTTTTGATGTTCCAGGAATCCTCTAATGCCATTCTAGAACAGCCGTAAACTGTTAGACATATGGTGTTTGCTATGGAAACAAATTCACCGATAAACCGAAGGGTCACTTGTATCTCCGAGCACAAGTTACGTATGTGTGTTGTTTACTACGATTTCAGATACACTTAATGTAGTAACACGTTCATCCTCCGAGTCACGCCGGAGATATATCCCTTACTAACAAGGGAAAATCTCCAATGAACGTAGCATGATATTCGCCCGTGTCTTGAATTGGATTTGTCGAAAATATTAAAGCGAACATTCGGATACAACTGGTTTTCTTAATAACTTCTTGGTTCGGAGGAAGTAAGTGTCATTCGACAATCAATACCATACAAGAACTGCTTTGATATCACATCACGTCTTTTCTGGACTGTTTTTTTGACTTCATGCTATGCCACAGAACTTCACACCCCTTCTCTAGTCTCTTCCGTCTCAAGGCGCAATTAAAAAACCCTTCCAGCATAAGTTTATTTTTTAAAGCAGGACAAAACAAATTAATTACTAGATATCAGCAGCAACTGTTTAATAGTCGGAGTTTTAAAATACTGTATTACATTTCCTGTGTGGCTTATTGTTAAAGTAGTCTGGATATTCTTTTTCTTACATTTCCCTTTAATTCCCCCCTCCACCCAAACACTGTAAGGACGATCCTATTCCTAGAGCTAAACAACATATATTAAAAACTCGTTACACTCTTCTGCAGAGAAAAATATGAGATGAAACTTGTGTTGGGCCAAAAGGATATTTTGCTTTCTGCCAACATTCAATTAGGTTTAGGAAATTGTCACTAACGACAACACTAAAACTCTTTCGAAATATCAATGTAATTTTTTGGCCGCACATGAAAAGAAGCGATGACTTAATGTTTTGATGTGTCATCTGCGTGCTTGGATTTCTCTCGGAAAACAATTTGTCATCTCAATACTCTTCTTAGCGAAAATTTACGACAGGAATACCAACCTTTCTGTAATATGTTACTGGAAATGCACCTCGTGTTACTGCTCATCCCTCCCAGTCAACTTCGAATATTAGAGTGACGAACAGCAGTCAAATGTTTTCCACAGTTTAAGGGGGTAGAGGTATTTCGACTGTTAGAAAATCATGAACAAAAGAGCGAGTAAAACATTCTGTCTGTTACAAAAACCGAGTTCGTTTTCTGACGTTGATCAGCACACGAAATATTGTAATTCTTTTAAGAGCTGGAGATTTTGTGCAGCAACACTTTCTGGAATCGCTAAAAAAATGGTTACCCATAATGTAACTCATTTATTTATGTTTTTGCCTTCATTAAATAAATTCGTTTTATTAAATAAAATAAATTTTAGTGACCTTATTTGGTAGTTATTTCCCGATTTAAAACCGGTCTGCAGTTTGAACTTTTAAAAATATTTCGTTGAGTATAATCGAAGATTTTTTTTTTATCCTGAAAGAAAGTCCATCACCCATCAGCAGTTCACTCCACACATTATACTGAAAACATTCATCAAACAGTGCCTTTTTATTTGCCATATTGTAAATAATATACCAATGAAAATACTAATCGAGTTGATTTTTCCGGCAGGTAGCGACAGGCGTTGAGGTATTTCTAAACTTTCATGTTTCGTGATCAATCTAAAATGTGAAACATTTAAGAAGATCCCTTCGTATGAAGGAAGAATTTGCTCCTTGATAATTGGCAGTACTCTTGAATTTATTCGTCTCATTTGTTTATCAGAACATTCAAGATGCTTCTGACTTCCTTGACCTTTCATGTGGAATCTTAGAAACCATCCACGAATGGCATAATACCTAATTAAAAAAAAAAAAAAAAATAGGTTGCAAACACTTAAAAAAATTGATTTCCGTATTTTTAAGCAGAAAGTAGAATGGTTTTGGTACTTCGTTTAATGACTTCTAATGAATGGATCACGTTGGATCTCTACGTGATCCATTCATTAGAAGGATATTCTAATGAATATCCTTCTAATGAATGGATCACGTAGAGATATGGATCACTGCTGGAGATATGGATCACGTAGAGAATGGATCACTGCTGGATATCATTTCATGATGCGGAAATGATCGGAAAAACTACCCCGGGTTCAAATGTTCTTTTCTCCTTTTAGAACCACCAGCCAGACGGCGACTCGGTGAAACTTTCTACACATTGGAACAAAAGTGAGGAGAGCCGGATAAAGGGTTTTCCGTTTAGGTCTGAGAGTTAGAACAAATAAAATTTAGTTTACTTCCGATAATCACAAAGTACCAGTCCTGATGGGTACGCCTGATACACAATGTGGATCAAATTCCATGCATATAAATTACTTTTACATGCTTTAATCATTTATCATAATTACATGCTTTAGTCATACAAATAAAATGATGAAGAAAACAACAAAAGGTATTTGCATTTTTTTTTTTTTTCATTTAGTAGGTATGTGGCACTAACCAAGAGGAGGGTAGAGAAATTTATAACAACCTAATTCGAGGAATGATAACTCGAAGTATTTGAAAGATTTCTCCTTGCAATTCTCAAACTCATGACTATTTATAGATGAGCGTTAACTTTCAGTTTTGAATGCCAGAGATCGCCCTTCACTTCCCTTACACCCAGTTGCATAACCATAAACAACCAGAATGCTCGCCATACATCCGACTAGCACAGCGAAAAGTGCACGAAAAAATTTATCTGCCCGTGGAGACCCAATATTCACGTAACTTCTTGCCATATCTCGTTCTGCCATATGAGGTCTGCCTACATGAACACGCAGCAGTACAGAGTGGAGAGAAAAGAAACAAGGGGAGGGTGGGGGGCATGACACCCATCCTGACGAAACATCCGATATATTACGAAAGAGCGGCGGCATTGAGAATTTGTGAACTTTCCTCCATTAAGCTACAGATTTTTTCGTCTTAACGAACACCTGCTGAGCCACAAGATCGCAACAGAAAATGTTAACTTTTACAAGAAGCATTTTTTTCTAGAATGCCTCGATTTATTTCTTATCTGGAAAATATAAACGACTCGCGTTCCTTCCCTAGATTTAAACATTAACAAATATCGCTTTTGTGTTCTCATATGTTATAATAAAAAATATGCAGTTTAATGCATGTCGAAGTTAGAAATAAACTTCTTAATCGCATAAATGAGTCATTAAAAACTGTGTTTCAAACTGCATGAGTACCGAATTTTCATCGGCGGTTTAAAAAAGGAACTAACTGCAGAAGCGAATAGTATTTCACTTAAATGATTCCACCACAAACCAAAATCCGATTTATTTTGAAAGAAGCGGGCCCTTAATAAGCATACAAAATCCCGCTTATATTAAGACGTTTTGTTAAACGTTTTTGTGTACTTGGAGAAATGGTAATAAACCTCAGTATTATATTGGTTATACTAATCCATGATAAAGTCATGTCCCCATTGCCGTTTTGAGTTACTTTTGTAAACAAAAAATATGAATGAGTCATCTCTCAAATTATTCAGGAAATTGGAAAGAAAATCAGTTTGCTACTCAGATAAGTGAAGGGAAGATTAACTGTTTCGACGAAAGCCGCAGTTTCATTAAAGACCAATAAAATTGTCATTTTAAATGAAAAAATATGCGAGGCAGCCCAGTTTTTTAATTACTTCGGAATGATCACTTTGATTGGTTGCATGCCATGAATAATTCAAACTAGCATCATCGGATCATAGAGACAACGAGTGGGAAAAAAGAAGTGATAGAATTGCACTCGAATTCTGCTGAACGGTGCAGAACGATTCTCTGAGGTGTCTTAAAAGAAACGGGCCCTACACTTTCACGAGATTACCTCAACGTCCCAAACACGGCATAAGTAGTTCCTAAATTAATAATTGAAACAGATCCGCTTAAAATTTCGTCAGCACGCAGCAATTAAAATCTTAAATATTCCACCTTTAAAATAAAGTTAATTGCGAAGGTGGTTCTGCATTTCTGTTATCCTAGACTGCCCGAAGTTATCGGTTCGATTTCAATCGCTGATTACATCTACTAGAAGTAAAACTTGCCATAAGCTAGGAAATACCCCTCCCTCACACAGACACACACAAACACACACACACACACACACACACACACACACACACACACACACACACACACACACACACACACACACACACACACACACACACACACACACACACACACACACACACACACACACACACACACACACATTCTGGAAACTGGTTTTAATCCCATAACAAAGAACAATCGACGCTAGAAGTATTTCAGACAAATGAAGTTTGCATTTTCCACCTGTCGGGGGAAAATGAAGGACAAACTGAAAAGAAACCCAATCCGATGATCTGCCGTTATTCTTCAAGATGATATCATAATTGCTTTTATCTAAACAAAAGAGCAAGTAGGGCTAATTCTGTATTCCAAGAATTTATTTTTAGAAAAACTATTATACAAAAATAAACCACCATCATCTAAAACCAGACAAAATTGTACAAAGATGTGGAGGGAAAAAATCTTTTAAATGTCTTATTAAAATCCCAGTCAATGTCATTTATTATATTGGTGTAGCAAAAGTGTATCTCATCTTGGCGTATCTTCCAGCATCTTCCGCATGTCTTTATCTGAAAGAAGGGTGAAAGATACGATAAACAACATGGAGTGATGGATCCCACCCCTGTTGTCATACTTTATTTAATGATAAATAATATATCTAAATATGCTTTTAAAGGATAACACTCCTCGCATTATGTGCTACAAAGGTTCCTTTCAAGTTTTAGTTCACTTACGGCGCTCTTGAAGTAGTTCATCGATTAAGAATCCTTGAAGGCTTAACATCATGTTTGGAAAACACCAAAGAGGAGGCCAACATCTTTCATGCTGTAAACCTAAATTACTTTTCATCCATTGACTTTGAAAAATGTCCCTCTCATGACCGAAGTAGCATCATACTGAAATTTCAACACATCGTCATGATGTGCAAGATGTCTTACGACATTAGATAGATACCCAGCGGATATATATAAATCTGTAGATGAGTTTAGACTGTCTTCTCCTATAAAAGATTGAGTTTCTCTTCTGTTTATCTATTACTTTTCGCTCCTGGAAAAGAAGAGACAAACAGTCTAGAGAATATAAGCAGTTAAAAAATGCTACGCTAATTGGATTGGCTGTCCTATCCGAGCAACCCTCAGGTTTAAAATAAACCACGTTACCTGCCCTTCAAAGAACATTTGAGTATAATACGCACGTAAGGGGGAAGACGACATCCACAGTTATAATACGAATAGCGAACTGCATACATATCCGCAGGAAGATTTTTGACGTTATTTTCAGTATAGATCCATACTTCAGATATCCAACAATGCCCCTAGTTCCATTTTGCTCATTAACTCATCTTCATGCCACACATTTGAAATTGTTTTCCCTACATTCCAATGAATTAATAGTTAAAGCTTAGAAGGCTTTAGTTAGGCGTTGTAAATTCATCATTTTTTCATACCTTATAAAAATACAGACTGGTAACTTTATATGAGAACTTTCAACTGATGTTCTGACAATAATCCATGGATAAATTGGGACATTGTAAATAGCATTACTGTAAAAGAAAAATTATGGAAAAGCTAAAAAAGTCAGCCAGTAATATTTATTTAGAAATATTATACGAAAACACAAGAAAACAACTAACAAAATTTCGTAGGGCAAAAAGACACTACTGCTTTCAAAAATGTACGGAATATAATGACAATATGAAGCAAACATGGGCTACATTTAACGAATTTTAACTCGAAAAAAAGTAAACTTCAATCACAAGAGTTTATCGCAAAAAGCTTCGCTCAGGTTATGAACCAAGAGGATCTAGTAGACTCAACTACTCCTTCACGAACATCACTCAACTCAAAACAATAATCTACCAATTATCAATATAATATTACCAACACAAATACAACAGCAAATCATGTATTTTTCACCTTTAACAAAACAGGTACGGAAGGAAGCGCTCTTACAGCCAAAATCAAAACCTCACTCTAGGAATAGACAGAATTAGACTCAGACGTTTTAACACACTTTGAATAAATAATCCAATACTTCTGGGACTCGTGAACATAATACTCGACACTGGTATTATTCCACAACTAAAACTGTGATGATTACGTCAATTTACAAACATGGCGAAAGAAATGATACCCAGACTGCAGACCAATAGCTAACCTAAAAGACATCTCCAAAATTCCTGAAAAAATAACACACACAATACTACATCATCGATTTATCTATTTACAGAAGTAAATTTACATATATTAATAATCTATTTACAGAATCTATTTACACGTAGATCTATTTACAGAAGTACATTATCTCACAAAACCAATAGTGCTTTCAGAAAACACAAACACCATTACCTTATTATAAGTCATCGTCGGCTCCTAAAGAAGTACGCTGTTCTTATACTTCTTGACTTAACCAAAGCTTTTGGAACACTTAAGCATGACATACTGCTGACCAAACTATACATAGTCGGAATAAGATGAACACTGCAAACCATCTTCCAAACAGAACACAGGTATCAAAAATAGACACACATTACAGCCGGGGTATAAAATTAAAATACTGTATCCCACAAGGCACCAGAGTAACACCTTCTCTGTTTAACATACACATTAACGACGTTCACAACTTGGCCACACGAAGTCAAACTTTTCACACACTTCACCATGTTTCTTATTACTTTCTAATTCATGAATAATTTCAATTTTTTGAGAGCTGAGAGAACTGTCTTTTAGTGGACATGTTTCTGACAGAAGGGGTCATTTTTACTGATCAGTATGCAGACGACACCCGCCATTAGCAGTTCACACAGATATCAACACCACTTTCTCCAAAGCATAACAAGATCTAAACGAAATCGCAACTTACTTCTACTAAAATTCAGTTGTAATTAACAGCCATTTAGCGTACAACTCAAACTCGGTTTGGATTAAATGCCTTCTAGGAAGGTATGAAGAAAGCAATGAACGTAGCGAAAGACGGCTGAACTTCTGCTCAAATAATAGACTAACAATAACCAACACTCTCTTTAAACATCCAAAACCCCAAAGAAAATTGACATGGATATCACCAGACAGACAAACCAAGAATATGATAGACTATATTATTGTAAACCAAAGATGGAAATCAAGTATCCTAAATTACAGATCCTTCTCAGCAGATTGTGGATCAGACCATAAGCTAGTATTAGCAAACCTAAGAATAATGTTAAAATCTGGAAGCACTTTTAGAGTCAAAAGGAGACTGAATGTAAAAAAAAAACTACAAGACAACAATATTCTAAGAAAATATCAACTAGAACTAGATAAAAACCTAAAGGAACTACCAAAACATATAAATAGAAAAGACACTAGAGTACAACCAAAGTTGCTACATAAATTTCATAGACTTTCGTCGGGCATTTGATTCAATCCGTAGAAGAGAACTATGGAAGAATTTGGAATTCCAAACAAAACCCTAAGAATAACAAAATAATCCGTATGAGAAATCTGAAAGTGCAGTACGAATGGAGGACACCTTAACCAACTGGTTCCTCACAGAGAGCGGAGTAAGACAAGGATGCCATCTGTCACCAGACCTTTTCAATCTTACACTGGAAGAAGCAACCAATAAGGCCTTAAACAATGAAGACTCCGGAATCAAAATATATGGGGAAAATGTGACAAATTTAAAATTTGCAGACGAATTGCATTACTCGCAAGCACAGACGAAATTCTACAGCGAATTTCTGATAAAATAAAGGAGGAGTGTATAAAATCTGGATTAAACATAAATATAGACAAAACAAAAATTATGCAAATAGGAAAAAGAAGCACCAATCTGAAAATTGAAATTGATAGTAAGAATCTAGAGGCGGTAGAAAACTTCACCTACCTTGGAGGAATTATTGAGTACAATGGTGAAATTATAAAAGATATAAACAGACGAATCAGTCAAGCATTCCAAACTTTCGGACGACTTCATAAAATATGGAAGGCAAGAGACATCAAACAAGTAAGAAAAGTAAGAATCTATGAAACGATGGTCCTCCCAATACTCGTCTATGGAAGTGAATGCTGGAATCTCAAGAAGGATGAAGAGAAAAAATTATTAGTTACTGAAATGGATTGGCTAAGAATATTACTTGGAGTATCTCTGCTGGATATTAAGAAACGAAGACATAAGGAAACGACTAAAACAAGAAATAACAATAATAGACAAAATCCAAGAAAGAAGACTGCGATGGTTTGGCCATGTGACCAGAGTGGGAAAAGAAAGACTACCATCTAAAGCCCTGAATACAATGATAGAAGGTTAAAGATCCAAAGGACGGCCCAGAATTAGGCGGATAGACAAAATAAAAGAGGACCTGAAAACTAAATCACAACAAGCGACACCAAACTGGACAGAATTGTTCCGACTCTCCCGGGACAGACAGAAGTTTAAAGAGTTTCATTCGGCCTCATCATCATCCACATAGATGATGGAAGAGAGAAGAAGAAGAAGAAGAAGAAGAAGAAGAAGAAGAAGAAGAAGCAGAAAGGTATGTGCGCTATCAAAGGATTTCACAAAAGAATTCATTCAATAACGACATTGATAAGATCGTGTTCTCTGAGATGGTTCTATGGAAACAGAAAATTAACCACAATATGCTTAAACATTAAATTGTTCCTCAACGGATCAATATCGCAGTGTTTCGGTTGATTAAGAACACATCGCAGTAAAGCATGGACGTTTCATTTTGAAATTTAAGAAAAACAATGTTGAAATTGTTTACTGTTGTTTCCATTGCAATTTCTTTTTCAATTAGGAGGGTGGGGGTTAAAAATATCAAACTTAGGAAAAAGATTAGCACATATATATGGGTATGGATTTCGGCAGAAAATAAAAGCATGGAAATCCTCCTTCATGACTTTGAACTTAACAGAAATGATATGAATAAGGTAGATTTATATCTTTCTGAGATCATGAATTAATAATGCTTTTATAAAGTAAAAATTGAAATAAATTCTTAAAAATGAAACGCGTCTATGAGTTGGTCACTTAACTATCATATTTAAATGATTATAGAAATAAAATAGGAAAACATTTCGTAAGTAGTTCAAGTTCGTTAAAAATAAAATAAAATAAAATAAATAAATAAAACAAAATAAATAAAATAAACAAATATATTTCGTGATTGATTTCAGAAATACCCGATTTTTCCTGATTACGGAAGCAAATATTTGTTAATATAATAAATATATTTTCCTGCGTGAGATCCATAAAATTACCACATAATAGTCCACTGTATTTAGCTTCTCGAAACTCATTTTAATGCAACACACACAGGCATTAAAATTTATGTACATTTTATGCACCATTAAAACAAATGGTTGTCGTCCAACTAAAACTTCCCTTGGAATTATCTTTCAGCTGTCCCGAATATCGCATAAAAAAAGGTTATTCCTTTTCAAGAAGCGTGGATAACCGCATATTCACACCTTTCATGTTTCTCATATCTGTTTGAATTATCGAACCATTACCAATTTCCTCCCGATTCATAATAAACCCGCCATCGGAAAGGTTTCTCAGGAAGATAGAACTTCTTTTAACAAGAGCCTGTTGTCAAGTAAATTTTAGAAAAAACATTACTTCATTACAAATTTAGAGTAAATCAAAACACGGCTGCATGGTAAGTGGATGGTCATTGGACGATTAGTCCAAAATAAAAAATAAAAATCATTTGCCTACGTATGAACAATTAACGCAGCTTTGGTTGAAAAGTCCTTTCATAACGTGAGTACGTTCCTGTCAAATTTAGTTATATCTTTGTTAGCAATTTACTGTCGAATGATTAAACAGTAACTGAATAGTTACGAGACAATCTAAAGAACATTTAGCTTACAATTGAAACAAGCTTATTATGTGTTGCACTCTTTGGAAAATATGAATACTCGGCCAATATTTCTATCCAAGAAATAAATAGCAACTTTTACATGCATTTTTCTCATTAAAATTTACTGAAAATTTTCTTAATCTAAAGATTTGTACTTTAGTTTTAGCTTCGTACTGAAGATATCCCGTTTCAACAATACTTACTTCTACTGTTAGGACATCTATTTCTTAGAAACAAACCGTAAGAACATCGTTTGAACTTGCCAGACATTGGCAACTGCACGGGAGTTCGTTAAATGGACATAATCGTCCAAACATTCGCGAAGACAGCGGACCTAACGTAATTATGACAGTGACAGATCATATATCATAGTCTCACAGTTGGCTTCTTGCCCACTCACTACAATTCTTGCCGTTAATGGTTTTGTATGGTTTGGGGCACTTCCAGATTATTTCGCTTCTCTCTTTCACTATATTCTACGATTTTAACGTCTCCCCGCTCTTATTCCACTTTATCCTTCCTTGAAAAATTGCCTCGTTTGCCTTCAGTACTTTTATCACTGTGGGAATATGATTGTCTTACTGATATGAATTTTCTCAATTTTCAAGATTCTAAATTAAGTCCGAGTCATACGTTTTCTCTAATGTCAGTCCATAGGATTAAATCAAGTCGAAATTGTTTGTCAGATACCAAACAACATATTTGGTATTCCTTGATATTCCGTTTTACCATCCCGTATAAATAAATAAAATTCTGCTCCCTTTCACACGAAAGTGAAGTGACCTTTAGCTTCTTCAGGACTCCAATTTACGAAGCAAATTTTAAGCTGCCTTCTCCAACTTTATGCTCTCTCGAATTCAACCATTTTAAACTTGCAGCGGAGGAGAAGAGGATTCATCTGATTCTAATTTTCGAAACTTCTTGCACGGGTGCGTAAATTTTTTCGAAATTTATACATCTTTTAATATTGTGAATGCAAAATTTTCTCTCGCTTCCTAATCTTCAAAAAAGCAAATAAAATACAATCTATTATAGAATAAGTTTAAGATTATGTTCCAGAAGCAATCGATTTCTTTTTTTTTTTTTTTTGAAACAAACCAAGTATCATGCTGAAATGATTTAAGTATAAATGTAAATCTCATTTCGGTGGAGCCGTTTAAGTAATGTATTTACATCACAATGTTATTTTTCCTAAAATAAAGTGACAGAACAAATCAATCGATAAGAACGTTTTGCATCATCACACAAGAAGCACTGACAGTGTAAATCAATAAATGCTGCAACTGTTCAGCTGAAATTCTTTGGTTCAGTTTTATTCCTAACGAAATTAACCAATGTTCAAGTCATGCTAAAAACTACTGAAATTTGGTTTCTCCTATTCCCCGTTACATTTGTACTTCAAAGTGTTTGATGCTGCCAGTCAATACGAAGAGGCCATCACCACATCACAAATACAAGTTTCAACAAATGCACCAGGCAAAACGTAGTTTTCTATTTTCGTAAGAAACGAATTTAAGCATACACATTGGAAAAGACACGCCTTAAAATGAAAACAATACATTTAGAAATAGTGAATATTCTTTACACTAAAGTTCTTAAATGAATCTTTCAAAATCAAAATAAACCTATTAAGGATTTCATTTATTTCATGTTCATTTTCTTCTATTTTGTCGTTCCTAAAATGTGAAGAACGAAACTTCAATCCTGGTAGAGTTGCCTAACATATCAAGCAAGGGATCCCACTTTAATTTTCATCTCTCTGCAGACTTTCATAACTTTTTTTTGCGTCATTTTTATTCTTTCGTATTGTGGTTTCCCCTCAAATCGATTCAACAGCCCATCGGAGACTTCTCTTTACATGGCGGTTAAAACCAAATTCGTTTTGGCTTTAATACTGTTGAGAGATAAATTACAAACCCCGAGGCCTCAAGTTGTCGTCTTCGTTTAGCGAACTGCGGTCTCTACGGATAGTTCCTAATTACCCAGCCTACACCTCGAGGGAGTATTCAGTATTCCTGTTGTCAAGCGCAGAACAGAGTAAAGAACAGAATTTTCTTGAAGATGACCTTGCGAGCACATTGCAGATTTCTTTAGGAATATCCAACAACACATTATTTCTTCTGTTCTCCTTCCGACTTTCTTTTGTTTCTGGATATCAAAGTACGTGCTTTTCATACATACCATATCCAAACACAAATCACGTAGCCAAAGTGTGACTGTTCTTGGGCGTACTAATAAATGAACGAAGCGCTAAGCCCCCAAGTAATCTCAATAATTGAGATGAAAGTTTTTGTCGTTTATTCTGAATGCATGAAGATTAGCAGGCGTAGGAACGTGTGCTAAGGGGAATACGCATTTTCTATTGACATGTTGAAAAGCTTAGTTCTGATGGGGTTCTAATTAACTCATTAAGTTTGGGCTAATGTGGTAAATAAAAAAATATGACAGTGTTTGGCTTCTCTAAGCAAATGACAATTGCCTTCAAGTTTCTTCTTCTTCAAGTGTCATCCCCTAGAAGGAGGTTGGCGACCTTGTCAGGGAACCTTTTTCTTTCTATTTCTGCTCTGCAACATTTATGGTGATTCAAGCCAGTCCAGTCCTTAATGTCTTCAAACCACATTCTCCTACCTCTCCCTCTTTTATCCATCCAATTTCCCTTCTAATATTAATTTCTGAATGCCTTCTGTCTAGTTTAAGTTTTCTCTCTTTAATTATATTCATTAATGTTCTTTTCATTTTTGCTTTCTTAAAACATTTTCCTTTTTCATTTTCTCTATTATGGTATTTTCAACATTCTTCTGATGCTCCACATTTCGTAAGCTTCTAATTTTTTCTCTGCCTCTTTATTTAGAATCCAAGTTTCACTGTTGTAGAGAAGGCTTGACCAGATATAGTATTTTATTAATCTATTTCTTGTGTCTATATTATGTCTCTGGATGTTAGAACAATTTTCATATCAGTTAAGACTTTTCTTGCTATCTCTATTCTTATTTTTATTTCTTTAACGGAATTTCCTCTGTCTGTAAACATTTGTCCCAAATGTATAAAAAAATCACTGAACCAGTTCAATTTTCTTTTTGTTAACGTTTAGTTTCTTATTTATTCGTTCTTTTGATATAATCATGCACTTTGTTTTCTTTAGGTTAATAATTAGTCCCATGTCTAAGCTTCTGTTCTAAATTTCTTTGACTAAGTTTTGAAGATCATCTACAGATTCAGCTATAAGGACTGTGTCATCTGTATACCTGAAGTTGTTGAAGTTCCTACCTCCGACGTTTACACCCTTCAGTTCTGAAATTTTAAAAACTTGCTCGCTATATATATTGTACAGTAAGGGTGATAAGACACATTTAAAATCCAGTTATTGGAAAATTTGGACTAGGCGACAGAAATGAAAGAGGTGAGAGATTAATACAATTCTGCATTCAAAACAACTTACGCATAATGAATACTTTCTTTCAACATCCAAAGCGTTCATTTAAAGAAAGAACAATGGTTTTCCAACAACGGGCCTTCAAGTTTACTGCGATGAAATTTCAGGAGTAAAAAAATATATATATCCAAATTGACGTAGAAGATAGAGGAAAAAAAAAAAAAAACGGCTGTTGGTTTGAGAACAGAGATATTATACAATACCCCAACCAGGCGTCGGGTATAGCACTTCTGCATAGGGTAGTATTCATTTCTGTCCAGTAATCGTCCGGTCTAGTCCGCAATTTCCATCCCGACCAACTCTTCTAGGCAGGGCTGGATTAACCATTAAGCAAAATAAGCACGTGCTTAGGGTATCATGGAAAGGGGGGGCACCACAGAATTTCTGCTTTAGTTAGATGACGAATTTAACTTAAATAAACTTTTAATTAGTTTTTCATTGTTTTTATCTTTTCTTACTGTTATCGACTTTATTTCCATAAATAATGACGTGTAGAAAGCCTAATAAAACTCTAACAACGTGCATGACGGTTCGTTTGCATCGCTCATGACGCTTTCTGGCACTACCATTGCGTCAAATGAGGTAATTTTTTATAATTAACGGAACCATTTTATTTTTTATTTTCCTGTCTGTTTTAGGTCTAGTTTTAATAAATTATGTCTTATAAAACGCTCCAGAAGCAAATATAAAACAAATCACGTGGTCTCAGAAACGCGCCTCCGGTAAAAGGCCTAGCTGTCGCAGAAGTGCCAATCCGGTAAAATAAGAGTTAATTAAAGCACGAAAGCACAAGATTCAGTTGTGAGCCGAAAATTAAATTGTTCGTATGATTTTTGCCTGTGATATGTGTAACTGTGTTGATTGCCACCTAATATTCAACAAAATGATCTTTTTATTTCTGTATTTAACAGATCCCAAGAACCAAGATGAAACGTCTTCAGTTAAGTGGTGCACAAAAGCGAAAACTATCAAAAAGAAACAAGAGGAGACTTTGGAATTAGATTCCAAGACACTGCAAAGCTGACTGATGTCTTCACACAAGTTCAACAACATTATATATCAATTCCTGATCAGAGCCAATCTCCGTCATCAGAAGTGGACACAAATACCACTTTGATCACTTCAAAATCAAAATATGATGATGTTGGAATAATCAAGGTGTCACAAGCAGGTTTCATCTAGCACATGTCTCACTACTGACCTCACATTGTCTGTAAATTCTCTTGATATCTCTACTGCAAATGTTTATGCAAGTTGCTTTATAAAACATTCTGAGGTTGAAATAATTGCTGAAAATGAAAGTTTAGTGGGCCATGGTGATGGTGGTCTGCAAAAGATTCAGTCTGCAAAAGATGAAGTAAATATAGCAAAAGATTCAGGGTTGTGGCTTGATTTCTCTGCTGATGACGTGGCTTACTGGACTGCTTGTGGACCAAGTGACTGTCAACACCACAATGGGCCATTTGACAAGTCTTACCGACATTTCAGTAGTGGCAGACCAGTAAGATACTATTCGCAGAAACTTTTTGTTGGGACAAAAGCCAATGGTGTGGAATACAAGAGAAAGTGGTTATTGTATTCACCATCAACGGGATCAGTTTATTGTTTCGTTTGTAAACTGTTTGCTCCTAAAAAGTTCTCACATTTTGTTACAAGAGAAGGGTTCAGTGACTGGCGAAATACTATTGTAATTGATCAACATGAAAAAAGCACTATTCACCGATACTCTATGCTAGCATACTTAACTCGCAGACAAGGTGAAGGGTTGGGACAACAGTTGGAAAAACAAATTCAGGAAGAGTTTGATTACTGGGAACATGCCCTAAGGCGTGTCATAGCTGTTATTCGTACGTTAGCTGAACGTGGCTTGGATTTTCGAGGAACAAAAGAAAGATTTGGATCATTGCAAAATGGGAACGTTTTAGGGCTGCTTGAGCTCATAAGTGAGTTTGATCCAATTTTTAGCAGGTCCCATTGCGAAATATGAAAATTTTGGAAAAGGAAATCTTTCTTATCTATCCAAAGCCACCTCTGAGGAACTCATTCAACTGATGGCTCAAAAGGTCCACGTGATTATTGTTGATGAAGTAAAATCTTCTGATTATTTTAGTTTGTCGGTTGATTCAACACCAGATCTGTCACATATCGACCAGTTAAGTGTTGTACTTAGGTACTTAAAAGATGGAACGCTTTTTAACGAAATTCTGGAAATGAGAAGCCATACCGGTGAGGAAATGGCAAATCAGGTGTTGCAGTACTTACGTAAAGTTTGTCAGCTAAACTTTTCAAAATATAGGGGTCAGTCTTATGACAACGCTGCTAACATGTCTGAGCGTTATAAGGGGATGCAGCAAAAAATGTTAGAAACAAACAAGTTTGCTATATACAGGGTGTTCGGGATAAATTTGACAGTTTCGTAAGGAAAAAGAAAATCTTCTTTGTATCTATTAAATTTAATGAATTGACAAAAAAACATTACAGGCAGAGTTAATTACAATACTATCAACAAGATTTACTCAAAATAACCACCATTAGCATCGATCACAGCTTCAATTCTGCTTCGGAACCTCGAACAAGCTGATGCTACAGTCTCCCTGGGAAGGGCCGCAAAAACTGTTTTAATTTTATCCATTAACTGGGCTTTTGTATTACTGGAAGTGCGATTGGTGTCTTTTTCAACTGCGCCCCATACAAAATAATCCATGGGGTTAAGGTCTGGGGAGTTTGGAGGCCAAACATTTGGACTGGTGAAGTCGTAGAAATTTTCAGACAACCATTTTTGACTTTTCCCAGAGGTGTGGCAAGGGGCCGAATCCTGCTGCCATACATACGGCCTACCATTGGCTACCCTTGTTATCCAGGGCTTGACTACAGTTAGCAACTCCACGAACAAAGCCCGAATTCCAATGCCAGGGTTCTTCAACACCTGTTCCTGCAGATTTGCGAGGAATTCTGCTGTACGAACGCAATCAGATCGTCTGCTAGGGATCTTTCTTCTTGCTACATCCTCGTAGTCACCATTGCAAGTCTCTAGTTCATGCCTGATTGTTTTTACTGTATTCAGGGAGCATTGGGCAGCAGTCGTAATATCCTTATTTTGATGGCGGGCACGAATCATCATGATACAAGTTATTCTCTTCCATGATTCAGGTGGGTTCCAGCTATCCATCCTTTCTGACATCTTGTATATGAATGAAGAAGGGTCCAAACTTTTAAATGAAGAGAAGTGTGTGTTAATACATGTAACTTACGGAAAAATATAATTAATTATAAATATGTCAAATTTATCCCGAACACCCTGTATGTGCCCTGTGCAGCTCATTCACTAAATTCAGTAGGCCGAAGTGCTGTTGACTGCTGTTAAGAGGGGATTAATTTCTTCTCTACAGTGCGGTTGCTCTATACCTTTTTTTAGCCACAACCAGCCGGTGGACAATTCTTAAAGGTTGTAATGGAAATGAAAATATCTTAAAATCCCTCTCTGATACCAGATGGGAGGCACATGCTATGGCAACAGCAGCAATTTTGAAATCTTTCCTTCAAAGTTTAGAAGCGTTAGACTGTATAGCCGAAGATCAGTCACAAAAGGGAGACACTAGAAGAGAAGCAGATAATATTGCAAATAAGATGCAAGAGCTAGAATTCGTTTTTATGTTGAATTTTTGCGATGAGATTTGGCAAAATTTTCATAGAGTAAACCAAGTTCTACAGAATGAGGATGTCAACTTAAAAACATGTGCAGATCTATATGGATCATTAGCTGACCAGTTGTGCACTTCACGAAATGAATTTGAAAAATATGAAGCAGCTACAAAGGAAGTGCTACCAGATGTTGATTACAAGGCAGCTCAAACTCTCAAACGTTTCAGAAAGAAGGCATACCCAACGACGGAGATACTCCAGAAGTATATCTGAATATCAGAGATAAATTTCGTATCACCACCTTTTACACAATTGTTGACAAACTTGAAACTGAGATGAGAAGAAGAGGAGAGATATACAAAGAAATATCAGAGAGATTTTCTTTTCTAAGTGATGTGCCACATAATGCTACTTCAGTAACTTCATAATCTACTGAAACTGAAAGGTATTCTCAGTGTTGTCAAAAGCTGATTGATGCTTACCCAGAGGACTTGCACATATAAAATATAATAACAGAACACTAATTTCTCAGCTGAGCTTCAGCAGTTTCACTCATATGTGCGCTATAAGTTCAGTGCAACAAAAAAATCTAAAAACAAGATTCAGCCATGCTGAACTTTATAAAATAATTGTAAAAGACAATATTGAGTGTGCCTTTCCAAATGTAGACATTGTCTTTCGTATATTTTTAACATTAATGGTCACAAATTGCTCAGCTGAGCGTTCGTTTTCTTAGTTGAAGTCTATTAAAAATCCCATCAGAACAACTATGCAACAAGTCCGGTTGAATGCCTCATCTCTACTAAGTATAGAAGAAGATATGTTCGTAAAATTAATTTTGAGGATCTGACCAAAGACTGCAATTAAAAAAAGTAGGAGAAAACTTTTCAAATCCAATTAAAGTTGAAGCATACAAAAATAAACATTATTTTCCATCTTACTATAAGTTTTGTTTCATTTTGAAAAATAAAAATTTATTTTATGGTTTATTATTGTTTATATTTTGAATTACATATATATGGGGCACCAAAAACTTTTAAGTGTTTAGGGTATCTATGGGTCTTAATCCGACCCTGCTTGTAGGATATTGTTCTTCAAGCACATTTCAGATCATTCTCAAAATCATGTTTTTTACGGTCTCATCTAAATTTATTTGATGTTTTTATTGTTTTCATCGAAATCCAATGAAATGAGATATCTAATAGTCATTTGGACTCAAATGCGAATGTCGACATAAGATTAATGTCAATGCATAATAAAACAGAATATATTGAAATCGTTGTAGTTATTTTGGAAACATTCAGTATTAAAAATTTAAAAAAAAAAATTGTTAAATATTGTGTTTGCCAAGAGTTCAATAACTATACAATATTTATTCCCTTTATGAATTTTTGAAATAAATTAAAATAAAACTGAGGATTATGACCTGAGCATTTAAAATCAAGGAAGCTTAAGAGCAATGACAAATTCATCAAGAAATATTTCACACTGTCAAGAAATGGCGACTAAGAAAAATGAATTAAATGAAAGGCAAGCAAAGTATTCAAAGTATACCAGCTTGTAATTTTAATCATTCGTGTCGTAACAAGGTTAATTAATCCTTTGCACAGAATTTCATACCAGAAAAGTAGTGGATAACCAAATTTAATATAGTAAAAAAAAAAAAAAAAAGGAACTGACTGAGTTTATTTGAATCTGATCGAATAAACACCTCTTAGATATTCAATCTACATTTATTGTTTTATACAGCACTACTGCGGCTATCATGTGTCTGTACTTAATATGCCTATGAATAGCGTCTTCTCTATGGAGATTAACTTCTGTTATGAAGTAAATGAGAATCATCTTTTCAGAATACTCCATTACCTACAGATCCCTTAAAACTCCACAAGTTTTGTTTTTGAAAGAAATTAAAATATAAGAGTCAGTCATGCAAGTCCACTTTATTTAAGCAGGCTTAAATAATTTGAATATGCTTAACACCTAAGTCGGTAATTTTTGTAAGAATTCGACAATTTGAGGAAATTGTTAAAGAGGTTTGTAATTTCTTGAACTTAGAGATGATTTTGCTAGGATATAGAATTAATATTTTACACCTAAATAAGAAATTTTGACGTTTGTTTTCCCTGCATGACCTGATCTGTATCTGAAAACCTTACATTACGGAATTCAATTCATGTACGACGAATTCGTTATTCATTCTCTTTATTTTTTTTTACATTCCTACAATTCTTGTTTCGAACTAAAATTAATTTGCTTGGTTTATCATCAGATAGCTTTGCTACCTTCTTAATTTATTTCGTGGTGTTCAATCTCTTCTTGCCTTTTCCTCCTAAAAAAAGGAAATGGCTAAAAGACCTTCCAAGCTCGATGATTTTATCATTACTCTGGATCATTACATTAAAATCTAATGTCTTGCTTTACAAAAAATGTTATTACTACATCCATCCGATCTATGTTATTTCTGTAACATTCGGTGCTTTTTCCATAATATCATCTTCATATTCATTTAACGTAATGAAATCCTATTACTTGTTTGATTTTCATGGACTTTGTTTTCTCTTTTTATTCTACATTGGCTGCAAGCCAAGATTTATCTTAGCTTGTAGAGAAAGCCTTCGAATAATCTTTAAACTGAGAATTTTGGCAGAATGCCAACTATAGTTTTATCTTATCCTTTGTCTGAGCTCTGTAATTAGCACAAAAGTTAAGCATAAACTACATTTTTGGAATAATTCCGCGAAAGTTGTCCGTTTCAAAGAATTAAAGAAGTGAAAAAAGTTCCTTGCTGATAGCACGCGCAATTCATGTGTAGCGCTTGCCTTGGAGATGACATTCATCACAAATGTCGGATTCCTTTGAACTAGCATGCACATAGTAAAGTGATCGGCAATTTAATTTCACTGGATTTGGGTAGCTGGTGAGGGCTAATGAATGGCAGCCTGGTTTTCCAAGAACTGTCCTGTTTTCCCAAATTAATAA
Organism: Typopeltis vanoorti; assembly: GCF_054136105.1. Lineage (NCBI taxonomy): Eukaryota > Metazoa > Arthropoda > Arachnida > Uropygi > Thelyphonidae > Typopeltis > Typopeltis vanoorti. The sequence continues at coordinate 7,629,685 of NC_143564.1, forward strand.
TAATTAAAAGCAATCATGGATTTAGTCAAAATTACCAGTTTTGTATGCTTAACGATATAAATTATTCTATCGAATGTCAGTAAAAGATGGGAACACACTGCTTACAAAGAAGTCATACACCCCATCGGCAAGATGTATCGTGCCATGTAACGAGTTACGTGTTTGCAGCAGGTATACATTGGAGGAATATGATGCTCCCAAGTCAGTGCAACGGTGTCCGGATGAAATGGCTGCAAGAAGGAAGCTGATGGATTTTGAAAGAAGCGTTGCGATAGGATGCCAAATCGACAGCCTATCTTTGCGGCAAGTGTCGACAAACTGGGCCATTCCAGGTCAACAACCAGTGATACCATACTGAGATGGAAGTGCATGGGGTCAACTGCAAGTGCTACAAGCAGCGGACGACTCACCACACTCACAGAACGTAACCGTAGAGTGCTACGAAGGATAATAAGTAAAAGCTGCCATTCATCGGCTGGACGTTGAATTTTGAGTTCCGCGCATCGACGGGAACAGGAGTCTGCACAAAAAAACATTCCGAACCGAGGCTTTCAACATGGTATTCGATGCTAGGGCCGCAAAATACAATCCCCACGTTACCCGAACCAACATACAGATGTCTTTATTGGTGCAAACTGCGCGTGCAGTGGGATGTGAAAGCTTGGAAATGTGTGTTATGGAATGAAGAATCACGATACATCTTCATCAGAGAAGAGAGATGTGGCGGATGCCCAACCCACACCCTTTCGGAGATGAGGGTGTGATAGTATAGTCCTGTTGTTTTCTCGTTTGAACCCCGAACATTGTTTTAGGTGCCACGAATATTTAAATAAGGTAGGTATCTGAACATTCTGGACAATGCATGTTTCCTACTTTGTGGCATTTCTATGGAAACGATCATTGTCTCTTTCAGCAACGCAATACACCGTGTCATAAGGCTGCGTCTGTAACGGTGATAGTAGTAGGGGAGCCACTAGTGACCAGATCAAGATCAAGATAAGATAAGGAATCGTTGAGTGACACTAGTATATAATTAATTATTCAGAAAAATCTAATCACACCCGCCATCACGACATACTCTAAGAATTCCCACACTTTAACAGGAAAGAAATACCCAAAATGTAATGGAAAATTAGTACAACCATCTAGAGAAGAAAAAAAAAACCGTGTGTTTGAGTGACATCAGTATATAATTAATTATTCAGAAAACCTCGAAACTGTGAATATCCAAACACATAACGTCACGATTCGTATCTTATCTTGATCTTGATCTGGTTAAAAGTGTCCCACCAATCACGAGACGATTACTTAACCACTAAAATCATCCTTCCCATTCAAAACAATAACGTCACTTATTTACAACTAACAACAAACATACGCGTCACGATTCCTTATCTTATCTTGATCTTGATCTGGTTTAAAGTTTCCCACCAATCACGACACTATTTCTTATCCACTAATATCATCCTTTCCATTCAAAACAACAACGTCACTTATTTACAAATAACAAATGACGACATTTATTTACAAATAACAAATGACGTCACTTTTCTACATCTGAAAACAACACACACCCACCTCACCATTCCTTATCTTATCTTGATCTTCATCTGGTCACTAGTGCACCACCAATCACAACACGAATCCTTATCTGTCATCACCCATAATCCCATACGCGAACCAAAACACAACAACAGAAGTCAGTGACACACTTGCCCACAGAAAAATTCCAAACATTCCACACCCATGAAGCCATGCACACAATGACGTCATCAACCAATCACGTCACGATTCCTTATCTTATCTTGATCTTGATCTGGTCACTAGTGGCTCCCCTACTACTGGTGATGTTTACAGACATGAACTTCATCTGACTTGAGTGGCCTCCACAGAGCCTTGATCTCAACTCTATTGAACATATGTGGGATGATCTGGAGCATTCAGTAATGTCCTCCCCAGATCTCATTAGACGCGTACGGGATGAATGGTCCAAATTTCTCCTGATTGCGATTGTACGCTTATGTGAAATATGACCCTTAGAATTGCTGCAGTCATCGCAGAGAAAGGAGGTCCTACATCTTTTCTAGATGGGCGAAATGGCTGTTTGTTCCTCACACTATGGATGCCCGTTGACTTCTTTCCAAGCAGTGTGTTTGTTATCACCAATGAACCCGCACACAACATTTGCAGAATAATAGGTAATCCTAATTATTGCTTCATAAATCCCTGGATAGCTGCGCGTTTTCACTTTGTGGAAAACAATTATGGATTGGCTATAATCTCTTACTTCTAACACACTTAATTAAAAAAAATCTTGGAAGACCAAGGTTTTCACAGTTCGGAAAGTTCCCATGTATGTAGGAATTTCCCCTTCTAAGTGTACACCATTTTAGCAGGAGACTTAAATGCAAGAATTGGAAACACGAAAATTAATAATGATATAGGAATACACGGAGAACACACTCTAAACAGAAATGGTAAAAAATTGATTGACTTTGTAGTTTATAATAACCTAAAATTAATGAATTCCTTCTATAAACATAAAGACATACATAAATATACTTGGGCAGCAAGAGGATGGAAATCAATATTAGATTACCTCATATTAAATGAAAAGACATCAGATTCGCTAGATGTTAGAGTTCACAGAGGATATGAAATAAGCAGTGACCACTTCCTTGTTAAAATAAAATTAAGATTACCACCTAAATGGTTACAAATAACAAGAACAGAAAGAAAAATTTAAACATTTGTTTATAAAACTAGACTATTGAATGAAGCAAATGTACAATGGCTATATGAACAAAGAATTAACCAATATCTAGATAAAATAAAACAAAATGAAGAATTAGAAATAGAATGGCTTAATATAAAACTATACTAAATGCAGCAGCAAATGAAAGCTTAGGAAAGACCTAAAAAAGACATAGATGATATAGATGTATAGCTCATTAGTGGGTTGGAGGCCGTTGTTTAATATATATATATATATATATGTGTGTGTATGTATGTAGAGAGAGAGAGTGAGAGAGAGAGAGAAAAAAACTGTCTTAATGGAGGCGGTATTTGGTTCTTATATCTCCACGTGTGAGAATCGAGATGTATATTATATATATAAAAAAATTAAGATAAGAGTGAGGTGAAAATGTCTCTTGCTAGCTATTTAGGAAAGTTTAATCTTCAAATAAAGTCCATACCTGGCTCATTCTTTTCAGCCCAAAAAATGATGCTATGATCGATGAGGCACAAAATATGCACGTTATCAGGAGCTTTGCATCCTGTCACGGTGAGATCGTTATGAGCATCTTTTCTTGAGCATTAAACAGCCATCGGAGTAAAGGGAAGATATTTACATGTCACTATCATTGAACTGGCAGTTTTGAAAGTCGAACTTTTGACATCCCACTTCTGCAACTCTGTTTTTTAGTATTGAGCGTATTGTAGTTTCTGTTCTCCATGAGTAAGATGACAGAAATGTCTGTTTGACATCAATTTGTTCAAGAGAGTTTAACATAGCGGGTTGCGAGATAGGCAGCGGAATAAAATCGGCACACTTTATCTAGTTCTAAGCCCTTTCTCATATATTGGACAAGTTTGAGGTTTAGTAACAAACCTTATCGATCTTTAATCCAAGAAAAAGTATAAAAACTAAACTTTCTTTCTCAATTTTTTGCCCATTTTATCAGCTCTCATTTCTTAAGTCCCATTTCGCCGGTTCTGTCAATTGCTCAGAAAAAAAGCAAAAACGAAGTGGAAAAAAAAGGGGGGAGGGGGGCGCAGCGATTTCAAGAAAGCGTAGCATGCGTTTCTGCTGGATGTGTTACTGCAGCCTTCTTAGTAGACTGTAAAAGATCGATAGAAACACAATTTACGCTGATGCTTGTCCCCAGCAGAACATTCGTGACGCTTTGACTTGCGATAAAATCTTTGGGGGGGGGGGGTTCAGCTGCCTGTGGTTTAAGAGGAGTCTTCTAATGTCTGTAATCTGAGAACTTGTTGCTGGGGAAAGAAGCAGCAAAGAGAGTGTGAAGGAAAAAAACAAAAAGATATTAGCCTACCTCAATACACGCAAAACACAGCATTCTCTCGCTAATTAGAATACAAGAAAAAGGAGAAGGAAAGATTAGGTCGACATTCCTTCACAACGCTGGCAAAAAAAGTTGTAACAAAACTGCAGTGCAACAGAATTACAAGACATGACGATGCAGCACGAAGCCTAATTTTGTAGTACATGAGAATTGAAAGAAGAGAAAGTAATCGTTTCGAATTAGCTTCCTTGCAGTTGTTTTAAGCATTTCCTTCTTTGATCAAAATATTTCATAAAATTTGAAGACCAAAAATCGACTTTGATTTAGAGAGACTGCAGAAAATTTGAAAAGATTTCATTCATCCAAGCAGAGATGGAATAATGTTGTGACTTATGTTTTAGATTATAAGTTTGTTGGGGAGGAGAGGAGTGGCCGTGAAGAAAGGGAGGACGTTCAATAAAATGCAAAATAATAAAATTAATGTAATGTAAGTGGCAAACTGCGAGAAGTGATTTTGTCACACTCACTATAAACCTTGACTCATGTGACCAAAGCTGAAAAATGCATTGGGGAGGATTTTATTTTGAAGCACCAGAAGATTCGTAGAATTCAATAAGAGAGCAAACAAAGCATTTTATGAAAAGGATTTTTGGCGACGTTTCAAGAATAAAGATGTGTGAGGATGCGTATTAAAAGTAACGGGGTAAGTAGTTTGAAGGTGATGACCGCACCCAGTAATACTTTTCGATGAAATGTTTCACACAATATAAAGTGCCTTGTTATCTGTTCACCTACATTACAGAAAATGCTTAGGATATTTAGCAGAGAGCAACATGGAAACCATATCAGGTATGAAAGCATAAACTCAGCCATATTATCTACACGTGATCCAACATGAAGGGTGTAATGTATGAATACTGTGAAACAAATCTGAGCTATACACACTTCGTTTTAAATATACATTTTAGAAATAGCAAAATTCTACAAGCATTTTCCCTAAGGCTATAATTCAATATCATTCAATTTCAAGCGATCTTAATTGATGGTTTGTGTATATGTGGAGAAGGGGGTTAGGAAGAAAGTCACAGATGTTTAAATTTATCTTATGAACTCAATAACATTGATACAATTTTATCCACCGACCATTAGGCTCTAATTGAAGATAACGAAGATTCACCATAGCGAACAGCCTTTTCATTAAATGAATAGCAAAAACATACAATCTAGAAATCTCCATTCCTAAACCAAAGTCATGGCATTTAAAGGCCGCGACCCAATTAGAAGCAAACTTTACATCAACGATAATATTATACACCAGGTTAACACATTTAGAGTTATCTAGGCTACCACATATTAGAGAAAGACATGCAAACAAAATAAGCGATTATACACGAATAACGAAAAATATCAATCAGATATTCAATCCAAGTCTAATAAGAAAAAAAAAACAAGAATAAGAATCCATAACTCAACAGTAAGACCTATCTTAACATATAGTTCAGAAGCCTGAACCATACCTAAAGTAGATAGAAAAAAGACTGATAAGCTCTGAAATGAGATTCATGCGCAAAATATCTGGATATAATGGACTAGACTACAAAAGAAATAGCAATATCTTAAAGAAACTTGAGGTGATATCTCTTTTAGAATACATTGATCTTTATAGAATGAGATGAAGACAACATACAGAAAGAATGAGTATAAGAAGACTCCCCATGGAGATGTAGAAATATCGACATCAAGGGAGAAGGAATAGAGGACGGCCTTTAAAAAGATATGAAGAGACCGTAACGGGCCACTGTGCCTATTACTGGAAAGGAAGAAGAACTCATGAAGATGTTAGAAGTTACAAGAAATCTCTCGTGTTATAATCACTTAGTCCAAGCTTTCCTTATATATGAACATGCTGTAGTCATTACTCTTGCAAGAAGTGAAGTATTTGATAAAAAAAAAAATAACCGTAGCTGATGTCATGAAGTCATTTGGGGGGGGGGAGTTACACATATTCAATCTGCAGGCAATTGTTACAAATGTAAATCACTTCGGGAACATGCTCGTGTAGTTTAGTGTAATTTAGTAGCAAAAGTTGAACTACTTCAATAATGTCACGTATCTAAACTAGAAATATCGTAAGAAAATGTCGTTATATCTGCTGATGTTAGAACTCTTACATAAATATTTTTTCTGGCATGAATTCTCTATCAGCTATAATGAAATCAATTTACAGATTTTTACACTCTTGTATTGACAAAAGAAATATGAGCAGTAATTACTTCTTTCTACTACAAGAAAAAAAACAGATAATAACAGAAGAAAATATGTAGTATTTTCTTTTTCACTGGGTGAATTTACAATGTTCTTTCTTTATTGTAGTCGAACTTTATTGTAGTGCAAATATTTATTATCAAACTTTGCTGTTTTGTAATAAAAAAAATTATTCGTGCTACTTTGAAAATTTCTAATCTATGGCAGACACTGCTATGAAAATTTAATAGACAAAGTTTCGGCAAACTGTATTCTTATTTACAAAAAAAAACTTATAATAGGCATATTTGAAAAAAGTTGTATTAGGCGAGATTGTGGTACACAGAATGTGTACCACAATCTCGCCTAAGTACAGAATGTGTATCTCACACACAAAAAAATTAGAACTTATATCACATCAATGCTGTGTGCAGTAGTTAGGGGAAAATGTTAACGTTATTATTTATATATTTTAATTATTTTATTATTTATATTTTAATTTTTTTGGTGAAATAATTTACTTGAAAGATGAAATGGAAACAGTACAATCAGGCCTCTCTCTATCATGAAGCAGGAGGGGGGGGGGGAGTGCAAAACTATCAAAGTCGAAAGAAAGCTCAACTCTATTGTGAAAATATGAAATTTCACATTTGTTGCATGCACATATACATATTTTGTATCACAGAATATACTCAAAAGTAACTTTAAAATTGGAGAAAAATATATAAACTAGTAGAAAATATATACATATCAATTTAAACGATAACTGTTTATTTCATTTTGTAAAGACCGATTATACAGGGAAACCAAAAAGGTGAAAGTGCAAAGAACAGTATATTACAATATTTTGAAAAAAAAAAAAAAAACATAATGATATGATATGACAAAATTAGCACAAAAATATTAAACTTTGGTTCTCCAAGGTAATGCAATATTTAAGTGAAGAAAGTATGCAAGGATTTATATTTTGTCCTGGAATTATAAACTGTTCAATAAAAAGAGAAAATGAAAATAATTTATATATTTTAGCCTCTCTAATATAACTAACAGTCAAATTACCCAGCATAAAACAAGGAACTACTTTTCTTGTTATAGAGAACTGAGACTCAGCTTTGGGAGCTAATCTGTTTAAGTGTTCTCTGCAGCGTGAAGGATTATCGCATCTTCTAAAGGACAGAACAGTCAAATTGCACTTCTTATCCATGATCTTTCAACAGGTGTATTAAATCGTATCCAGATTTATATATGTCCTGGCCGGTTGGAGGTTTAAACCAGACTGTTTAGCAACCCCTGAAATTTACTTAGATAAAAGAGAACATAAAACCTGCAACGACTGGAATACGTGAGTTTAAAACTTCCATAAATCTTAACGGTGGTTTAGTGGATATCTATAAAACTTGCGTTTACAATATCTGAAAGTGCCGATTCAGATAGTGAGTGTTTGTTCGTTTACGCATCAATGAGATCTTAGACTGTTGGGTCTCCTCAGAGTACAGTACAGCAGCTGTATGTTTGCTGTCTGAACATTTCCGATTAGTTACTCCATTGACATTCATTTCGTATTTGCCTATCAGAAAGTCACAGGAGCTTCTCAGGTTACCCTGAAATTTTTTCTCTTAACTCTAAGGGTCATCGAACCACCCAAGTTTAGGAATCCCTCGTGGATAACGAAATGAAGTGAAATGTGGTCGAATTTAGAATCCCTCAGTATTATTTGAATTCTTGTTTCTCTATTTCATATATTTTAGGGTCTGGGAGTTACTTTTGAATCTTAAAATACCTTTTCTTTTTTATTTGTGTTTTTTTATTTGTGTTATTATTTGTTTAAATTATACAGTGATTATCGGAATCTTGAAAGTTTAGATTGATAAATAATTCCTTACTAAGATGTTCTTAGTTTATCAGATGCAACGTCTGTCTCAGAAGGCATTGATGTATTGTATCAGAAACGTCGTTTTCTGTTGTTAGTTTATAGTGCAGGGAACAGAACATACGCAATTCGTAGAACATTAGAACGATGTCCAACAGAGTTAGCTGTGCCAGAGATAATTTCAAGCAACTCGCTTTATGAACAACACTGAAAATAAAGAGAAAAGTTTATATACATCCTAATACAGTAGAGATGAAAGCTGAAAGTTAATGCATAGCGATTCTTTATATAAAAATCAGTAAATGAGGAGGATCTTGTAGGAAAACGTTATGGGAAATTGAATTTGTAATACGTTGAACCTTCTGCTGCAGCCTCACCGTTCTGGAATGGGGAAGGCATATCCCATTTTTCTCTCCTTGTCTCATGTAGCTGCTCATAAATGTCCAGCCTGACTTTAACGTGGGCGTACGCACCTAAGTGCACGACCTTGCACTTAGCAGGATTGAATTTTCATTCCCCTTTACGTGACACAGAAGTTTGTAACCTTCCCCAGACTACAATGCAAATAGTAAAGGTTATTCAAGATCACACGAACAAGTGAGTTTTCCACTGATTACACTTTCAAATAGACATGTTTGTCTCAAAGTAGCGTAGAATGCAACCATTCTTTATTCAACAGAGAAATAAATTTGCTCTGAGAGACCACTTCAGTGAATTATGCGAGGAGGAACAGTCGTAACTAAGGTTAATGGCTTTCTCTGCTTTGAAGTATGACCTCCTTCGTTGATCATTTGCTTATTAGCAGTTTTATGTGAAGTCATCCCACTACCTGCTTCCATCAGGCTTGCGGTGATTGCTGTTACCGCAAAAGAGCTCTTCAAGATCTCGACATTTTAACCCCAGTGTTGGCTGCTCTTTATATGCATTCAGTCAGCCCTGTTTACGGTGAACTGATTATATCATCTACTCTAGAAGAAACAGAGCAAGTTACTTGTATGCAAGATTTAAGAATTATGCGTGTTCTCCGATTAAGGACGGAATATATGAAATTACTTCATTTACGGTATGATGATAAACAGCTAATCAAATTTTATGTATACGATTATGTATTCACCATTTTAAATGTCAAGAATAAATGCAGTGCGAAATATAATCATTACTTCACTGAAAACATTCTTTCGTTTTGCTCAAACAAGCAGTTTCGAGTATAATACTCATGAATACTTGTGTAAAATTTATTATTTTATTTTACTTATTTATTTTATTTTATAACTTAATTCTTTATTTTATCTTAACTTGACTTTACTTTATCTTAACTTGACTTTACTTTATCTTAACTTGACTTTACTTTTTCTTTATTCATTCAATTCAAGTTCACTATGTTTAGGGCTATCTCTACTTTAAACATAAGCCTCTCAAGGTTAATCCTTTTGTGACCTACTTCTGCCCCCCCCCCTGCTATTAGACAAGCTTAGTGATATAAGTAAGTCTACTGCGAACAGTTTTCTTCTCTCTCACAAAGTCAAATTAGGAAATTTATTTTTTTATTTCGACAGCGCCACCTAATTTGATTGGATGTTGTCAGAAAGATGGGGTGGGAAAAAGGGGAAATAATCACAAAACATATATATTAATTCTCTAAAATGCAAGGCGTGACTATTTGTTATGCCTGCAGGTTCTCAAATTAAAATTTTAGAGATAGTGCAGTGGCTAAGGGAAAACAGACCAGGCAATTGCAAAAACAAATTGATTATTATTATTATTTTATTTTATTATTATTTTTTTTGCTAAGAGAATAATTACAAAGGACATAAGTTACTGAGATGTTAAACCACACAGATTAAACACGCATTAGAATGTAAAATTCATGCAATAAAGCTCACAGTGTACTGTATTTAACACCAAGTTACTTTATAAGGAAGTTTCCTGTGACATTACTATACAAAATTTGTGCACTGTGATCATAACATAAACTCATTCTTTAAAAGTACCACCTTAAATCTTGTCTAGCTACATACACTCCTTATTAGTACTGTTCCCTGTCATACAATTAAACACACAAATAATATCCAAACACAAAAATAAACAAACATACTATTCTCCCACGACACTTTTGATTTTAAAAACTGCCTGTTTATAAACTTAAGCAACACACACAATTCTGATACTCAACTAAGATACAAAAACTGTTGCTTACTCACATAACAAAGCGTGAACTCTCCAAATATCTTTTACAGCAAACCACCTCAGGATTGACCATTTCTTTCCTGGAAAATTTCTTCTTGCTGCGAGGACTTTCGCTGGCGGTAGTTTCATAGACCCTGCCTCATCAAGCTACTGCCGACATCGGAAGTTTTCAGAACGGACACTATCGACCCTCTAGGCCTGAAGAACGGCCGGTTATAGGAATACGGCTTAATATTAGAAAACGACCGACATCGGGAACACACCCGGCAACTGTGGGAGAATTGCCGACAATCACGGGAACACGGCCCGACGACCAGAGAAAAGGCCAGCCAAAAAAGGAGAGAGGGCTAGCATAGCATCACTGGCAGAAGTGTGAAGCAAGATGCTTTTTTATTCCCCGCTGTCTGATAGAGGTGAAATGAAGAGGAAAAATTCGAGCTATAAGCTCACCATGGGGGGGGGGGGACGAAGATTACTCTTCCTTGCATGTATTTAGGATGGCTTTTGGCCTCTTGCGTTTGAAGAGATCTGTTTCGTCATAGCGTGAAGGCATGTTTCACTAGTTCTTTGGGGTGAGTAGGGATCTGTAGGAAGAAGTTTGCCGCTGTAGATTTCAGAAAGGAGTGGATGTAAGGGATGTTTGTATCTCCATGCAGTTGGACGTTTCTTACAAACCATGGTGCTTTAGTATCATGCACAAACATTTGTTTTGCACTCTCCCTAGCTTGAGGATGTTAGTGTTGGATGTGTGGCTCCAGGCTGGAGATGCCTATGTAATTATGAGCTGGGTCATCAGCTGATAGAGGATTTCTTTGATTCTGGTATTTAGCTTGCTGTTCCTGTTTATTAGAGGGTAGAGTGGTGCGATGGCTTTAGATGCCTCAGCGCATGAGGCTTTGATGCGTGGGTTGAAGGTTAATCTTTTGTCGGAGAGAGGGCTAAGAGCTGCAAGCTTCTTGTATATACTTATTCCTTTGTTCTCACGGTGTGCTTTTTCAGGGATAGGCCTATAGCGTTTTCACGTCAATGCTGTCCGTTTCGTTAACAACATTTAGCCTCACGACCTTTGGCAGATATTTTCATTGCTAATCTGGCTAATCCCTACCAAGCTTTACAATTAAGTCTACCTATATGCACTTTTACAGCAATCCTTATAACATTATATTCAACACATAATATTTTCACATTACATTTTAAAGATTTGGAAATACTAAGAGATATAAACTTGTGGAAAATTGGTTGCGAAAATTAAACATATCAAATTATTTTTTTCTTTCGCAACAGATTTTACACTTGTATTCCTGTATCATAGATGTGTTACTCGAATATACTCTTCGTATAGATAATACAAAGTCTCATTACGAGAAGTTGCGAGCATTAATTCCTTCCCAGTGCGTGAAACCTATAAGCAAATATCATAAAAAAATCTTGATATTTACATGATATTCGACTTCACTTTCGGAAATTTCATATTCATTTTAAAATCATTTGGACCAGTACAGTAAATAAACAGTTTGATCTGATTGTTGTTTCACCCAAGATAATAATAAAATACTTTCAAATTCGGAGAAAATGCACATGAGTACCTCTCTAGCAAACATATTCTGAATTCTCCTTTGACATAGGTGGTCAAAGTGCATTACTGAGAGCAGGCTGAATTTTAAAACTTATGAGAGTAACTTACTCTTTTGCTAGATAGAAAACATTTAAACTGGTTTCAGATAAACGTTCTTTTCCTGTTTTGCATTATTTGACATCTTTATTTGCATTGTTATCAGTCAACTTTGCATAGGACGAAGTTTTTGAAAAAGTTTAATGGAAGCTGTGGAAGATTTTTTTTTCCAGTTTGGAAGATGTACGTACTCTCTCTATCCGATTCAGGCAAGTCAACCATTAGAAGGGATACAGAGATCACTTCGTAGTAACGAAATTCTTCAACACAGCTATTTTAATCCCGACTTATCCCCTGGAAGTTGTAGGGAGGCACTTGATGTATATCCTTAAAGCTAGAATTTAAAGAACTGCTGTGAAACAACTGGAAACAAAGCCGCACACCTCTCCCTCTTTGCAGTAGTTAATAGCAATGTCTTATAGTAAGAATATGGAAACCTAAACACTCAGTTAAGAATAACTTTCTCGAGGTCAAATTAATTTTAGTCAATTCAAACTTCGAGAAATTGTCTATAGGAATATTATCTAGACTCTGGATAATATTCCAATATAATATTTAGATTCTAGATGATGGCATTCCTGTAAATTATACATTATCCTACAGGAATATAGATTTTATACACTCACAATACTTTCAAGTGTCAAGCCTTGGTTCGTTTAAAGATTTGTTTCTCAAATTCCAGGCAATAAATTTCTGTTATTTTTCATAACAGGAACTTATTTGTTATATTAATAAGAAATGGGAATTTATGGAATAATCATACTATTCCAGAAAAACAGAAATTTCTATGAATAGTTCTGGTACGACATGTCAATTCATTCTTATGTCTCTCTCTCTCTCTCTCTCTCTCTCTCTGGAGAGTTTGAGTTAATTTTGCTTTTAGTACTTGATAAAGAAGCGAGCTTTTCTATCACCTTAACATATGCAATTTTTTAAATAAGTTATTGTATTTTCACTTTATATACAGATTACTTTTATTATTCTTGCGTGCTTAACTAAAGTTCCGATTTTAATTCTTAATACGACTTGCATTTATTGGACGATTACTTCAAGGTCTTGGCTTTGATTAATTTTGAAACTTCGGCCAATTGAAACTAAGATGAGTCCGATATATTTCGTATGTTAAAAACATGCGTTCTCCAGCCATTTTTTCAGTTTTGCAGATAGCGTGGAAACTGCGATCTTGTACTGCCCTTAAATGGGAGATTCACCCCTGGGTCTTTCCAACCGAAATGGAATATTTCGCTGCATCCGGGAAAAGCAAATATGGCGTTCTAAATGTTTTTACATAAAACGCAAATATCTTTATTTCTGACTTACACAAGATACATTACGTCTCAGAAATATATATTTAAGTAATTATTTCTTAGAATTCAGCTCGTTTCGTAAGTATATTCTATTCTTCGAATTCAATTTGCCTCTTATATTCATTATTCAAACCGCATTTTTCTAAACCTTCCATCGATTGATTAGCTTCTTTCTGGGAATATAGCTTTCAAGAATACTTTGTTCACCAAGCGTTCAACAAGCTTTCATCAATGCCCATTAGCTATCTAGCGTATACTTGAGCAACAGTTGTTTCATTCTGACTTATCCTTGGCTATAATGGCCTTTTGGGAAAAATAATCACTATTATCAACGTGAGTAAACTACACTTTCGCTTACAAGTTTTAGTCCACAAGTATAACGAAAGGGCGCTCAGAAATTTCCACTGGATTTAGATCTATAACATATGCAGGTTATTATAAGTAACTGTCATTTTTCATTTGTTTCATTTTTTGATTAACTGCGTGGAATTTGAATCCTTGGAAATCAGAATTTTGCTCAGAATTATTGAACTGTACTTTCATCCTAAAAATTTTTTATATTATTAGCAATATATGCATTATACTTTATCTTATTCTTTCTTTACCTCTCTTCCTCATCTTCCTTACCTTTCATAAATTAATTCAGTTCATTTATTATTATTTTTTAAAGTAACTTTTCTGAAAAGAAACAATTTACTTATTCCAGAGTTTCAGTACCTTATTTTGCTTACATTTTCAAAAAACGCAAACTTGGTCGTAGCACATTCTGTACAAAATGAGATATGCTCTTGGAGTAATGTCATTTTCCTGTTTGCAATGCCTTTCTTCATACGATAATGACTGCTTTTATTCTGGAATTTCGTATTTTTCTTTGAATCCTCCAAATATCACAAACCAGCAGAGAACACGGTTTACGGAAATAGTATACTCGCTTCAGAGCTTAAGTTGATTTAGCCCAGTTTAACCAACGGAAACTGAATTTTACCTTCGGTGAGTACCGTTATCTGTAGAAATGGTTAGGCCTAGCATATTAATCTAAGCGTTGTTGACTTTCCCAATGATTTGCCATCCTTCTAAAACTTAGTTCCTTCTTGCGGATTTGAGAATTTGTCTCTGTTTGACATTAATATTTAGCTTCTAATATTAGAAGATAAGTATGATGTTCTAGATGTATTAAGTATTGCCGTGTGACATTCTGATTTCAGTTGCTAATCATGTAAGCACGTTGAAATATAATAGCATGAAATAAAAACATCACTTTAAACAACTTCAAAATGTTTCAGCGAAATGTTATCCTTATATCGTACCAGACCTTAAATACCCTGCGAATTTAGCTTCCAGATGCATATCTTATTATAATCTGAAACCGTTGTTCTGCCATTTGTTCCGATCTGCTTATTTGAGCCAATGCCGTTTCGTATCCTTCCTTGTCGGTCTCTCGTTTTTTTATTCTTCTTTTTTTCTTTTTTTTTTTCTTCTTGAGCTCCTCTTTCAATTATTTTTTCATTCTTTCGTCATCCGGTAACTTATCTTTGTCCAACAATGGAGCCTTTCTCTCATTTAATCTTTCAGTTGTTCATTTCCTCCCTTAATTTTCTCTTTTCTCAGCTAATTCATCCGGCACAAGCTTAGTAACGTGGTTTGAGCAACTTTGTTATTTTAATAATTATTTCTGCCATTATCCCTGAGCTTCTAATTCATATCTTCGTTCTCTTAGTGTCTTTGAGTAATTAAACCACTTTTCTCAAGAAATGCTGTTTTGTAGCAACCTTCATCATTCTTTCGTACTTTCCCTAATTCATCTTTATTGCGGTGGATGATACTTCAAGCTTCTAGTTTTCTTTTCCTTAACGCCACCAAAACTTTCACTACGTCTACTTAAACATTAAGTGGAGACCAATGATAATAACTATCTCCTTTGTGGAAATCGGAAAACTAAGCCGCTATGCAGAGATGGAGATATTAATTAAAGCACCAGTTTGAATATATTCTTCAGTAAATACCATTATTTAACCCAATATTTAGCTGTTAGGGGCTTAGCAAATGGTGGCTGATATAGAATGGCTACTTTTTAATTTTTATCCATATGTATGAAGGCAGAGGCGTAGCTAGGGGTGTGGGGGGGATACGCCCCGGGCGACACTTCGAACATTTTTGAATTTTTGCAGTTAATTCGAAAATACAGTCTCATGAACTCAGTTCCAACTATTGCAATATTACTGCGAATTTTCCTCACAGTTGTTGTAGGTGTAGCTAGTTGTGAGAGGAGTTTTTCTAAATAAAATATATTAAGAATTACCTACATTACTATGAAATAGACTTCGCCAATGTCATCGACGATTGTGCTAACAGAAAAGCAAGAAAAATAGCACTTTAGAATGATGAAATTAAAGTTTTACTTCAAAAATAAACATAGTGATTTAATTAATTTCCCTATAGGTGGTTTGACTTTTTGTAGTATTTTTAGTATGTTTTGAGAGGGGCGGCAAAATCCATAGCTACACCGCTGTATGAAAGATTTAGTTTGAAATTAATTTTTTCCAGAGTTAATTTCATATCAAACTTTTTCATTCTGTCTAACATTGAGATTCAGTTCAGTGGAGTTCGAATTCAGTTTTCGTACTTCGTTGACCAGCTAAGCATATAATCTTTTTTATATGCTCCTATGCTATGAAGCATTAATGGAACTGAAGGGTATTTCAGAATACTCGTAAACTTTGTGTAGGGTTTTCTAACATAAATTGTATTAAATATTCTCAAACGAAGATGATACTGTTTGCATGGTTCACTGTACTGAGAAACGAAGTACCCTCATGAGTCCAAATAACTTCCTTTTAAAGTAACTCTATCTTTTATTTTAAAGAATAATATTTTCTTTGCCTTTATACGAGCATACATCCATTGTAGCTCAGTGGATGTGGCGTTTGCATACCACGGCGCTTGGCCGCACGAAGGAAGACTTGGTTTCGAGTCTAGTCGGCGACTAGAGGAAACTTTTCTAACCCTTTTTTCGACCGGTTCCCGAGTTAGTCGATCTCTGGCACGGGCAAGCGGGTTTTTCCTCCCGGAAACTCGGGTTTTTCGTCCTGTAAACTCAAGAAAATCGACCGTAGAACCCACATTATTTCAGACATTAAATATATTGTGTTAGGGTTAGGGACCACGAGATGGCGGCACATTTGAGCCGTCTCTCTTCACTGTGTACCGCTTAATTAGTGATAGCCTTGGGCCATCTATCTCTGATTGGTACCAGTGAAGATTGAACTGCCCACTCAGTCTCCAAAAGTTAGATAGGGCTAAATGGCCTCGCCTACTCCCGCTCCCGTATACGGGAATAAAAATGTGTTAGTTGATAGCTGACATCCATCTATTACATTAGGTGGATGTATGCGATGCTTTTTAATTTCTTTTCTCTTCAGGCATTTTCAATTCACCGAGTTCACAACGAAGAACATTCTAGTCACTGTTTTAATCTTTTTTCTTTAATATGTGAGACCACACAAACGAATGATCTCGTGATTTCAAGCACACCAGTGTCATGTGAGAATATGAAGAAAATTATATTTTAACGTGTTTTCGTTGGTAAGACAGAGTGGTGGATTCCGCTGTAGCGAATGCAAGAGGAGAAAGCAGCTGGTTCGATAAGTTTTGAAAGTAGATCAAATGAGGATGCTGACCTTACCCCCTCCCCTCCCTTTCTGGTAATTAGGGAACAAAATGGATGAATGATCGTGGCCGATTCTGCAGAACAATCATTGTCCATAAGTGCCAAAGAAGATACTGATCCCTCTCACATATTCTATTTGCTTTTATGGAAAAACGCCATAGAATGGTAATTTCCTGAGCAAGATTAGGTGTGTCCTGCACATTGCCAAGGAACATTTGCAAGTTGATCCAATCCAAATGTCAGAATTGTCATTTGGGTATCCAAATGACTTCATGATATCAGCTACGGATTGACAGTAGTAGAATCCATACGACTTGTCACTCAATAGCTGTTGGGACTCAATGTGGTATCGATGTACATGATTTTTTGCGTGGTTATTGAGATCTCAAGAATGAACAATTGGACGATAGTTTGTTTCTGACTTTTATCCCCTTTTCTGAGATGGACTGAATGCAGCCGCTTGTTTCATGTTGTGAGACTGATGCTAGTCGAGTGGAAGTGGTATAAAGCTATCTCTGAATTTAAATAGTGTTTAATTTTGGACCATTCACTAAATGAATTCTCTCGACACCGAGAAATAATTAACTCGCATAGTGCAAATTTAGTCGTATTTCAAGTTATATCAAACTTACTGGCTGAGCTTATTGTTGCGACATACAATAGCAAACTTCTTTCCATTTTCTATTTTGTTTTGTTTTGTTTCAGTGAAGTTTGTTTATATTTGAAGTGAAGATATTGATCCCTCTCGAATTGCAGGGAAAAACACAATAGGATGGTAATTTCCTGAGCAAAATTAGGTATGTTCTGCACATTGCCGAGGAACATTCGCAAGTAGATCCAATCCTAATGTCTTAGAATTGTAATGGTATATAAATGATTATGTAAGAGATATGTGCCTTTTCTTTTAAAAAATTCAAATCCTTTTTTCAAGATAATTGTATCAAATAATTTAGAATTTTTCGATAATCAATGCGAAACTGGTCACTATAAATAAAGAAATCATTTCTGGGATAAATACTGCATCAGCCTGTAAAAGAAATGTCAGTTTTTCTGTGTTAGGATGTCCGAACAACTAAATACTAAACAAGACATTCTTGCTTGAGGCAATTTAGTGCAACTTCTGGGAAGCTTTCTCTCTTGTGTTTCTCAAAAGAGTAATCTAAGACTTTTAGCTTTTCCTCCAGCTAAGAGTATTGTCCAGCATTTCTAAGATATATTTCAGCAATAGCAACCAGCAGCAATAGAAGTAGTAATATTTAGAATTTAAAAAAAAAAATGAAAAGAGAAAAAGAAAGAAAGAAAAATAACAACTTAACTTTTTTGTGTGGTATACAGTTTTACATATATACAATATAGCATAGTATTTCTAAATCTTAGAATAATTTCAGCAGACTGCTGACCAGCTGATTTCAGATGCAAAGAAAGAGTACAGATTTAGAAGCTTCCAATATACGATATTATCGCTTTATTTCTTTTGTCAAAACGGTAAACTGAAATAAGAGATTTTGAATACTGTCTGTCTGAAAGCTTTCAAACCAGTAGAAATTTAAAGTAGTTATGCAACTCAGTTCCAGGACAGAAGAGGGGGGTGTTGCAGTAAAAAATCCTAAAAATGAGCATAAATTTTTAATCATTCCATACAGGATATCCTTCCTATTATATTTTCAACATATCTACAGTGGTGTAAGCACTGGATATTATAGTAATATGCATCCTACAAAAAAAAAAAAAAAAAAGAGTAATGCAGTTTACAATCATTTGTTGTTCATAAATAAAAAAAAAAAAAAAATCGTTCCTAAAATTGAAATGTGACGATTCATATAAAGATATTTTGCAAAGAAAGAAAGCAAAATGTCATATGTATTTCATTAAATGTTATTTAAAAATATAAATATTTGACAAAATATTTTAAATGCAAGCAAACATTTGAAAATTCGCGAGAAGAATCTACATTGTCAGTAAAGTGAAGGAAATTTACTATTACTAAAATATATTCATTGCAAAGGCTGATCTGTGGTCATTTCAGGATTGATTATATTTATTTTGGCAGATATGAAACTTCTATTTTTGGAAAGAGACACAATAAATTGTGCAGGAAAAGGAAAGAAAAAAAAAACAATGAAATATCCTAGTAGAGTAAAGCAAATTCCAAGTACCACAGTACATGTAAAGACAAGTGATTCAAAAGTCCCTCTACTGTTAATGGCTCTAAAATCGCCGTTAAGGGATAAACAGCGGAAGAGGGTAAAAACTTGATAAAAGATAGAATGCCGATGAAGTTTTGATCCATGAAAAATTCTGGGGTTGTCTGGCTATTACATCTACCTCGGCCGGGGAGGGTTAAAACTCTGATCACATGTAGTTATTTAAGAATTGAAATGTCAACTGCAATATAAACTGACACTTACATATTCAAAATTACGTTCACATTTAATAAAAAACAAACTTTTCTCTTATCTTATAATTTAAGAAGCGAAATGAACTTGTGAAGACAAGTTTTGGCTCCCAAGACCTGGATGATAATGCTTCATTTACACGAGAGAGAAAGCAGAGTCCGTAATGTTGGATGTGGTTTAGCTACGGCAAAAACGTGTCCTGATTGGCAATGAAGCAAGAACAGCAAACTAAAAAAAAGATGTTTTTACCCTAAAAATATCTTTTCAACGTTTAAGTTATGAAACATTTATAAGTTGCGTACTTCTCCTCTTGTGGCACACACCACCACCAGCACAAATTTTCTGTTTACCTTAACTTTCAGTAAGCATTTGAAAAGTTATAAATCAGCCAACGACTGCTCGTCGTCTTCTGATACATTTTTTTTTTTAAATCATGAAGTATGTAAATATTAAAGAAGATAAATGAATTGTTCATTTGCTATAAAAAAAGAAATATTCGGGAACATCATTTAGCTTTTTAAAATCTTCTTTAATGTAATAGTATCCCTCTTAAAATCAGTGTTCCCAAATATTGTTTCTTTCAACTTTGGCATGGATTATAACAATAGCCAAATGCTTTTTCAACTAGTTGAATATTTCTTTGACAACTGACTAAAGTGATATTGGATACCGTTGTCACGTTCATACAAATTATACTTTCAATAAGATGTTTGAAAGACTGTATAAGGATATTGTAAATCTATTTCATAACCAAATATTTAAGACTGTTTCGGTACGGACCAGAGAGCTTATGAGAATAATTTTCGGCATATGAGTTGCCTTAGTATTGCACTGCGTTTAGTATTAAGGCAGTTTTATCCATGAGACATGCCTTCAAGGCCATTAATACGGAGTTTCATTGGGCTGACGGCTGCATCATTAAAAGCAAAAACCTTACCAGATCAAGAACGCGCTTTTCAATGTCCCATCATTCCAATGGTAAAGTTATTTTTCAGAAGTGAAATCTCAATCCGTTCAAAAATTACAGTAATAGGGGGAAAAAAAAAGCCCGACAGATCTTCAATTTAGCATTATAAAATTATAGAAATAGAGGATAGTATAAATCCATTCCGTAACCAAAACCAAAATTGAAAACTGACCAGCGAGCTCACGGGAATAAATAATGCAATTTTCTAACAGGGGATTAGAAGCAATTAAATGAGAGCTGTGGCTCTCTTCAGGCATCTGATGAACACCAACAGTCGAATCAGCCACCAGGCCATGAAACCTTCATCAATACCACTAGTAAAAGGCGAACATACACGCACTAATGGACGGAGTTCGTGTCTTATGGTCCATCATATCTTCGACCATGTCAGAATGCAATGTAAGACCACATGTATTTTGCCATCATGTGCCTGTTCTCAGACGGAATCTTCAAACCAACGCCCTGTTGGTTCGAATAACATCGTCCATCTTGAAGAGCCATCTATTTAACAAGATTTCAACAAATTTAGCGGGCGTGCTGTAAAACGTACTGTCAAATGATTTCACTTTAACGGAATACAGAGTTCGTTGGAAAACTCAGATGCCGAGAAATATTTCGAGAATTTATTAAAAATGCGTGCCGAATATTACCAAAAAACGTGATAATTGCTAATTTGAATACCGCAATTGTAATTCCCCTGGGTTAGTTAAATGCAATAAATAGGATATCTCATTTAAAAAACACGCTGCTGTATTAAAGGGATTTCTTAGTTGATTATTGTGTCAAAATTGAAAGTTAATCCTTATTTGTTAAGATAAAAGAGTACTTAACTACCCAGAAATAAAGTATTGCTTAGGATACCATCTCTGCAGTATCAAGCCACTACAGATCTACAACATGATGATTTATGAGCTTTGGATTTTTGCTTAAGATTCCACACATTTCTAGACTTTCGGATAACAACCATACAGGAAATCCTGGCTCGTGTGGGAGGGAGGGAAAGGCTGCTTTTCGAACCTAATCTAACCCTTTTTTTTTGCTTCAGATGTGATTCATTTGGTACCACTCAACTTAGCACATATCCTTTTCTAACGTATCGAAGAATGGTCTACTCAAGAGATGTCCGTCTAAGTAGTGAAGGGTCGTTACTTGACCAAATTACGGGCTTCTGAAGATTCTGAACAATATTTAAAACATTTCAATCCACCGAAAACCCTTTTAACGACTGCACCAAGTTAAGAGAAGTATGCATTCAAACATCAATCGAAGAAAAACAGCGCGCGCAGATAGACACTGATCATTACGAATATAAATGAAACGAAGGATTTCGTATTTCTTTCTTCATAAATAATCCTCGTTATTGAAATTGCAAGTACGTAAACTAAACTGAAATATCAGTAATTTTTCAAACCTCTTCCCCCTCCATTTACAGACAAAGGGAACGAAATAAAACTCCTGCCAGTTAACCTCACCGTATGCCACATTAATCCTGAGTTAGCAAACCTCAGGTGGGCAGTGAGTACACTTCCTATGTTATTTATTGAAGACAATAGAGCATTACGTTTAGCTCGCATGCTGCCTAGAGAGCCATTTTCTCTCTCCATTGCGACATAGCACGCAATGTACTGCACTTGTCTTGAAAGGAAGTTCGCCTATCAGATACTATTCCTTTCCCTGTGTGACAGAAAATATTTTTAAACTCATCCTTGAATAAAGCAAGAGAAAAATTAAGCGAATGTCACACAAAAATCTTCGTTGGCTCGCGAATTGTTACGAAACAGCAAGACGAAATGCAGTACATTGCGTGCTATGTCGCAATGGAGAGAGAAAATGGCCTCTCTGTGAATTGTACTGCAGTGATGGATACATCACTGCAGTACAATTCACAGATGAAACAGACCACATGACTCTACTCATTGCTGGAGCTGTCAGCATGAGTCACACTACTGAAACAATGCTGAGCACAATCCGTTGATTAAGGTTATGATCAAGCAACAAGATTTAAAGCTATTGATGAAAGAAATATCTCCTACGAGAAACCGTGTCTTAAGAAAAGCAATAAGTTTCTTTGTGTCTCTTTTCTACAAGCATTAACGTAATACTTAGTTCAGACTAATGTGAGCACAAATAGTTCACACATCATTCGTAGTCATTATTCCAATCCTTTATTAAAATTTTCAACATTTCTCTAAAACGTTTTCGAATTAGTCAAAATATAAAATTCATTTGAGTCTTTCCAATCGTCCTTGGATAATTAATATTTAAATATGCTAAGTTCACAGGTCAATGCTTCAAACTTTGCTCTCGTTTGGTTTATTGTGATTCCAGCAAA
Source organism: Typopeltis vanoorti (assembly GCF_054136105.1). Taxonomy (NCBI): domain Eukaryota; kingdom Metazoa; phylum Arthropoda; class Arachnida; order Uropygi; family Thelyphonidae; genus Typopeltis; species Typopeltis vanoorti. The sequence goes on from NC_143564.1 coordinate 7,652,355, forward strand.
TCTTTCTGGCGCTGTATGGCAAAAGGAAAATGAAATTTTACACAATTCGTGGTCTTTGCGATTAATTAATTTATTTTCCATATCATTTTCTTAGCCTACAATTGATTTGTGGAAAATAAAACAGGACTCCTTGTTTTCTCCCGTTGTAGCCCCAGACTGGTACAAATTAATTTTTAAACATTGAAAGAGATATTTAAGGAAGTAAGCACCGCCTTGCTTACCCATCACACCATCATTAGCCACGCTCATGATAAATACCTACTATCATTTTACCTGACAGGCGGCACTTGAAAAGAAACAATTGAATTTTATTGCATCATATCACGTTATGCGTCATCTTTAATTACACTGTTGCAGTTCTTTAGAAACATAAGAAATTTTCCACTTTTGAAACACAATGCATAAATGCCACCAACAGTAACCTCGGCAAGCCGCCCCCGAAATGCTAACGGAGCTTTGATCTGCTGTCAAGCATGTGGTAATGAACAAGGAGTTAACTAAGGCGTTCAATTATCTTATCTAATTAATTGAATGTCTTCAAAGCAACTTGTCTTCAAGTGCAAGCATTCCACTACTGGCATTTCATCCCACACGTGAGCGCGCCCCTTCGTGTGTGTACTTACGTTAGCACTGACAATTTTGTATTCACTTCAAACAGGTATAAATTATATTGTGAAGGTGATTTTTACTAATAAACGATTGATGTTTTCTTTCCATTCAAACATAGCGAATGCGCACAATAGGTATTTCGCGTTTCCTTAGCAGCAATAATTTTATAATTACAAGACAATTCAGTGTGCGCAGTAAAACAAAAGAAAAAAAAAGTGCAAACGTGGAATAATTGCATGGAGATCATAGTTCAGCTTTAAGGTAAGGATTCTTTGTGGACAAAATAGTTGGACAACTTCTAGTAAAATGCCATATATGTAATAAAAGAGGCAAAATTAAAGTTGATTTTTTTTTTATTTGTAAAGAAAAATCAACATCCCATCAAGCAACCATTAAGTCCATCCAACAGCATCCCTACCTCCACACAAAAAAAATAAAAATCATTTGATATAACTACAGTATTTGTAAAATCGTCGCTTTGACGACGTTTTTCACACTCCTTTGTCCCGATTCGCAGAATATAAAAATTGCGAACTAGTCACATTGTTATGGGCTGAATTGCATATACAATCATGGTGCTAGCGTACTACAATAGGCAGACAAGCCGAAGAATTCTGCATTTTAAAATGCATATCAGATGGCTAATAAACTTGTTTGTCATGAATCCCTCTTTATGACATTGCAAATTTACAAAAGTCGTTCAATATTTTCATAAAATTCATAATTACCGTATATGTCGGCGTATAAGACGACTCCCAAATACTACAGAAAACTCCTCGAAATCATGGTTCGTCTTATACGGCGAGTATAAATAGGGAAGCTTAATTTCTTGGATGAACATTTAGGTAGTTACAATACATCATTATATAAGAAAATAGGCAGTGTTTATGAACAAATCAGATTAAGTTTTTATTACATAGATTTATTTAAAATATTACAATACATGTAAGTCGTCCTAAAAACAAATAATTATTAACTTGAATTTTCACGTTAATTTTCTTCATCATCTGTTGAAAATAGTTCTTCAGATTCATTGTTTAAATGATCGCCATATGGATTCCAGGTCGAATCCGGTGAATTGATTTCGTTTTCATCGTCATCAGTGTCCCACAACAAATCATCCTCCGTACTATCCATAAGATTAGAGATATCACACTTTTTATATTATTTTATTAGAGTCTCTACTTTTACTTTATTCCATGCTTTGAACACAAAATTCACAACATATCAAGTGATGCAGCGCGCATAGATCCACCGTTTGTAAATGAGTTTTCACCAGTCAACATCCAATTATTCCACTCTTTTCGCATGTGATCTTTAAATGGTTTGTTCAAGCAGACGTCTAGTTGTTGCAATATTGAAATTAAACCACCTGGTATAACAGCAATTTTTGAGTTTTTTTTTCTAGAAAACTTATAATATTCTCAGTTAAATTACTACGAAATATATCCCATACTAATAAACTGCGTTTCTTCATTATACCGCCTGGTCGCGTGTTCCACAAATTATTTATCCATAATTTCACAACATTTTCGTCCATCCATCCTTTTTCGTGAAAATGTACAAAAAGATCTGAAGGAAATTTTATCTTAGGTTTAGTTTTACGTTTGAAGATGATCATTGGTTTTAATTTGGTTCCATCAGCCAAACATGACAACACAACCGTAAACCTTGTTTTTTCATGACTTTACTTCGAAATTGCAAAATTAATAATTAATTAAAATTGGGGCTAATAACTTTTAATTAGGGTAATTCTCGTAAATACTAAATCTATGCTATGCAAAAAAATAACGGACATGTAGATATAAAAATAACGGATATAACAACAATACCTAACGTTGCATTAATACAAGAAAGAAGAAATTGGGGGGTCGTCTTATACAATCGATATAAGCTATAAGCTTAAAACTTAAAAATAGCCTAAAATTTAGGCCTCGCCTTATACGCCGGTTGTCCTATGGGTCGACATATACGGTATATAAAAATAAAAGCTATTAAGAAACAGTGATTATTAAGCAAGTCTTCAGGAATGTATCTAAAGTAGTGCAAGAGCTCCATATACATCGCGAAATATTGTACGATAACTTCCATTTAATTATCCGTCTAAGTAGTAAATCAAAACACGCAATCAATCTAAATGTAGGTCGAAAGGATAAAATGTTTGGTCGAAATCGTCCAGATATTTTACACTTCATGCTGCTCACTACCATATAGCAAGAAACATAAGTCTATTCAGCACAAGGATTAAAAAATCCTTGTGCTGAATTCATGGCTAGAATCATTTTGAACACGCATTTTTTTTTTTTTTTAATTAAGAAATGATCACTGTAACACTGAGAAGTAAGAATGAAGACGCACTTAACGAATGAAGCTCAAAGTATTGAACCCTTGTCGTTAAACGTATAAAATGAGAGAAGCACACACACGTAAAAATCATTTTCGAAAGTGGTGTATCCAGTAGAAACTTCCACTGAGTGGATTGCATTCAGCAAAACCTTTGTAGCAAATATCGACAGTCAGAAACAAGTGCGTGTTGGTTGCTTGATGGGCTCACAAAAACAGCAATGACACAACGTCTAACACCTAACGACAGTTTGATGATGCAACGAAAAATCACACTGTCTGTTCACTTAATTCTACGTTTATTGGTTTCTACGGTTCTCTCTCTATCAGAGCAACATCAAAAGTCTCAGGGGTAAAGAAATGAGAACTACGGAACCGCGTTAAGGATGTCTGCGCTATTCCATCTTGAGCAGATCCTTTCAATGCACTAACCAAAGGAGACATGAAATTTATTTACAGCTTAAGGGTGCGTTTTCCATTTCGGTGACTTTTTTACTTCACAATAAATCAACAGATAGAAACGAGTGATTCCTCCCAGTTCCGAAATAAACTCCACAGTACCTATTCATGAAATATTCCTAAGTCCACTCGGTCGCGAATACTTAACACGGATAAAACAGAAACGGTGCAACTACAACTTCGTAGTCCTCTCTCAGTATTAGTTACTACAACTAATACTGAGAGACTAAAAGCAACTGCACCATTCTTTTTCAGAGTATACTTCATCATTAATTTCCTGAGATGTTCCCTTAAGTGGTACAGGATATGGTAGTACTTCATGAAAACTTTACATCATTACAAACTTCCCATCTAAAATTTTCCTCCAAATCAATCTGTTACCTGTCAAGACTCCTGCATTATCAGATCTTATATTTTTATCATCAAAGGCACTTTTCATCGTATCAGTCCACCTATATCTTTGTCTTCTTCTGGATCTTTTTCCTGCCAACCTAGCAGAGAACACTTATTTTGCTAATCTTTCCTCTCCCATTCTGTTTAAGTGACCATACTATCTGAGATTAGTTCTGCTAACACGTTCCTGAATGCTAAAAATGTCAAGTTCTTTCCTAATATCCTCCTTTTAATATGATATTGCCTTTGATGCCATCTGTTCATGCCCCTAATCTTTCTCAGGACTCTCATATCTGCGGTCTCTACACTCGGTCGATAGAACTCCGAGCAATTTACAAATGAATTCACTTATTTGTAGGAGATGATTAGTTTTTTTCAGTTAAAAAGTCTATTTCGATCAGCAGACCAAACATTATTCATCAGAGGAAAAATGCTTTCAACTGCCACTGTCAATCACGACAAGCAATAGAAGAATCGCCATCACTTTTCAAAGTTTTGACATTCAATCCCATTTTGGCACACACTATACTTCACGTTTGGTCAAAGAGAAAGGGAACCAATGTCAACTTTCAGTTGGTGATTTTATTTAAATAACCAAGCATTTTGTTTGTTAACTTTTCAGGTAATTCATTCCACCTACAAACTATTTTTGTCATGGTATCTCTGACAATAATCGAATGGTTTTCTATTTTCCACCACCAATAAATAATTATTTATTATTATTACAACTGAATATTAGCTGGTGCTATAATTATCAAATTAATTCCTCTGTTAGAACTTCCAAAGATTATACTTCAGACTCCCAGTATTTTTCTTTTGCATTAGTAAGTGTTGGCTAAAAGTAAATGAGACAAGCAAGGATTGTAAGTAAAGTAAAGTCAATGCTATCCTTTTCTGTTAATTTCACACTGCACTGTGAAAAAGTGCAGTGTGAAATTAACTCGACTTGGTAATTTGCACTCATAAATATTTTTCGCATTCATAATTAAACAGAAATTAAGACTTTAAACTCAACAAGTGTCTGAAAGTAGGGTTACCATATTTCTTGAAAACAATATACGACTTCAATATCGACCATAAATAAAAAAAAGTGTAAAGAAAAATAAAATAAAATAAAATAAAAATGTATTTACCTTCAAATAAACATTTATCCATTTTAATTGTACTATTCATATTTTTCAGAGAAATTAACCTTCTATAAAAAAAATTTAAAAAAAAGTCATTTTTATCAGTTCATAGAAATCCGAGCAATTCACAGATCTGAATTCACTTTTATTTGAAGGAGGCGTTTAGTGTTTTCAGTTAAAAGTCAGTTTCGATCAGCAGACCAAACCGCTGTTGATCAATGCAAGCATAAAATTCGTCAGCTTTTCAAAGTTTTTTTGACATTCACACCCATATTACTTTCATCATTTGGAATACGGCAAACCCAAAAATTCGCCTCACTCGATGCGGACTTTTGATATGCTTCTATATTTTTTTCAATATGATTGCTTGTTTTTCTCTATTTTATTTTTAAATCTTGCAGTAGTATTTTTATAATTGAAACCTCATCAAAGAGATTGTCTATTTCAAGAATGAATTTTCGGAAGTAGAGATATGGAATTAACAAATTCTGAGGATGCACCAACATCTGGCCACTGAAGCTCAAAATTCCAAATTCATTGCATTCATGAAAACTGTAGCTTTGATCCTGCTTTCCCACATTTCTTAATAAGTGATACATTTCTCATAAAACTTCAAAATCTACTTTTTATGTCTCCTTCGTTGACATACAGAAACTTCTTTTGCTTGCAAAACTGCGGGGATGAACGTGTACCTTCTGGCTATTAATTTTACCTTCGATTCCTTGTACTTCAATGCTACTTCTGTAGCTGAAATTTTAATTTTTGTTTTTTTCAAAAAGTTGACACATTTTCTTGAAATTTTTTAAGGTTGGCATGAACAAATAAGACTAATAATTCACTGAATGGATTTTCAAAAAAGTCTCTGATTAGTTTGTGGCAAGAAGTTTCACACTGTGTAAGGAAATAAGATTTCAATTCAACCCAAATCAAATAACATTTAAACATCTCATAGTACTATGTGATAAAAATTTTGTATTCATTGTCTTCAAACACGCAAATTTCTTTTGGTTTTCTTCTCTCACTGTAAAAATGCAAGAGCCGTTTCTTGGTGTTTGTACGAACATTAGTATCCCTCTATTCTCATTCCCCAAAAATTGTACTTGTGTTTTCTACAGAGTATGACCTTTTTTTTTATTTTCTATACCAAATGTTTTCTGAGTTTTAGTCATGTGTTGAGTTAAAATATCTGCTGTCTCTCTCTGTTAAATCCCCAAATTCTTACAGTCTTACTATAATTTGAAACTGTCGAACAAATACGCGAGTCTTTTGGAGACATCTACAAATACAGTAACAAAATTGTCACTATTTAATTCATTGTGTACTTTATTCATTAAAAACGCCACAATTACTTTATTAGCTATCACCTGTTTTTTTGTTCTGCATGTGGAATAATAGGGATCGTAAAATTTTGAAAAAACTTTTGACTGGCAGCCAAATGATTTTTAAATTTTATGTACAACTGTGTGAAAAGAAATGAAATGTTCCTTCTCTTTATTTTTGAAAGCATCATTGAGAGTTCCTAATTTTACTTGCTCTTACAGCCTTTTGATGTTTTGAATGTCTAGTTCTATCACTCATATGTAATAAATTTACTTTTAGAGTGGTAAATGAGTGGAATAAGCTGCCAGAGTCTGTTGTGGGTGCTATGACGTGAACGAGTTCAAGGCAAGGTATGATAGATACTGTGAGAATGTAATCGCATAGTTGTGTGGACATGATGTTTAGGGCCTCCCTCGATGAGTCTAAGGACTCCTGGAGTCGCCCGAAATAATAATAATAATAATAATAATAATAATAATAATAATAATAATAATAATAATAAATTTTTGGGATGGAGAAAAAAATGAAAGAAAGAACGTTCATAGGAAATGAGACTTAGTTAATCTATTTCTAAGAGAGTTTTCCATTTGCGACTGTTTGGTTTGATTAAAAGTCATAGCGTCTGCTGTATGGTATAATTATGTGATAATTTGTCATCGATTTTTAATCAATGAAGAATTTCATATGATTTCTCACCCTTTCTGTTCCATTTTTACAATTATCATGGGCTTGTAATGAATGGAGGAGCCAAAGAGGATTAGGTGGATGACGGTAAAGGGGTAGTCGAGAGGGTGATGTCACCCTTCACTACACTGACAACCCCCTCCACAAGATGTCCGCTCAGTGAAGGGAAATCAGTGGCATCACCAGTGACTTCCCCCAGATATCAGTTAGTGATGTCACGAGTTTAGTAACAAGAATACACAAGTGCAGATTCCAATTCTTTTTTGTCTCTTTTCCCTTAGTCAATATTTAACTAATGAAAAAAAGGCAGGCTAAAGTATAATATTCTTTATTTTTGAAAACACCATCGAGAGTTACTAATATTACTTGCTGAAATAGATGGAATTTTGATGTAATAGTAGGTCTGTTGTTCTGTTACTCATATGTCCGAAATTGTTGGGATGGAAAAATATATATATAGCATTAGGTGATGGAGGGTAATTGGGTAGTCGAGAGGGTGATGGCAATCTTGCTTACAATGAACCCCTCAGCACTCCCTTCTCCTCCAGAAGATGTAGGCTCCGTCGAGAGAAGATGCGTGACCTCTCCATTTGCAGATATTTGTTAGTGATGTCACTTATCTCAATCTGATAACCTTACCCTCTCGACATAATGCTATATGTTTTTTCCATCCGAACAATTTCAGACATATGAGTGACAGAACTAGTCACTTGCACTTACATCAAAAATGCTGTTTCAGCAAGTAATATTAGTAACTCTCGATGGTATTTTCAAAAAAAAAAGAGAAGGTACATTTTCTTTTCTTTTCACACAGTTGTACATGATAAAAGTTTAAATCATGTGGCTGAAGTGAAAACTTATTTCAAAACATTACTGCCCTACTATTCGACAGGCAGAACAAAAAAGACAGCGCCAGCAAATAACGTAATTATGGGTTTTTTAATGGATAAAGTACAAAATGAATTAAATAGGGACAATTTTGTTACTATATTAGTTGTATCCAACAGATTAGAATAGAAAAAACAAAAGAAATTTGTGACTTTGCAGACAAATCTTTTAAAATTTCTTGCCACAAACTAATCAGAGACATTTTTAAAATTCACTCAGTGAATTATTAGTCTTATTTGTTCATGCCAACCTTTAAATCTCTCAAGAAACTCTCTCAGCTTTTTAGAAAAAAATTCAGCTACAGAAGTACCTTGGAAGCATGGAAGTACAAGGAATTGGATGTAAAATTAATAGCCAGAATTTTTAGTGTAAAAGATTTAACATGAAAAGTATAGTATCAGACCAGTTCAGTTGAAACAATAATAACATAACTAATTACTGTATTTGTGTTGGAAAAAATACTTAACATAATAAGGATAAATAATATAGAAAACCATTCGAGGCACCGAGATAAGCTTTGCCCTATGATGTCACAAAATATGATAAAATCCCATTTCCATGAGCATGCGAAAACATGTCCATGACTCATCTGCACGAATGTTACATTTTTGAAGAAACAGTCAGGTTAAATAGTACTATAAGGAATAACAAGTGAGTGCCTTTTCAGTTTCTGAAATTCATTCATACAGTGCAGCTATCATATTGTGTTGTGATGTTTTGTGTCCACTAAAGTAAAAGAATGGGTGAGCCACAAAAGGCTTTGAAATTTTCTTTCTTTAGGAAAATAGCACAAGGTAACTCTCCACACAGCTCTAAAAGGATATAAACTGATAATTATTTTGGAAGATACGCATATTGTGATGTGTTTATCTAGGGGCACTTGGGAAAAATGGTCTGATATGCTTCACCTCAGGGCATATCAAACCTTGGAGACTATTATATTCTGAAATGCCAAGATGGTTAACTAATATTCGATGATACAGGAGATGGTGGAAGTAAAGTTTTCTCTATTAGTTGTGAAGAAGCTGAGAGATTTTCACCAAAAATAAACGACATTGATAATCATTTACAATGTTTGGAAACTGATTTACCAGCTATTCATATCATTGGAAGAATTATCACAACCTATTTAAATTCATCAATGATTAAATTAGATCTTCAAGACTATTCAACTCGATAAAGATTCTTTATTTTCAGACATTTATGAACACTATATGAAGACTGATTGAGTATATCTGTATATCTGTATATGAGTATATCTGATCTTAAGACTGTTTTGTGTGACCAGCTATTTTGATGTAATTTAACCAAGAAACAGTGAGTAACGAACAGTTTCTTTAATGTACTAATTGGAAAATGTTAAGAATGTAAACTAAAACTTGTGAAATATTTCTAGGTTATTACATGTTCAAATTTTTGTCTGTGAATATACTTGTATATAATATTGCAGCAAAAATGCATTTGTAAATTTAAATGAACAAAGTTCTGTGTTGTTGGTGTGAAAAAAATGGTTAACATTTCTTTAAGAAAAAGTAATGAACTTTTAAGATTTAGAAAATGGCACCTATAAAAAGATCATATGTGTAAAAATTGGAGACAAAGAAATATTTAAGCAGAATTATTAACACAGATTATAATACATCATAATACAAGATATCTTGGAATTTCCGAGGGCGACACACAATCGCCATTGACGTTACTTTGTGTTTTCGTTTATCTATAGTTGGCAATAAATAAATAAATTGTGTGTGAATTCACTGTGATATTGAATCACAGTGAATGAGATTTTACATTCACATTAAATAACTAATTCTTTTAGATTTTGTTGCACTTTTACATGTGAAGAAAAAATAGTTGATCTTTCCATATATTATTTTAAATAACAAATATTTAATGTAATTTAATGATTTAAGTATTTATAATAAATTGCAAAATATTATCGAGTTGTACTAAGCAACCTCCATTAAAAAATGGGTTAGCAGTATGTAAAATGATACCATTTTACAAACAAAACGTTTTTCCTTTTTTTAAAATTTTATTTTGTGTATTAATTTTAAATTAAACCACTTATATTGTTTTAATCGACCATTCGCCGCTAAGAGAATTTCTTCATTTCTAACTGCATGTTTTCTGTTAATATCAAAGAGTAAATTCTTTTTACTGGAGCTGTATCTACATTTAAATGATTGTTAATTTAAAAAAAATGAAAGATATTTTAGTTATAACCAAAGTCATACGAGTTGCTTTATAATCACTTGCATTCTGGAAATGCTTCAAATACAAACATTCATTAATGGGTTAGCGGTAGAAAGCACTCAGAAGTACATCTTTGGAACTGAAGGGAAACCTATGCATTGCCTTTGATCTCTCTCTCTCTCTCTCTCTCTCTCTCTTACTATTTAAAGCTTTCTTTCATCGTTGTTTATGCCATCAAACGAATTAATTTTCATTTATTTATGTGTTTCGAATGCATTCTACCTAAATTTTACTCGTCCACACCCACAAACACGTGTGTCTGCGGTTATCGTGCCCCTGGCTGTATGAGCTTTCTGGGGAAAGAAATTCCACCTGTTTTATTCAGTCCTCATACCTTTTGAGCAGGCTTTGTATTTAGTCTACTTTTTTATGTTGTGCCCATGGTTGGTCAAACTATAGTATGTTATTCCCGTTCATGGGAAGAGATTTGAGAAAGGAGAAACTTGTTTCCATTAGATTGAAGGCACTGTATTGTATTCCGCGGGAACGCAATGGAGGGGAGGCTGTTCCAGAGTACAGCGGCAGCAGGAGTGGAGGAATAGAAACTTGTCCTGTGAGTATGGAGTTGGGCGGTGAAGAGGTGTTGGGTGTAGACTGCATGAGTTTCAAAGGTAGAGAGGAGGAGAATTATTTCTGATAATTCAGATGAACATTTAAAATGGAAATATTTATGGAAGATGCAGGCAGTAGATACTAGCCGCGTGGGCGAGAGTGGTTGGAGTGAGCTGGCAAGAGATGACTCATTAATCAGCTTTACTGTGCTTTTTCATATTGCGTCGATATTTTTAGAGCCAAATTTACGATCAGTACACCATTGATGGGCAGATTTGTACAGGCTTAAGAGCTGTTCAGAGTAAAGCAATGCCTTGAGCGAAAGACGATTCTAATTTTTGGATGTCGAAGAGGCAATGGTTGTATTATGTTTGTGCCAAGAGAGACTTGATGTCAGGGTAATCCCAAGGAGAGAAATCTCACTTGCCTAGACATTTGGGTGTTGTCAGAGGTAAGGCTAGGTGAATATGGTTTTTCTTTGTGGGAAATAAAGCAGAATTGTTTTGTAGACATTGAAATTGGCAAGGTTATTTGAGTGCCATCGAAGAACGGTTTAGAGATCAGAATTTAGGGTTGCAGAGTTTGTCCTGTGGGTTGTGTTTTGGAAGTTTCAAGTAAGAAGGAGGAATGTAGTGTACTCTCGTGGGCGAAACTCGTACCTTTTGGTCGAACTGTGTTTTGCAGGACAGTCTTCCAAGTTTCCCTCTTGCATAGGTCCCAGAAGACAGAAGCTTCTGGGACCCCAGCTAGAAGACAGAGAATGATTAAAAGATAGGAATACTCCTGTTATAGCGAATGCGACTGAGTTAGAAATTAAATCAGTTTCTTCAACTAAATTATTATTTGTTATTTCTTAAACAAAGATAAGTACTGTCCTCCAATCATTCTAATTTTTGTGCATTTCTCAGGTCTTTCTCAGGAATTCAAGAAGTCCGAAACGTTAGTAGTAAGGGCCCCACTATGAACAAGATCAAGATCAAGATAAGATAAGGATTCGTGGCGTCGTTGTGTAATGAGATCATTGACGTCTTTGTGAAGGAGGCGTGACGCGAAATAATGAGTTTGGAATGCTTGGAATTTCCCTGGGGGCATATATGTGTCAGTAACATCACTAGTGTATTTTTCTTTGCATATAATTTTGTGGTGATGGTTAGAGATAAGATATCATGGAATTTCACAGGGTGACACACATCAGCCATTGACGTCACTTTGTGTTTTCGTTTGTCTATAGTTGACAATAAATAAATAAACTATGTGTGTGTTCACTGTGATTTTGAAAAAAAAAAATGATCTTACTTAAATTTGCATAACACATCAACAACACCATTTGTTCATTTAAGTTTACACATTTTATTTCAAAGATATTATTTACAATGTTATCTTTCTGAATATAACATAGAAATAGGAATTTTCTGACATCACCACTGTCTGGTGTTTTTCTTGTCGTAAGATTTCTCTGATGAGGCATGTGCGATTGGATGATATTGATACTGTTCCTCATATTAGTATAGAAATTTCAAAATACACAAGTATAAATAGTACTGCTATTAAAGCAATCATCAGCCGCTTTTGCGATGGTTCTTGAGTTTCACCTGCAATGAAAAAAATCTTATTGTTATTGATGGAAAAGTTAGCACATTACTATAATCCTAATACAGTAGTTAGTTTTGGAAGTATCAAAGCTTTACACGAACATACAAATTTGCCACATGAAACCGTGAAAAGTTGGTTAGCAACACAGCCTAGTTATGTGAGACATAAGTCCATTAGAAAAAAGTGTAAACGCAATCAAAGTCCAACACTTTTACACACTTTTCAATGTGATTTGGCAGCTATGTCATCCCTTGCAAATGAGAATGGGGGTGTGTGTTTCCTTCTTTTATGCATTGCTTGTTTTTCCCGATTTGAGTGGGTTCGACACTGAAGAAGAAATCAGCAGACACTGTTGTTAACGCTTTCGTGTCTATTTTTAAAGAAGTGCCATGTTACATAAACAAATCAAGGAAAAGAGGTTTGCAACAAGGAAGTTCGTGCATTATTTAAGAATCATAATATTCATTTCTACACGACCAGGAGTGAAATGAAAGCACCCATTGCAGAAAGATTTATCAGAACATTGAAAACAAAGATCTACAAATGGATGACGTGTACTAAAATAAAAGTTATACAAAGTTTTACCGATCCTTGTACATACTTATAATCTCACACCACACCGCAGTATCGGTTTGGCTCCTTCGGAAGTTAACCTTCACAACGAGGATCGTGTTTGGAAATATTTGTACGGAACCCAAGAGGAGGCTAGCAAACCAAAATTTCACGTAGGCGATAGTGTGGTTTAAGTGATGATACCCACAAATTTAGAAAATGGTTTTGGGGTAACTGGACACGAGAATTGTTCACTATTGCTCAGGTTATTAATAATAGAACCCTGTAGTATATAGAGTTCGCGCAAGGGACGGAGAGAGAGTGGAGGGAACTTTCTATGAACCCCAACTGCAAAAGTCTGATATACCCAATGAACTTCCAGAAGACGCGTATCAAATCGAAAGAGTACTTAAGCACCGCAAACAGAAAGAAAAGTTTCAGTATTTTGTGAAGTGGCTCGGTTATCCCTCATCGTATAATTCTTGGGGTCGTAGCGACGATGTTTTATTTAACCCTTCCCAGTAACGCCAGTATGAAAATGTTTCCTACAAACACGCAAACGAAATTTCAAGTGGAATTACCACACGAGATCAGACATAAAGGTAAATAGGAAGTTGCTCTTGCCGAAATTCGTCTTCCGGAAGAATTTAATAACATCGATTCCGGCTACGATGAGTTTCATATGATATGTGGAGGTGGTGGAGGAGGAGGGGTCAACACTATCGAAAACAACAACAACATCACAGGAAATAATGTTTTCAAAAAGCCTAAAGAAGGCATTTTTTTTTACAAAGCGTACAAGATTCCTCATGGCAATTCACCCTCTGAACTTCTTCAAGCAGTATTTGATGTGAGTTTGTGATTACTGGAAAAAAGTACCCGTACAACACCATTTCTCTGAGAGTCCCAAAAGATTACAACCTGTGGTTTCCAAACGAGGTCCGAGGGTTGGAGCTTCTACTGGGTTATAATCAGATTGGTGTTAAACTGACAGGTACAATCATTGGGAAATATCCAGTTGATATAAAGAGGGGGTGTAGCCGTATATTTTGTTTATTCTGATTTAATCCAAGGACAGATAGTTGGTGATAAATGTGCACCATTGTTACGAGTTGTTCAGTGCAGCACCAAGTGTTATTTCGTTTTTGCTCACCCTGATTATTATCTGTTACGAAAACAAACATTTCAGTCAATTAGTATGGAAATTCGTTCTGACACCAGCGAGTTGTTCCACGTTTGTGGCGACAAGACAATAGTTTAATTACACTTCCGACAAGTGAAGAATGACTGATTATCTCAGATATTACACACTGCAGACAGGTGGGGCTGAAGTGTTTACAGTGCCCCCAATACAGCATGGGTACGGATTAGGTAGCATTTTCAGAAGTGCCTTCTCCTTTCTAAGTCCACTTTTAAAACCTGCAGCTCAATTTGTCCGTCTTCAAGCCTTAAAAGCCGGTCAGCATATGATACGTGATGTATTGGAAGGGGTACCTGTACGTCGAGCCTTTATAAACAGCTTATCAGAAGCTGGGAAAACCATTTGTGAAAAAGCTCAGAGCCGATTACTTCAGAGAGGTCAAGGAAGCAAGAAGAAGAAAACGAATACTAAAAAGCGCAAGCGAGATGACATCTTTTGCTGAGGATATGATGTCAGAGTTAGATCTTTTTTCCTACCCTCGTGTCAACTTGTGTGTGTGGAAAGAAGTTCTTATGTCACTTACCAACCAATATCCAGTACTGACAGTGGAGGTCCCGTGGAATTTTGCATACCAGGTACATCTGAAGAATACTTGGATTTGGAAAAATCATACCTACGCGTTCGTGTTCGCATCACTGACAATAATGGTAAGCCTATTGAAGATTCTTCAGTTGGTGTCGTGAACAATTTTTTCCATTCCCTGTGCAGTCAAATTGACGTTTTTCTCCAAGATAAACTAGTGAATGTGGCATCAGACACGTATCCTTATAGGGCTTATATTGAAAACCTGCTAAATTATGACAGAGATGCTAAAAACAGTCAACTGACAAATGAACTATTTGTTAAAGATGATGTGGCTAATGTTAGTGATATGTTTACCAAAAGTGAATGTGGGATGCGTAGACGACAAGCTCGAATTAATAAGTATTACGCAAAAGAACTGTTTTGAAAAATAATATAAAATCGTGTATATTCTGAATTTAATGATGAAATACCTTGATATGTGATAAATAATCGCATATGTGCTTTTCTCATCACATTTTATAGCAATTTAACCAGTAATGCATTAACTCTAAAAGTTAATGAATATACTGTCGATTAATAGATAGCAATATTCTAATGATGATGATGATGAATATTCTGCTGTTCTTTAATGAACCAATATTTGCCTCGGATGTACGTCCTTCTAATAAACTATACTTGTCTTTTTCAACACTATTTGAATGAATGACATATCAGCCTTTAGGAATTTATATCCTATTTATTAATTGCCTATTTGCTGGATGAAAAAACCCGAGGTTCCGAGGAGACTTCTACCTCCGTATGCAATCGGATGACTCGACTTGAATTTGAAAAGCCTTAGAGAGGTTCTTCGCGTACTGGATGTTCGAAAGCAGATCTTACTAACTGAAGGGCATGGTTGATCCCAACTGAGCTAAGAAAGCTCTTGTTTCGAAAGGCATTCAAATCCTACAGTAATTGCCTTTTGAGTACACAAAAAGAAAAGGTGCAAGGAGGTAAACTATTAATTTGAATATCACCTGGGGAGAATTCTTCCCACTATTCCTTTATTTGGTAATATCTCTAAAAGTCTCTTTTTTTTTTTTTTTTCGCTATTGCTAGGCTTACTTTTGCAATTAAATTATAAGCGACAACTCCTTCTGTATAATCGTCATCCTGAAGTTGGAAAGAGTGGCTCATTAATTCCCCCGCCCTCAATAAGCATAAAGTCGCATTTCTGGCAGTAACCCGAAGAACTCGAATTTCATAAATCTGAGTAAACATTATGCACCTAGATTATCAGCCGAGTGAATAAAATAGGGGGCGCACATCAGCATTGGGAACATTAACTTCCGAGTCAAGAAACCTGCTGACATGCAAGTGATGACACTTACTGGATGCCTGCCAAGCGTCTCAACGACTCGCACATAAAGGAGAGAAATCATTGTGGATACATGCTGACTATGAATACGCCCCACTACACTTGCACGCCATTCAAAGTAACGAAGTGAACAGCCCAGGTTTTCAGGGTACTGCTTTATGCTTTGAATGTTAAACAGTATAAAAGCATGAGATTAAATTATTTCTTCTTCTTCTTGGAAATAAGATTTTCGTTATTCCTAATACTTATATAACAAGTTGTACGTATGAGTAATGAACAACAAGTTACTATGAAAATATTACAGAGTGACATAATTGGAATTTTTTAAACGTTTTTAAGATATTACAGTTTTAAGATGATTCTGCAGCAACGTACATTCTCTGAGTCGCTTAGACAGGATTAAATAAGCTTCTGAAAACATAATAGAAACAGGGCCATTGGAAACACAGTCGACAAAGTTTTATTTTCTTTCGTTTTGAATAGGGTCCAGAGTTAAGAGGAAATGAAGGAACATTTTATCTTGATTCAGCACATCTCAAATAAAAAAATCAGTAATGTAATCAGTTCTGCTTCTTCACTAGTCAAAGGACGATTTGAAATATTTTTTCAGTGGAAAAATCTTACTTTATTTCTATTGCATTTCCTTGAAAGTTCAATGTAAAAGTCGACTGCATCTACTGGGGGGAAGGAAGGTTTTATGCTGTGAGTCTTGCGTGTCCCCCCACCCACACTTACTATAATAATCATTGCTTTATTTGATAGAAAAATGTCTAATGTATTTCGAAATAAAACTATTCTTAGGAAAGATTAAACACAAATTGTGATTGTCCTCTGTTTAGGATGCTAATTTTTTATTTTGAACTCCATGAGAGTGTCTTCACAGGCGAGCCCTGGCGGCATTCCACCCAATCACAACTTATATTAATACACTTTACAACTCTCGTGTGTGGATATGTTGTTAGTTGTGGCTACGAGAGTTCTGCATCCTCACTTTGAGAATAAAAGACTCTACAGGATTTAAAATATTTATTTTGTGTATTATGTAATGTATTAATATATTAGGTAAAAATAATCAGAATGATAATTTAATAATTCATTTCATTTACTAATTCGAATTATGAACGTACAAATTATGACAGCATAAATTATTAAGATTATTTATAACAATTCACTGTAATTTATTACTGTTCTGTTCACTGGACATTTAAATTGCCATCAATGAATGCAGCAAACTGAAAAGGTCATTCAAGAGAATCTCATTAAGCTAAAGATTCATTACAGAGAAAGAAGACTTTGATAGGCGAGTCCTAAGTATGCTTGGTAGGATACGCATGTTCTTATCGTTATTTAGTTTGGGAAAGGTTTGAGAAAAATGTTCGTTTTAAGTAGTGAGCGCAGGAAAAGTGAAATATATATTTGCTACGTTTATTGAATATCAAATAGTATTAACTGTATGTTTTCTATTTACTTAGGTAAATATCGGAGATCTCGCATTTCTCTGGTACACTAATAATGTTAGAATTTATATTTTGATGTCCGACTAATGAGTTTCTCTTGTTAATTTCTTGTCCACTATTTCGCCGAGTTCTTTGTCTCTTTATAAATAATCGTTGAATTAGAATTGTTTAATCAATGCTATCGGTGTAACCTGCAATGTCTATGAACAAGCATAAACGCATTGACTGATTTCCCTATTTTGAAGAGAAAAACGAGAATTTTCAACTCCGTGTGATACCAGGTAACTCAAGTAGGTAGCTCTTTGTATTTTAGGCGTTATTTGGAGCCACGTCTTTCCAACCAAAGGGATTTGCCAGGACGGGGGTGACCTATGGAGATATTAAGATGATATTTTACACCAAGAGAACACAATGCTTACACATGGAGGCTTTCGAAGTTCATAAATAGTTTACCAAATCACAATCATTTGGTGTGAGTTGACCTGAAGAAAAAACATATATAGCAAAAAGTATTATAAAAGTTGAACCAATACTAAATCATAAGCACCAGTATTCCTTTTATTTTTCCTCTCTACAACAACAAAAAACTACCTTTCCATTTCCCTAACAGACTTTTTGTAGTAATTTGTGTGCAGCTGCTGCTTCTCATCATAACCACCGTTGGACGAATTCTCACGATCTAGGTGAGAGTCAATGATGACCCTAATCCTAACAAGCATTTCATGTGTAGTCATTCTATGTTGTTTGGTCGATTTTTATAAGTCACGGTATTTAAAACGCAGTTTCACCTGGAAGACAAAAAAAATATTCTGTTCTACGCGCCTATATTCTGGATCTGGATTCAGAAGAAAAACTGCTGCAGAAAGATACTCTCTGTGCAACGAAAGTTATCAGGAGATTTTCCAGTGCAAAACGGAGGAAAGAAAATTGGGTAAAGAAGTATAAACCAACTTTTATTCATCAACTCCTTTGCCTTTAGTAAAGGCACTCTTGACTAAAATTATACCCTGAATTTCCCAATTTTTAGCTAGGTGAAAAATGCATTTTCTTTTATCCCAACTAATCATGAGCGCTTTCGTAAGGGAATAATCAATTTCTGGTCATAATTTTATTTTATTTATTTTTTTTTAATTTTCAGACATTTCCCCCCTAATATTGGTTATAATTTAACATTTCCTCTCATTCTTTTTAATTATTTTGCCACAGTTCGAAACTGCGAATTTCAAGTTTATTACAAACTACCCTCATTCAAAATGTTTTCAGCCTATTTAGTTATTAACAACTCCGAGAATCTAGTAAATAATAATGTGTCCTAATGTAATAAGCAACCCTTATTTTAATTTGATTTTTTCATAATTTTTATTTTCCACCATTTTCATGTAATTATGTCGTCAATGTGAAACCACAAA
Organism: Typopeltis vanoorti; assembly: GCF_054136105.1. Classification (NCBI taxonomy): domain Eukaryota; kingdom Metazoa; phylum Arthropoda; class Arachnida; order Uropygi; family Thelyphonidae; genus Typopeltis; species Typopeltis vanoorti. The sequence goes on from NC_143564.1 coordinate 7,671,080, forward strand.
AGCTATTTTACTCGAGTTGATCTTATCTTTTAAAAGGCATTTGGACGAGATTATTTATCACTAAATAACCTCGATAAGAGGAAGTATCGATCATTTGAAGTTAGCTCTTTTTTATTATTATCTGGATGACTGACACGCTTAGCTGTTTGGAGAGATGGAAGGCTGTGCGATATCCCAGATAGGCTTGAACGCAAACTCTGATAAATGGTTTCGGGGATACTTTAATATAAGTTAAGTCCATCCATTTGATATATCAACGCCATATCTCTCATTTGTATTGTTATTTATAGAGTTACTTGTTAATCTTATATGTTTTCCGTTTTTTTTTTCTTTTTTTTACTTGCAATAAAGAAATTTTATCTTTTCACTTAACAAATCCAAAATCAATTGTACAATCTGCATTAATTTGTTTCTAAAACTGCACTTAAATATATATATATATATATATATATATATATATATATATATATAATTCTACAAACTGGATAATCAGCATAATGTTATCTTCATAAGATAACAAGTGTGGGCAACTGCGAGCTACGACATGTAAATTACCACCCTCATTTTCAAAATAATGAGGGAGGAAATCACATATTTGCTCTTTTAGAAATGGTTGTTCTTGTGGCGATTAATAAGCATGATCACAGTATAAATGATGGTTACTTTTATGGATGGTAGTAATGAAATCCATAACTGACTGTTATTTAGTACAACAGGACAATCGCCTTTCATATTAAAATCGTCCAGAAAAATGAGACATCCGTTGGTAGAATTGAAACGTATATTTAGTAATTTATTTCTTGATAGTTGTATATAAATATATATAAATACTCAAATAGCTTATGTAGAATCTTCGATTTAAAAATTAATTCAGTATATTTATGAAGGATTATATCATTTAATCGCGAGAGGGAAGTTCAAAAGAAGAGGGATCTTTGACAATCAGCTGAAAAAGTTTCAGGAATTAAAAAGTATTAGTGGTAATTCCCGTTTCAAGATAATAATGGCTCAAATCATCGTAATAAATCATTATCTATCTACTACTAGACGATGATCCCCTCCATATTTTTCCACATTTCTGTCAGATATGCGGATAAATATGGAGCTCAGTCAGAAGAGGAGCTCATTTCAGAAGCTCCTCCGGAAGAAAAATATGGAGCTAAGTTCAGAAGCTCCAGTCTTTTCCCATTGAATGATGCAGTTCATCTCTCCACCTTATTGATGGTCTGCCAGGTCTTCTTGAACCTTCTCGTACTTGCCATTCTGTACAAATCTTTGTCCAGTTGTCTTCCTGTCTTGTGATGTGTCCTGCTCATCTCCATTTTTTATTTTTATTTTTTTAATAACGACTTTTAATTCTGTTATTTTTTCCCTGATATCTATGTTTTTTAATGTATTTATTCTTTTTATATCTAACATTGATCTTTCCATGTTTCTCTATGCAAATCGTAATTTATTTTTCAGTCTTCTGAAAAATAAATTAAGATTTGCATTTGATGCTCCAACTTTCTGCTCCATATTTCATCGCTGGTGTGATGCATTGTTCATATGCCTTTCATTTTAGAGAGATATGACTGATTTCTTTAAAATTTTTATTGTATAATTCAAAGTGTCTCCATCTTTGGGTTATTCCTTGTGCTATTTCATGTTCCCAATTTCTATCTATATTAATTATTTGAACTAGATATTTGAGTTTAGTTACATTTTCTATTTTTCTGTCATTTATTTCTATTTTTTAGTTGTAGTTTGTATTTTTGTTGTACATTATTTTAGTTTTATCAAAATTTATGTTGAGACGAGAATTGCTGCTTGCAATAATTAATTATTTAATTATTTTTTAGCTCTTCAGTTATTCTCATATGCAAATCTTAAATTGCTTAGACATTGACTATTTATTCTGATAACTTTTTTTTTATCCCAATTTAGATTTTTAAATATTTATTGTATGCAAGTATTGAATATTATTGGTTACATTGCATCTCGACGTCTTATTCCTGTGCAAATTTTAAATTTTGCTTTCAGATTATTTAATTGTATATTAATTGCTGCATTCTGTTATATATGTTGTATTAACTGTATGTATGGTTTTCAATACCTTGGTTATTTAGTGCCTCTATTATTGCTCTTGCTATTCTATCAAATGCTCTTTCGCAATCGATAAGTGCCATACATAGCGGTATATTGTATTCATTTGTTTTTTCTATTATCTGATTAATAATTTGGAGGTGGTCTTTAGTTGAATATCCACTTCTGAATCCTGCTTTGTATTTTGTTTATGAGAACTCCGGTCTAATTTTCAATCTATTTGCTAGTACTTGGGTGAATAATTTATACATATGTGAAAGCAGGCTGATTGGTCTGTAGTTTGATAGATCTATATGATCACACTTTTTGTATATTAAGACTCTTTGTGCTTTGTTCTAGTCATATGAGTGGGATTTTAGATTACGTCAAGCTTTTATTTCGCATTTCTTTTAAGATGTTTTCTATTTCTTCAATCAATATTGATGGTACTTCAAAATAGTAGTGGATTTCAATGTCCTGATTAAAGCTATATAAATTACTCTGGAGTTCTGCAGTTCTTTCTATTATTATTATTTTTTTGTCTTTCCTGGATCAATTTAGCGTTTTTGTTTTTAATATCGATTATTTGTGCTCTTCCTTCGTGTAGTTTTCTCATGGTATTTTTTATGTTTTTACTTTCTTCAATAGTTTCTTCGTATTATATTCTCTTATTTCCTGCCTTAACCTCTTTTTGGTGGTTTTAAGTTTTCTATCCGATTTAAGTTTTGCCTCAAGTTTCTGCTTTTTTCCATTAGGTTTAGAGATTCTTTTGTTACTTTCTGCTGCTTTTCTTTAGTTCTTTTTATCTTATCTAAGCTGTTTATAATTATATCGATAATATCTTGTTTCGACTATTTAACTTGTTTTCATCTGTTGCTTCCGATATCCTTTTATTTATTTCCGTTTGGTATATTTTCTATTTTGTTTAAGCATTTCATTTGTTATGGAGTCACCCGTTTTCTTTTCTATAAGTTTTTTTTTCTTTCTACTCTTGCACCTGTTAATAATAGAAGAGTAGAAAAATTAAAGAATGGCTCAAATAACGAAAATAAAGTAAAACAAGCGGAACCACTTACATGTAGACTGCATAAATAAAATGTATGAATTTATTAGGAAACTTTTTTATTTATAATTTAGAATTGAATAAGTAACAAAGTTACCAAAGGAATACCCTGAAAATATAAACCATGGAAGATCGCAGACCTTAAAATTTTGCTCATAAGTGTAGGAGTAAAATCCAACAAATAAACCAATAACTTATAATCAGCCAATTGAAGATTTTAAAGTCAAATTTCGGTCAGAGAAGAATGCTAATATTAATTACTATTCAACGTGTTTGCAGATAAGGAGTAAATACTAAAGAAAAACGGAACGAATGCAACTAGGTCGGCGAAAATAATTTTGAAAGTCGTGCTATGAGAGTACAGAAATTTAATAATTAAATTCCTAAACGCACATTTGCAAAATAAAAGAGTGTAGTGGTAGTTAGGGACTGATACGTGGAATAAAACGAAAAGTGAGTCAAAACGATATGCGATGTGTTTGTTCTTCTAGGCGTTCCACATGGCATTTCCTTAATTAGAGATTCGTTTTTTTTTCTTTCAAAGTAAAAGCTTGTAAGAATTAGGAAGACAAGCAGGCAGCTCTGTTATGGTACGAAAGCTTTCTGATTCAGAATTACCGAAATGTAGCATTTATTTTACTATAAAGCCTATGTTTACTTACCGCATACAAGTAAACTATCTTCTTATTCACCATATTGTATGTTAATATCTTGATATGACAAGAACCCCACTCTCATGAAGAAAGATTTCGTTTGTTGTCTGAATAATGCCAGACTGGAAATCGCTCATGGGAATACATTTTTTTTTTTTTAATGAAACCTTGCAGAAAATGGACATTTTCTATCGCTTATCCGACCATAAAGAACTGCTGTCTTTAGCAAGATAAGAGACTGTTATCTTCATTAGCCAAATTTTCTAGAACAAGCGCTCCATGGGAATGGACTCGTGGCCCGTCTAATAATATTGCACACCGATTTCCATACACCATACTAACATCTATTGCAAGACCTGATACATTATAATGTTAATACAAATAATTCCACAGTGTAATCAACACAGAGGATAACAGACATATCCAGAAAGCGCTTCTGTGTGGCCAGGAAGACGTGACATTTACCCTTCGGATTCTCCGTAATGGGAGGCCAGGACCCTGCATGGAACTGTAGTGCCAAAGAAGAAGTTATTTTTATTAACACGTCTCACGTTTTACGTTATTCTACCATTACTCGCTCCACCTCTCGGGTCATTCCAATTACTATTTTAAAAAATTACTTAAGGAATTTGAAAGCAAAGTTAATGTCTTCAGACAAACTTGATTTAGTGATTAGGTGTAGATTAGTAAAAAAATCCAAGTTAATCCGCAAATTACCTCAGTGGATTACTTCGTATCAACACTTTCTCCGTATACCATTACGTGATTATTTTAGGAAATTTTATTTATAAACTTCTTTCTAAAGAAAATGAAAAAATTAAAAAATTGAAAATAATCCGACTGAAAAAAGTGCATTTTAAATAGCAAAATTTTCCATGCGATGTTAACAGCAGATACAACCATAGCTATTTTTCAGAAGCATTCCATTATATTTTTGGAAATGAAGATACAAACATCTCATTCAAATAATTGCATTTGCCGTAATGCTGTGACGGAAGCATTACGGCAGTCGTAATGATAAGTTGCCCGATGTCTATTTCGCAATCAGGCTGTTTCATTTTCTTAATGAGAAAGAAACCCTTCTGGTTAAGAGAATGTATCGTAGAAATCAATTGTACGTTGCAAACCAAAATCTACTCATTCGTATCAAGAAGACAGACTTATAGATTTTTTTTCCCCGTAGGTCATGCAACCTGTTAATGCAAGTGACGCTACGACAAAATGACCTACAGTCAGCTTCAGCAAAGGAATACGTTTTAACACTACAAACAATTTTCTATTCTTCGCACTTGTAACTAAACTGAGTTCGATGGGATATTTGCAATTAAAGGCAAAGAAACAAAAACTAAAGAGAGTGTGTTGTTATCTGCGCGGCAGGTTTGGCTGTTTGAAGTGATTAAAAAAAAAACATGCACTTTGGCATTAAACACTTCATTAAGAAATAAAATTGCACACTTTAAAAGTCGTGAGACAAGGTCATTACATAACGATTAAGTTACTTAAAATAAAGAACCAATAGGCTTCACTTCGGTGATGTAACATTATTTAAATTAAGGGGATATTAAATCCCAAATTATTTCAAAGCCGAATGAGAAACTCAAAGATAGGAATCAAAGAGTTTCATGCCGAATATACCAAACTATGAAAGTTTCGGCGAATTGCAGCGTAAGCTAAAGCACATAGTTCAACACTAGGGCAGCTCGTTGCAAAGGTGGGGAAAGTTCTGATCACTATTCTTAGTATTTCCCATAATGTAAAACACATCTCCTTGGAGAACACATCTCCTTGGAGATGTGTTCTCCAAGGAGATGTGTCAAGGCCATCTGTCAAGGTATGGTGGAGAATATCTCTCCACCATACCTTGTTAACCATACTTGTTAACTTGGAACCATACCTTGTTTCACCCAGATCATGTTATACATTATGGTGGAAGGTCACTACCCAGACCGGTTTCGACCTTTGTATAGGTGAAGCGGGCTCTAAAATTAAGCAATCCCGAAATATCGCCCATCTCAGCGCTGTTCCACTCATTCACAGGCTCCCCCGTCACCGAGAAGAACTTAGCATTGGCTCTACCCAGTGTCAGGCTCACCCCGTTAACGAGAAGAACTTCTCAGCATAGGCTTCGGAAGGAAGACCCTGCTTGGTACTCCGGCGAAGTGACATTTACGATGGACATGCGACAACCTGTGCCCAACCTCGTCACCATCGGCCCGTCGCGTGTTATGGTAAATTATCCTGGGTACAGAGACAGTGTTTGCGATGTGGCTCGGTCGAACATCTGGGAAGTGACTGCCCCCGAGCCAAGTGTTTCAACTGCGTCGGCGTCCGGCTCATCTCCAGCCAGTGCCCACACCCCTGCCGAAAGTGCTCCAATACAGAGCACAAAATAACATCGTGTCCTTTGCGCACATTCGCAGAGCGGGCAGGGACACCGATCGAACCTTTGAACACGCAGCCTGCTCGAGACGCCGATGAATTTCCGGTACTCCCCAACACCAGAGGGATAAAACATTCGCACAGACGGTCTTGGGAAAAATCTTCTTCTTCTTCTTGGCTTCCCGTATTAGGCAATTGTTTGCCTATAACGTTTTCAAGGGTTTAAAAAGTCTTCTGCCCATCTCCTCCTGAGCCTTCCTCTTGATCAGTGTCCCTTTGGCTTTTATTTCTAAGCAATATTTGGCCATCTGTCCTCATTCATTCTTTTAATGTGGTTTTTCCAGTTCTTTCTATAGTTTATGATGTCTTCTGTTATGCAAATTATGGGTAACTGTTTTCTTATTTCTTCATTTCTAATCTTATCTGTTCTTTTATAGCTTAGGAGCGGTTTTAGGAACTTCATTTCGGCAGATTCCACATATCTTTTATCTTTATGCTGATTTGTTACTAAAACATGTGGTATGTATATTCATATATGCTGATTCAATTAAACGATTGTATTTAAACACTAGTGTAAGTACAAGGTTATGCATTTTGGATTGAATACTTTGCGTATTGCATATTATATTAATGGCAATTTGCTTTCAATATCTATTGAAGCTAGAGACATCAAGGACAGGAGTTAGAAGACATATTTCGAAAGTTAAGACATCATATAAGATAACCGTTTAAATAATGATATTATTCTAATACTTTACAAGCCCTTCATACGACCGTATCAAGATTACTGTGCTCAGAAATTATATCTAAATTCCGTGAAGACGAAGAAAGTCAAAAACATCTAGCACTGGTTTACAAAGATCAGCTGTTCTGTGCAACTTTGCATATAAAGAGAGAGAGAGTAATCGAGCGTGCCTTTCAGTCTTTGAGCAATATGAGAGGATATGATAAAAATAAACAGCCAAGAAGGGTATTTTAGACTATGGATATAGGGAATATTTAACTCAAGTGGGAGGAACACCAATTTGTCCCTGGAAGGTAAGGTTTGTTCAGGAAAATAAAGTCCAGATGCTTTTCACAGTATGTGATGAGTGAATATATATATATATATATATATATATATATATTAGGATAACCAAGCAATTTTATATGCTTGGTTATTTTAGCTCCTAATCCCAAGTATGCAAACAATTAAGTTTGCGCCTGAAACAAAGTTCAAGTCTAAAGATGGTACAACACCAGGGCAACTCATTGTAAAGGTGGTTAAAGCTTTGATCACTATTCTTAGTATTTTCCCATAATGTAAAGCACATCTCACTAGAAGATGTATACTGCAATGCATTATGGGTGGGGTCACTACCCAGACCGGTTTCGACCTTTTTTGAGGTCTCCTCAGTGAGTAGCTAGACCCTAAATACCAAGGTTTTAGTAATACAAAGCCTTATCAACTTTACCTATATAAGTTGCAACAAGGTGTATTAAGTTTTAATAAAAATCTCTGGAGGAGATATTGATGGGAATAAATTTTTAACTTGGGTATATTGTATATTAGGATAACCAAGCAATTTTATATGCTTGGTTATTTTAGCTCCTAATCCCAAGTATGCAAACAATTAAGTTTGCGCCTGAAACAAAGTTCAAGTCTAAAGATGGTACAACACCAGGGCAACTCATTGTAAAGGTGGTTAAAGCTTTGATCACTATTCTTAGTATTAATACTAAGAATAGTAATCAAAGCTTTAACCACCTTTACAATGTGGTTAAATTAGTATTAATACTAAGAATAGTAATCAAAGCTTTAACCACCTTTACAATGAGTTGCCCTGGTGTTGTACCATCTTTAGACTTGAACTTTGTTTCAGGCGCAAACTTAATTGTTTGCATACTTGGGATTAGGAGCTAAAATAACCAAGCATATAAAATTGCTTGGTTATCCTAATATACAATATACCCAAGTTAAAAATTTATTCCCATCAATATCTCCTCCAGAGATTTTTATTAAAACTTAATACACCTTGTTGCAACTTATATAGGTAAAGTTGATAAGGCTTTGTATTACTAAAACCTTGGTATTTAGGGTCTAGCTACTCACTGAGGAGACCTCAAAAAAGGTCGAAACCGGTCTGGGTAGTGACCCCACCCATAATGCATTGCAGTATACATCTTCTAGTGAGATGTGCTTTACATTATGGGAAAATACTAAGAATAGTGATCAAAGCTTTAACCACCTTTACAATGAGTTGCCCTGGTGTTGTACCATCTTTAGACTTGAACTTTGTTTCAGGCGCAAACTTAATTGTTTGCATACTTGGGATTAGGAGCTAAAATAACCAAGCATATAAAATTGCTTGGTTATCCTAATATACAATATACCCAAGTTAAAAATTTATTCCCATATATATATATATATATATATATATACTATACTAGCTTGTTCATTGGTAGATATGCAAACCTGGCGTTATGGAGAAGTCCATAATTGTTTAAAGAAATGATATTTCAGAAATTCACTATCTTTTGTAGTTACAAAAAGGAAACGCATGAAGATGGTCTCTTCTCTAACAGAATGTATAATGTGTTATTTAGCTATCAGCATGTAGTTTTTTTTTTTTTTTTTGAAGACCTGCAAGTATTATCCAAACTAGATTTATTAAGAGGGGGGGAAGTAGATATGCAGACTTTCGGGAGGCAGTTGAGTGTATGACTGAGTATATTATGCCCGAGCGAGTACGAAGGACAACAAATCAGAATGGGATAGTTAGTATAGGGCACCAAAGTAGGGATGGGACAAATGGGCTTGTGCAATTCATGTACACTAATGCCAGGAGCATTAGGAACAAGAAGGAAGAGTTTTTGGCCTTGGTTGGCACTTCCAGGCCACAGGTTGTTGGTATTAGTGAAACATGGCTGACAGAAGATGATAAAGCTAGTGGGATTGAATGCGACGGGTATAGCGTGTTCAGGAGTAACAGGGTGAATAAAAAGGGGGGAGGAGTGTTATTGATGATAGCTGATGAGTTGCAGCCAAGGAGTATAGAAGTTGAACTGCAGGATAGAGAAAAGAGCACATTTGAGGCTGTTTGGTGTGAGATAGAATCTAGCAGAACAAAATATACAATTGGGTGCTGCTATAGACCAGGTGATGGAATCGATGGTGGGGATAGTATGCATAGGCAAATAGAAGAAATGAGTGGAAGGAGGGTAATTATTATGGATGATTTCAATTATGGTAACATTGACATGAAAGAGGAGAGGGCACAGGGGGGAAGGAATTAGATTTTATGCGGTTATTAAGGGACAACTATCTGCGGCAGCATGTAGTGGAAAATACCAGGGGGCAGAGAGTGCTTCACCTAGTAATTGCAACTGAGAATGTGGCTGTAACGAACATGACCATGTTGCCACCAATTGGTGAGAGTGAACATAAGGTCATAACTTGGGAGGTGGCTAAAGGAGTGGAATTTACAATTAAGACAGGGTACATGTGGAATTACAAGGCTGGTAAGTATGACAAGCTTAGGTGTGTGCTTGGCTCAGTGCCATGGCAGGTAAAACTGCAAGGGCTGAATGTTGATAGTGGATGGGAGGTGGTTAAGAAGTGTATGCAGGAGGCAATGGTTGACTGTATACCAAGAGTCCGAATAATAAATCAAGTAGGGGTTAAATGGATGAATAACACTATTAAGCTTGAGCTGCAAAAAAAGAAACAATTGTGGAGGTAATTTAAGGAGAAAGGTGACCAGCAGGCGTAGGAACAGTATAAAGCTCAGGCCAGGATCGTAACAAGGGTGGTAAGAAAAGCAAAAGCGGATTACGAAAGAAAATTGGCCATGAAGGCTAAAGAGAATCCCAAACAGTTTTTTCAATATGTTGCAAGTAAAAGGAAAAATGTTCATGGTAGAATGATCTTAAAAAATGCTGAGAGTAGGGAGGTAACCGAATCAGTCGATATAGTGGAATTACTCAGCGAGCACTTTGCAAGAGTATATCATCCAGGTGGTGACATTGCAGGAATGGGAGAACCAACAGTTTATACTGGAATTGTGATGAATGAAGTAGAGGTAAGTAGTCTATTACAGAACCTCGATGTCAACACATCTGTGGGATTGGATGGTATACCAGCTCGTGTCGTACGTGAAGCGGCTAAAGAATTGTCAGTGCCCTTGACCATTTTGTTTAATTTGAGCCTCAGGTCTGGGTCAGTCCCAAGGGGTTGGAAAGAGGGTTGAAAATAGTTCTGTAGTATAAAGGTGGTTCCAAGGCTGCTGTTGAAAATTACCTGCCAATCAGCATAACAGGAATCATTTTCAAGGTCTTGGAGAAAATAGTCAAGAGGAAAATACAAGATTGGATAGAAGAAAATGGGATACTGTATCGGGGACAGCATGGTTTTGTGAAGGGTAGGTCATGCCTCAGTAACTTGCTCACGTATTATAACACAGTGACGGCTGAACTAGATAAGGGTAATGGGTTTACAGTGATTCTACTGGACCTTGCTAAGGCCTTTGACAGGATACCACATGGAATTCTGATCAGTAAATTGCAGCATATGGGGATGGATATAGGGTGGGTGAGATGGATAGGAGGGCGGTTGACAGAGATATCAGAGAGTGGTTTATTCAGGAGTAGAGTCCACAAGACGGCCTGTGACTAGTGGTGTGCCACAAGGATCTGTTCTTGGACCACTGCTGTTTAATTTGTTCATTAATGATATAGGAAAGGATCTGAGAGGAATAGTTCATCTGCTTGCGGATGATGCAAAGCTGGGCAGGGCAATAGTGAATGCAGATGACGTCAAAATTTTGCAAGATGATTTGGATAGATTGGAGGTCTGGGCTAAGGTGAATGGATGTCAATTTAATGTGGCAAAATGTAAGGTTATACATTTTGGGGTGAAAAGATTAGCAGCAGATTACTACATTGGTGAACTGTACTCCAGGAAATTGATGAGGCACGAGATTTAGGAGTGTTGGTGGATAAGGAGTTGAAGTTTAGGGGGCACATTGCAAAAGTGACCAAATCAGCTCATCAAATCACTTGGTTGCTGAAGAATACGTTGACAAGCAGGTTATTGTTCCTCTGTATCGAGCCTTGATAAGATCCCATATCGACTACTGTGCCCAGGTATGGGCATCAGGGTTTCTTCTTGATGAGGAGGAGGTGGAGAGGATCCAGAGACGAGTGACCAAGATGATAGCAGGACTGTGGAATGAACCTTATGAGAACAGGTTGAGGATTTGTGAGTTGCAAAAATTGGTTGATAGGCGGAGGAGGGGAGATATGATTGAGACATTCAAATTACAGAAGGGTTTCTATAAAATTAATTCAGAAGATATTTTTGAGAACAGGCCTGGTTGTTTGATGACTAGGGGACATCCACGGAAACTGGGAAAAAGTGTGGTTAATAAAGGTGTTAGAGCTGGGTTCTTTACTTTTAGAGTGGTGAATGAGTGGAATGCGCTCCCAGAGTCTGTGGTGGATGCTGTGACAGTGAATGAGTTTAAGGCGAGGTATGATAGATACTGTATGAATGTCGAATAGTTGTGATGAATATGATTTGGGGCCTCCCTCGATGAGTCTAATGACTCCCTGGAGTTTCCCGTAATAATAATAATAATAATAATAATAATAATAATAATTTTGACGACTCCAAAAAAAGATATGCTTTCCCAATGCCAGGAATTCTATGGAATTAACATCACAGAGAAATTTAGGATGAGAAAGAGATGTTCACTGAAATTAAACATAACCCGTGAGCATCAACCGAACCATTAAATGGTTTATCACAAAGACAAGCTTGCAAAGTGCTGTTGAAAACCACATATTGCTGCAAACCATATTCTACTTCTGTTCAGGTAATACATACAGTTTTTTGCATCCATTTAAACATTAAACATAAATGCAAGCTGCTTAAATAAAGATTGGGGTGGGGACTTTCAACACAGGAGTGTATCAAAGTTGTGCAATCGACGAAAAAAATGTTTCTGCCACTTATTCAGCTTCAGAGGATTTGAAGCTGCAGTCACTTGAACATCAAATGGCATTTGACCACCACTGATTGATTGTGTCTGCTGTGGTTACAACTGAAATAAATGGTGAAATGTTACAATTTCCTAAAGAATTACTATTAACCACTGATGACAAGATCATATCGTTCCTTTGAAAATACATTCCATTTAAGTGGCGATTGCCAGTTATCGTATTAACTATTTAATTAAAATTAGTTAAATAGAACAAAATTTTACGAGAACTTCAAACTTATGTGTGCGTGTTCTTTGCACATCCTAGTGATCACATGAAATTACATTGCCCGCATGAAAAGGATGTGTTTAATGTTTTAGTATACTATTACATTAATGCTAGTGACATGTGCAAAATTATAGCGTAATATGCTAACTTTGCATCACGGAAAGGTCCTAAAAATAATGAAGAAAGTGTATTAAATAGCCTGAAAGATGCATCACTACCAACAAAACAAATCATAATAAAATGCAGTTACTTTTCAGAAGTCCGTCTAGGCAAGGAATGAAAATAATAATGAGAGACCGGTTTTACTTTACTGCCATCAAGAGAATTCCTTATTAATATATCAAATTTTGATTTACTCCCACCCAAACATCTTTCTGGCTTCAAAGTTCGAGTTTTAATGGTTTTGTATACTCTGAAGAGACTTTTTTTTTATGGAAATACTTTAATGAAGGTAACTGGATATATATTCGAATAAGCATGTATAAATCACACACACACACACACACACACACACACACACACACACAAAGAAGTTCACCCTAGGAATGGTTTATAAAGAATGGAGTTATGTGGTAGCCTGTGCACAGCATCTCCTCTGAATTGAATTCAATGTAGGCTGCCGTGAAGAAAGATGGTTGTAAGTATGATTCTAGTTGCCAAACAAAGGAACATTCTAAGCCTTTCTTTGGCCAGACATCAGTTGGTGAGCAATTGTTACCAAGCTATATAAGAAAAGTGTGAGCAGGGGAGGAAGAAGCACTTTTTTTTTTTTTTTTTTGTTTGTAAACGCAGTCTTACAAAAGGAATCATGCAGATATGTTAAGACAAAGAGGTGAAATGTACTTGTAAAGGATGGTAGTCAGGATTCAGTGAGGATTAAAAGATCAAGTTTATATGCATGCAAACGATAATAACATCAGTGATTCTTGCGTCAAGACCTCCGATGTTGGATACGTGGGTGTGAAGGTTTCTCCCAAGAGATTTTCTTACATTTTTATACTGTTTTATGATAGCAAAATCAATTATCGGATGTTATCAAATTTGCCAAGTTCACATTTGAGTCCAAAAGTGATTTTAAGTTAAGCATATAGATCAGTTTAATAACCTTATTAGCAGTCAGAGTATAAACACCACCAGAGGAAAATAATTTTATCAAAGATGTCTCACTTGGTTACAAAGTAAATTATGCTTGCTAAGTATTATTCTTGTTTATCCAAGTATAAGCAAAGTTTGTGCCCGAAATATCTTGAAAACTAGTCTACTTGCATACAGAGGCTGTTGGCTTCACATTAATTGCCTTATTATCCCACAATGCAATGTACACTTCCCTTTGGATGTTCATATCCAAATCATATTTATTGCGGTCTCATTAGGAGGATCCAGACCCAGGATTATACCAAGGCTCGATTTTTCTTTCATGAAATCTTTCTTGAAGACTTTGGTGAACACTGAAAATATATCCAGGAGATTGAAGAGTTTCTCTAGAAAGTCATGGTGATGGAGTAAAAAATGGAATGAAAATATGACATGAGACAACTGTTGGTTTCTTCAAAGGGATATGTGTGAAGCGGTGTATATTTGCAAGAGGAAATGAAATACTTATTTGAACTTTTACAAATCTCTCTTTGAAAAAACTAACCTCTGATATTTTCAACTTTTTTCATAGCATTTCCATGTTTATACTCACTGGAAATAAAGTAAAACATTCAATGGAATTTTGGAAATTTTTATTAATTTTGTAAGTCTTTTTCTAATTTAAAATGATTTTTGTAAACATCTAATCATACTTAGCTAAACTTATGTCTCACATACTTGTAACAGTTCTCTGTTACAAGTACGTGATCAACTAGGGTTACGTGTGGTTTCCTTCAAGCAACTTAATCATATAATCTGACAGTACGAATTTCGTTTAATATTAAATTGTCTTGGCTGATCCCATAAACATCTTCTGCAGGAAAGTGCTACAAACTCAACTATTAAAAATGAGTAATTTAATGAATGACATTTCTTCAATAGTCTAATTCATACTTCATCTTAACTCCAAACCTTAAAAGTAGCATCCATAAAAACCCACAATATGAAGAGATATGATGATCTTCATGGTGTACCCTGCACACAAACAAACGAACTTTGCACACTATCTGAACAACATAGTAATATGCTAATAAAATATGCAGAAATACATTTATTGCGTTAGAAGTAAATAGATCTTTCAAATACTTGTTATTTCAGTGACTTCTCATCAGAATAAATTTCTATGAAGTTTACAGGAAGAAGGTGAATACCTGCATGTCAAATATGATAAGGTCCTCTTTTTTAAAAAGACTTAATAATCAAAGAGAGTCAAGGATAGCTTGAGCAATGTTCAAAGATAAACCGAGAGTAAAACACAGACACACTGCAGTATGATTAATAACGAGTGCAATCTAAGACCAGTTATCAAAATTTTAAGGCAGAAACTAAGACAAGAGATTAATCAACAGGCGACTGCAACCAACTCTCTCTCTCTCTCATATTATTAAGATTGTTACAGACAGAAAAATTGCATCTTGAAGGCCAACTTTCAGTTCATTACACAAGGGTAAATCCCACAGATCACCAAAATCACCACACTCACATATCAAACACATTACACTGTCAGTTTATTTTTTAAATGAATATGAAATGAATATTTATTTCCCTTTTCGTACTGAATTGGAATCATCTACTATATTTGCTGAAAGGCCAACCAGTGCTAACTTTATTACTGATTTCAGTCTTACGTATTAACTCAATTAAAAAAAAATCAGTATTGTCTGTTATAGCTGAAGTCAGTTATTATTACAAATGTAATAAAAAATGCATTTATTAAATCAAATGTTACAGGTATCAGATACATTGCATATAAGGGCAATTCGTTATATCAAGAATTCGAGTATTAAAAGCTGAACAATAGTCATAATGACAATGATGTTAGTCAAATTATCACATTAATTCATCGGACTACACTTTGAACAAGAAGCAATAAATTTTTTTCACGTTCACCATCAAAGAAGAATTAAACTGAGGAAACCAAACAGTCCTGCCTTCCAGCAATTAAGAGATAATCTAGACAAACACTGTTTCCTTTAATTCCATTTTAATTTTATGAAGAATAAAAGTTTTCTCACACAAAATAATGGAAGCACGTGTTACATTATTTAGTTCAAATCGCTGTGGAAATTATCGACAGTTCCTTTAATTCACTTGACCAAATTCCTGTAAGAAGTAGCTGGAAAATATTGGCATTTGTCGTTAACGGACTGCATTATGCCCGCACACTTCTTAAATAAAACCTCCGCTTGGTTCATTAAGTTTAAAGAAAATTCTGCATCGAAATTATTCCCCACTTCAATTTACCTCTCTGATTACTACGCCTTCTTTCTCGCAAAGGTATTATTTTTTTTCGCCTTCTCCGTCGCTAGTGAATGAAACGCTGCTTGACGTCTTGCTGATTGCACGCGAAGAACCCAGTCACAACCAGGTTCTTCGCTCTTATGTTTGTCAAAAAGTGTTTTTGTCCAGAGTAAATATCTTCCAAATAGTTATAATGAAATACATTATTACACCACACTTTTCATGTGTATGACAATACCAGTACAGCTTGCTCTCCGACACGCGTAACGTAGGCGAAATCACCTAGTGGACGGGATTTGAAGCATCGCTAGAAGTGACGTCACAGGTTCGTTCAACCGCCGCCACGTGTAAGGGTAGTAACGAAGGCTCCGACACTTAGAAGACTAGAAATCATCCTCCTAAACACTGGAAACAAATCGAATTTCACAAAGCAAACAAGCGAAGTTACACACACGTAATAATAAAAACAAGAGGACATCATTATAAAAATGTACTCAACAAAAGTAAACGTTTTAACTAACAATAACCATTAATAATTTCGTTACAGCTAGGAACGTTTTTCTTTTTTTAATTATTATTATTAAACTCTACTACGCGTTTATCTGTTCATAATGGTTCACTTTCATTATTTGTAAATCTACAACCCAATTAGTTTACCCCAGAATATAATAATTGTATATATTAATCCCGGCTTTCTTTTCTTTCTTCAAACCATGACCAGTTATTAACTAACGTCAAATCATTATACGATTATCTTCTTCGTTTCTTTGCAGCAGAGAAATCAAAAGTTCTGTAAGTTTGTTTCTGCCTTCGTTTACATTATGCAAATTCTAATAAAAAAATTAAAAAAACATTAAATTAAATTTGAGAACTTATCACTATCCTTGCTGATGTTTGATGAAACTAATGAGTTATATTTCCTTCTGTATATTCTTAAATACAGTCATTAATGAAGATGTCACTGGTAGCCAATTTCGTTGCATCACCCTTGTTGTGGAAATATTACCTGGTATTTCATCCCAATTATCATGATTACCAAATCAATGTACCACCACGGCTATAAAGCTGAGCAGAAGCATTTCTGCTTATATAGATGTCTGTCCACCAAAGTTGACACAATAGATTCACAACCACAAAAGTAATACAAAATAATACTAATAATAAAATGGCAAAGAAACCATAACACTACACAATTCACCTGAAACCCAAAACACCAAAGCTGGATAGGTACTGGTGTTTGATCTTGTTGGTTGCGTTTCTGGTTTTTTTTACATGTTGTTGGATGTTTTTTTATGTTGGGGGTAACGATTTGTTCGTTTCACTCATTTAAAGTCAGTGTAAAGAAAATAATCCAGTTGCCTCTTCCTCTGCTAGGACTTCCCTGCAGGGAGTGCAACTAGCAGGATCCAAGGGAAGCTAGCAGAAGTACAACGAACTGGAGACTGGATAGGCTCTATGTAAAAGGCGTGTCTCGAGTTTTTGGACTTATTTGGCATAGATAAGAATGTAGTTGGGATTAAGCAGTGTAATCTATACTTTGCAATTAGCAACATGGGCTTACTAAGGGAAGGACATGTATTAGCAACTTGCTTACATTCTATAACAATGTTACTATTGAACTAGGCAAGGAGAATCGATACTTAATGATAACTTTGTATATTGCTAAGGCTTTTGACAGAACGCAGCATGTTAGAGTGTTGCATAAATTGGAGAATATGGGTTTGAATTATACAATATTAGGGTGGAAAACAGGATGGCTGACTGACGGATATCAAAAAAATGGTATACAGAGGATGTGAATGTTCAAGATTTAAGGTGTACCACAAGATTCAATGCTTGGTCCACTGTTATTCAATCTGTACATTAATCATATTGGGAAGGATATGACAGGCGACATACAGCTATTTGCCTATGATACAAAGAGAAGGTTAATCAGGAATGTTGCTGATATGCAGCTTGCAGAATGATTTGAATACGCTGGAATTGTGGGCATGGAAAATTGGATGTCTCAATGTCTGCAGATGTAAAGTC
Organism: Typopeltis vanoorti; assembly: GCF_054136105.1. Taxonomy (NCBI): domain Eukaryota; kingdom Metazoa; phylum Arthropoda; class Arachnida; order Uropygi; family Thelyphonidae; genus Typopeltis; species Typopeltis vanoorti. Next base: position 7,688,894 of record NC_143564.1, read on the forward strand.
ATTCACTTCGGCATGATTAGTTGTCCAATGTCGTATTATATTGTGGGATTATGCTAGAATGGGTGTCATTTTGCCTCTTTATAAGGCTTTGATAAGACCTCACACTTGGACTATTCAGCGTAGGCCTGGTCTTCGATGTGTTTCTGATATATTGTAGAGAGTGAAAAGGAGAGAGTTAAAATGATATCAGGACTGTGGAATACTGATTATGAGGACAGATTAAGAATTTGTAGACTGCAGACACTAGCAAACAGGAGAAAGAGGAGTGATATGATTGAGATATGCAAACTTCTGAAAGGATAATGCAGGATTTCAATTGATGGAATTTTTCAATTTATGGCAGATGGGGGAAAAGGACAAGAGGGCTTTCTTGGTAGCTGAAAATGAATTCCACTGAGAAGGGGGTAAGAGGTAGATTTTTCTCTCATCGGGTGGTACGTGATTGGAATGGATTACTACTGAATGTTGTGAGCGCAAGCAGTGTGAATGAATTCAAGAATAAGCATGATAGCTGGTGTGTGTGTGTGTGTGTGTGTGTGTGTGTGTGTGTGTGTGTGTGTGTGTGTGTGTGTGTGTGTGTGTGTGTGTGTGTGTGTGTGTGTGGTATGTGGCCTCCCTCTGAGTCCCTGAAGGTCTCTCTTAATAATAATAATAATAATAATAATATCAAAACTCGATATACCTCTCTTATTAATGAAGTTTTTCAAAATTCATCATAGAGGATCCTTCAACCATAGGAGTTAGTTCGCTTAGGAATTCAAGTAGACAATCAAAACAATATTTGTTCATTCTTTTCTTTTAAAAGAATTTATAGATCAGCGTACTTTTATATGCATGTTGTTCGAGGGGTACTAACTGTAACCAAAATAACAGGAAAACTGTGCACAGAAACTGCGTCGTTAACTGCTTCTAGTATCACTGTTGTTTTGGCGGAATGATCAGTCACCAACCTCCTCTGAAGTCCACTTCCCAAAAGGCAAGACACATCCACAAGAGATACTAAACTTCTTGGCATTATTTCTAGTTCTATATATCCTTCAAAACGTATCATTTAGAACTGTACTGAAGCGAAAATACACACGTAGCTTAAGTGTATTGGTTCCCATTTCTCTTATAGAAAACGAATTATTTTTGTTGAATTATTAATGTTTTTATCTTATAATAAACTTGGACATTCTAAAGTACATTGGTACCATGCTGATTATGCTAATATCAATTCATAATACTGTTTAATATCTCTTGTTTTCCAGAAGTATTATTCTGAATACACTTCCTGATACAATTTCATTTGCACACAGCACCTAAACAAAATCGATCTGCATGCTGAAAACCATTTGAGCAGCTTGTTTTCCGTTGAGGCTGATAATACTAGAATTTGACTCGAAAATACAAGCAATTATGCAGTTCTTCATCGGATGTTTCATATTAGCAATGCTGATTACATTTCGGTGGAAGACTCGAATTTCATTAAGACAGAATTGTGTGCCACGATGGCAAACTTTCATTCATTTGCAGTGCAATATTGGTTCAATAAATCATGTTCACGCAATCTTTACATAAATGCCAAAAGAAAAGTGGTGCAAAGGTTTCCAGATAGTAAATTATTAGTAAGACATGCAACTGCTATTAAAGGTCGCAGGTGTAAATAACTGCTTTTCATACTTTAGGTTTTCAATAGTTGAATACTATTACTCTTAAACTTTACAAATGGACGATTAGTGCAGTATGTTTTAGATCTTGAACATTTCGGAGTGAACAAAGCGGACGGTATTGCAGACAGATTTATTTCAAAACGGATAGTTTGGCTCTGAGCACCCACACAAACAGATAAACGATTAATTAAGTGCTATTTTGTTCTGGATTTAAGTAATCACATTTTTGTTTTATATATATTAGAATTGGTGCGACCAAGAAAGAAGGATTAAGTCTATTTTTTGGTTTCTTAAACCTCCCTGCCTATCTGGATATTAACATTAACTACCCCCCCCCCCCCTCGATATTGCCACGTATCTTAACTGAATTCCATCAGCAAATATGAGGTTGAAAGATCGACCAAAATTTCATCAGTTGTCAAAATATAACCAAATACAGAATTTTATATTTTATTTATTTTTATTCGTTATATTGTTAACTTCAGTTTCCGGTGGTTCTTTCTGTTGCAATGCATCACTATGTTTGCGTGCTTTTTTAAAATTTGTAACAAACGGTGTTAATATTTCAGCAGTTCAACTGCGAACTCATTAGCTGCTCCCCACCAGCTGCTGCACACACACACACACACACGGCTCATCACCTGCGGGAACAATAAGCAGCAGATGACAACCATCTCTTGAACTTTACGCTTTCCCCTTGCGACAAGATGTTTATTTTGCTTAGAAACAAATGCGTGTCAGGAGATAGACAAACTGCCGTAGCGCTGTCGTATGACGCAGAACCCGTATTTACTCCTCTGGTACTGGTAATAATAATAATAATCGTATGATGATACACAGCAGAGAGTCCCCTTTACGGGGAGGTACGGCACCATCTCAGCCCCCCCCCCCCAATTGGTGAATTACGTCTCTGCAAAGTGGCAAATAACAAATTATGGCAAGGCAGCATATAGTTAATGTCATAGTTGGAGTTAAAGAAGAACAAAAAAAGGGAAAAAAAAGCGTACTGAAATAGGGTTAGTCCATGGATAATCATTTTCCAATAAAGGCGTAGAATTTTGGGGGAAATTCTATTTGAATTGCTTTTCAACTGAAGGTACATCAGCTGGTTTCATACGGCCGTGGCAGGCTTTTTCTTCCACCAAAACAGCTAGTACGGAAAAAAGCAATTTGAATTAAAGCGTTTATTATATATTCCCATCTCCTGGACTGAAAAATTCTTCTGATGTTTCTTGTTTTGTCAATAACAAGTTCCACTTCCCTTAATTGGGACTTAATGAATGTTAACAGTTCGGCTTATTATTGAAAAACGTAGAGTTTAAAGGTTCTCCTGTACTGCTCCAAGATATTTTATTGCCAGCTGTCATAATTAAAACTGATGCATATTTTTACTACTGCTGGATGAAATCATAACATTTATTCAGAGCGAAGTATTAATTTAAAAAAATCACTCATTCTAATATCATTCCTGTTCTTATGGCTGCTGTTTAAAAAGAAGTGAAATTTGTTTAAAAAGCAGATGCCCAAAAGTGGTCTTTCTAAACTGATCAAATTTTTCAGGAAACTCCGAAGTTCAGCCATTCGACTTAGTACCTCCCATCATGTCACTTGACGTTACAAACATTTCAAGCTCGCTTCTGGTGTTCGAAAACAATGCAGTACCGAGTTCTACAATCACTCTTCAACTTGAAATGAGAAGTCCATTCATGGCTGTAGATCGCTATGAGAAATAAGGCAAACTGAATGAAGAGGAAGTGGAAGTGAAAAATGAATCAGGATACTGTGCTGTTTCGAAAACACTTCGATGGAAGAAGAACAAGAATCAGAGCTGACGTTGCATGTGAAGTGTGCAACCTAACGAGAAAGAGTCAGAATTATCACTCTTCACGATATATTTTTATGCTCAAATCGTCTCACTTTATATAAACTAAGTTCTGCAACATTAGAAGCAGAAATAAGGGTTCTTCATTAGCATGCTTTCCAATGATCCAAGTATTCTTTAATTCATTTTTCATTATTAAATCCTACAAATTATTCTGTTTCTTGGGTAATAATAATAAATTATTCCGTTTCCTTTGTAAAATGTGAGGGTATAACTACTTCGCTACAATATCACTTAAAAGAAAACGGTTTCTCGTAGCGAGTACTAGTAGTCCTCGATATTCAGTTCCATTACTCCTCTGTTAGCAGAGAGATAAATAGGGAGGCTGTGCAGTTTTAATCTCTTTGGGCATTGAACAATAAATCTGATGTTTGATTAAGGATATTAAAAAATCTAGACACAACTTTTAGCTTACTGCACAGTGTAACTAAAATGATCTCTTCAAAAATCACATAAATTATGACAAACTCATCTTAAAGAAAACGAAAATGAAGATATTTTCGAACTAATGAACATTTTAAATAATTTTCGAAACCAGAATTTTTTTTAAAAAAAAATAAGTTTTTGTTTTAACTAATTATAAGATTTGCTCACTCATCGCTTAGAGCGGATGGATTTTGGCATGTCATCATTAAATTTTCCGCCAGTTTGGATTGCGCCAACTCGATATGAAGTTAGTAACCCAATTAAAAACGAATTCTTTCACTTGCCGAAAACGACAACATTCTTTCTGTTTTCAGAAACCTCTCCACCAGCAAACAAACAAGTAAGATTAAGCAACATCCACAACATGTTCCTTAAATGTTTAACTCCACATTAGTTTTCATCAATACAAATGAAAAGGTAACCAAATTGAATTCAGTCCAACCGTCCACAGCTCATCTCACAGGTACAAACGCTGCAACTTTTCTTGAAAGAACCATAACTGCAGGTTTTTAAAAATAATATATTTACAACGTCCTTGACACCATAAATCTGGAATGGAACAGGAACAGTGTTGCTGTTTTCTGGAATGTGTGCAAACCTCGTCAATGTTTAAGCACTATCAGGGAATAGTTTTCTATTCACTCCATTTAAACTGGACTCCTTAATTTTATCCTTCTCTTTATGGCCTGTGAAAACTAACAGCAAACAATCAGCATCAATTCTGAGTTCAACATCGGAATGGATGTACTAAATTCACACTCTTCATTCATTCTTTCCATCTGAGCCCTTTAAATTAAGCTTCCTCAAGTAGTACTTCCTAATAAAACAAATGAAAGGCCAATAATCTTCTCCTTTCTACCCATCCATCCTTTCACCATGCAGCATCACTACAGCTTCTGAGTCTTTCATGGGGAATGCCATAAAAAAGCATTTTTATTAACCGTAGGGCACACTAAGCCTATCTTTTTATATATTTACGGAAATGATTTTTTTTTCATGTATTCAGGTTTACTTTTGATGACAAACTATGAATCTGAGCCACACAGAATTCATACACATTTGTAAATGGTTTTCATTTGGAATATATTTTGTTGTTGTTGTAGAAAGATAAGTACTAATGGCATAACTCGAGGGGCGGGGGGGGAATCTACTTTAGTCCTCACACATAGTGGGAGTGTTCTTGTGTCGTTATTGATTCTATTCCTGTTGCCTACTTCCGGAACAGCTGGGTATTATTAAATCGACCCTCCGTTGTCCACGGTCAAAGGAAGTGGTTGAATGAACATATTTTACCCCCATTTCGGATAATCTGTCATTCACTAAGAGAAGTTCTTTAGCAGTGGCGGCTCGTACATAAGCACTGTGACACTGCAGCACCCCAAAGGAAAAAATGAAGAAATTATATTTTGTTTGTGTTTACAAATAATAACAATGCTTACAACATTATATAAATGCAGTACAACATGTTAAAGGTTAGAGCTTATGTTTTGACATTGATTGGATAGTTAATAATTGGAATTGTTCGATTAACGCTTTAGATTACGATACAAATGCACTGCGATCTAACGCCGATATTCGTTTGCGCTTGTCATTACACGTTACGTCTTTAGATACACTGCAGCTTGGGCAGTGTATCATATGCCTGCGCGCGTTATTTCTGTGAGATACAAAACTTTTATTATTGGTGCGTGTTCGTGGTGAACTATTTTTTGTAAATCTTATTTTATTTTGTTAAAATAACATATAATTATTCATTTATTATAGATACAAGGCTGAATTATGACGAGTGTCACTGTTGAAAACATGAAAAGAGTTATATTTTTTCAATTATCGTTACACGAAACAAATGCTCTGCGATCTAACGCCGATATTCGTTTGCGCTTGTCATTGCACATTACAAGTGATTCGGACACTACTCGTTTGGGCAGTGTCGCTTACAGATAAATTGTATGCATGCGCGCGTTATTTCTGTGAGATATATGAAACTTTTATTATTGGTGTTTGTTCGTGGTGAGGATGAAATATTTTTAATAAAGCAATTTTTAATATGTAAATTTATTTATTAATAAATTCGTTACTGATTAGGAAAAATAGTTTTTTTTTTTTTTTTTTTTTTTGTTTTGGATATGCAGCATCCCCACTTAAAATGTTCGCGGCCGCCACTGTTCTTTAGGACAGAAAAGTGGAGAGAAAGAAGAAGAAATACAGCTAACTTGCAGTAAAGGCAGGCGATATCCTCGCTTGAGTCTAAAGTCAGTCATTTGCATACCGTCATTTAAAATATTGCTATTGCTACGGAAAAAAAAATGATAGAAGGCATGTTTCTTCAGCGGACTCGAGCAATATTTCACCATTATTTTTGTTTGCGCCTTTCTCTACTTATGTTGGAAGAAAATAGTGAATCTCAAAAGTGCTACGGATAAACAGATTTGGAGGATGACATTAATTTTTCCGCTGAGATACTATTTCGATTCTTCTTTAAAATAATTTTCATTTCAGATGCCACACAATTACTGTCTTATTTTGTGATACACAGTATTGGATAAGATGGAGTCTTAGACATTGTATATGTGAAAAAGTCTGACATGATAAGTTGGTTAACTTTATTCAGTCCATGTAATAGCTTCCTACCAAGGAGGCACACGGCTCCTGTATGACTGGGGAAAATGGTATTAGGAACTTCACCACAGGAATAATGGATAGCGACCGTGAAAGAGGTGCTTCACAAAACAGAGTGAGGTTAATAGAATTGACACCCAGTGGCGTAGCAAGAGCTTTTGTCGCCCGGGATAGTCCCTGAGTTTTCCGCCCCCCTCAATACACATCAAAAATACTAAAAGTCAAAACGACGTAGAGGGAAATAAATTAAACACTATGTTTATTTTTGAAGTAAAACTTTAATTTCAACATTCTAAAATGTTATTTTTCTTGCCTTTCTGTTAGCAAAATCGTCGATGACATTGGCGAAGTCTATTTCATAGCAATGTAGGTAATTCTTAATCAATTTTATTTAGAAAAACTCCTCTTACAACTAGCAACACTTACAGCAATTGTGAGGAAAATTTGCAATAGTATTACAATATTTGGAAATGAGTTCTCCAGGCTGTATTTTAGAATTAAGTGCAAAAGTTCAAAAGGTTCAAAGTGCGGTCCGAGGCGGACTGTCCCACCCCTCCGCCCGCCCCTAGCTACGCTTCTGTTGACACCTCATGATGTATTGACATGTGATTGGTAGGATACCAGCACAAATGCACTCAAGACAGGCTGAGAAGGAATATTTCTAACAGGATCAATCACAACAGAATATTCCTTCAAGATTATGAACCAAATATGGAGAGAAACGATTGATCCATAACCCTCAAAGATTTTGAACCAATAAACTAGTATGAAGAGGAAAAATATGTCAAGCAGTAATATATTTTGAATACAGTAGCAACGCATATATTTGTCATTTCCAAGACAGAAGTCGATATGTCCAATTATAATGGTAAATGAGGGAGAGCATAAAAAATCCGATCAATGTAAAGTGCTCTCAAATGCGATGCATCCATTACTTGGTAACCTAGATATATACAAACTTCAGCGTGCGGCTATTAATCCTTAATGCTATCAGAAACATAGTTCATTCCCATGAAAATAATGAATCAAATTAAGAACTGTGAAATCTCAAAAAGTGCTAAATGGATTAAATATTCTAAATTATCTACTCTCCTGATTTAGATTCCATTGCGCATATGTAGGATTTTCTGGAGAAGAACAGAAGGCAGAGCTGTATTAGTATTACTCTCCTATCAGCGAATTTTGTTTACCATCCATTATTGCGAATAATTGCAACTATTGGGAACCTCGTAGCATCCAGTGACTTGGTGCAATCACTGCTGTCAGTGTCCTCGCTCCCTTATATTGCTTGGTATGGTAGCCACTTACCATTCCTTCTATGGTTCCCCAAATCGCACTGTGATTTCACCATTGATTTGGTCGCGATCCTAGAATAGGAGATAAACGTGCATATTGAGACAGACTGTGCTTCTTATTAGTGGTTTTACAGAGAGAAATGCTCTAAGGCAGCGTTTCTCAACCTTTCTAAGCCCAAGGACCAGTAAAATGCCTAAAACAATTCTAAGGACCACTAAGTTACAGAGGCGTAGCTGGTTGGGGGGGGGGATCCTCCCCGGGCGGCGCTTTTTTGGAGTTTAAGAAATCGTGCCGTGCTGTCTATGGCAATAAAACTATATTGTTGGTCACTTTACCGCTATCTTATTATTCGTCATTTTGCATCTACAAATTTAGCGGCAGAATGACAAATAATAAAAGAGAGGTGAAGTGAACAACAATATAATTTTATTGCTTCTGCCTTTGAACATTCTGACGCTATTTGTGGATTTTTTTTAAGTCTCCATTTCATTTCAATAATTTTTACTTACTTATTCAATTTTAATTTGTTTTGTTTGGATATTAAAAAAATGTATTTAATTAATTTGCCTGCCTGCGGACCACCTGTCCCATCGTCGCGGACCACCTGTGATCCGCGGACCACAGGTTGAGATACACTGCTCTAAGGTAACAGTTTATTAAAACTATGCAACAGTGCTTTGCAGTTGTTGTCGTATGGGGTTTCCCCAATTTTCCTCTTCCTTCCCTTAGGACTGGCTGCGGTTGTACCCTCCAATGTGGGACATTTAAGTATGTATTTTTGACTGTAGATACATGTGTGTGTGTGTGTGTGTGTGTGTTCACGCGCCGGTTTGCCTGTCTGAGGGACGAAAAACCCTAGTTTACTGGACAAAAACCCTCTTCCTGCCCATGAGACCGGCTAACTCACCTTTAGTCGAAAGAGACCAGATAAAGATTCCTCATTTCATAGATGGGAATCGAACCCTGGTCTTTCCAACCAAAGGGCGTCGTCTATATGGACTGAGCAATGGAAGCTCTAGTGCTTAGCAGTGAAAATATTTATAAAAGTCAACTGCATACCAAAGTTTGCAGAATCTCTCAATTGTTTCAAAAGCTTTTTTTACTTCATGACAAAATAAATAATAATGTATAGTTATCAATCCTTTAATAAAACATGGATTCAGGTATGAAGTATTTATATGTAAACATAGAAGTAAATATTGAATTTACTTCAATATAAACATAGCAATGCAATGTTTGTAGAAATCGCTAAGAATCTTCCAGGACTCAATGTGTGAATTCAGAATTTTCATGCAGTTCTATGAACTGTCTCATAATAAAAGCAGCACAAATCCCTTACTGCTTTCAATAGAATGGGTTTGTTAAGAATACTGGCGTATTCTTAAGTCATAGATCTCATTCTTAGTTCTTCTATTCCTCTGTAAAGCGTACTAAATGTTCTCATTCGATAGCTATAAAGAATTGGGCTTTGCATGCTCCTCGTTTTCGAGAAGTGAGGGAAAGTTATATTTATCATCATTCTTAGACGATTAAAAAAAAACAAAAACGGCTGGTTCGTTGTGCATGAAGTGAATGTGCCCGATTTAAGACCCCACAGGGGAGAATGCAAACAACACAATGACCTGAATGTCCTCGTGTACTTAATGGATAAACACACATTGGATTTTGAGGTTAACGCTCACGCAGCTAAGAATGATTTCTGACTTAACAAACAACGCAGTGTCATCAAACTTGGCTTCTCAACTGTAAGAACATTTAAACCTTTTAAGCATGCAACATGAATTAGTGGACAACCTAATTCTTTTGTGCAATATTGAAATAATTAACATAAGGCAGAGCTTGATTTGTATATTTGTTGAATGGAAATGCACATTTCCCAAGAATTTTTCTTAAATAAGAAATTGCAGGTTTTTAGTATTCTTTAAGCAACATTTCCGTTAGTTCTTTTCCTACTTGATTATCTCTTTCCGGACTCGCCAGTTATTCGGAAGACAATCATACTCGTCCGCGAGGATGGCAAAACAGCTGTGTGTGATATGGGGTGGTCACGAGTGCAGATGAATTTCTTTAGAAGAGAGGTTGTTCAGGAATTAAGAGACCCAACACTCCATTTTCATTTGTCTAAGATGGGTGGTGATCGCGGTCATGTTTTCATGGTCAACAAACTCCATTCAGGAATACAAGAAGAGATGTCATAACGGATATTTTCATGTGTTATGGTTGTTGTTGATTATAGTATTCTCCACTGAATCTCACGTTTGAACTGAATATTGCAAAACACGTTCCTGTGAACCAACATAAAATCCACTTACTCATCACTGTTAAACACTGAAGGGATGGGACGCAAACACTTTAAAACATTTCCTGATTTAATGGAGAGTATACTTTGAAATCGTGGAGATAAACGGCGCAAAATATTTATCTCTGCAGATATTTGAAAGGAATACAGTTGTATTTGTATAGATTTTGTGTGGCAGAAATTTCATCTAAGTGAGAAAGTAACCACGGTTTAACTACAGCAACTGCTTTCTCTGACATACTCACGCGTGTCGAGATTAATCTGACACCACAAACATCACAGAATTCTGACGCAACGACATTATGAAGCTTCAGCAGTTGCACGAGGCCGTAATAAATTATATTCCGGAAAGCTCAAGAATAATTTACACCGAAGGCAGTGCGTTTGATTGTGTGCCATCCGGCAGAGGTGCTTAACATTATTATGGCTCACAAGACTGTAAGCCTCTGGACTGGTACTTCACCAGGAAGTTCAAACTATACAAAGTGGAATTAATAGCGACTGAAAGGCGCGCTCAGGAATTGTTATATTCAGATTATTCAGAGTCATTGTTATATTCTTTCACCAATCTCAGACAAAAGAAGTCCTCTAACATTCTTCACCTTCAGTGGACTCCCAACGACATTCCCAAGAATGAAAGGAAATTACTAAACAAAATTGGTAAACGACACATGCCCAGCAGTAGCAGCAGTGTTGACATCTAAAAGTAGTTGAAGAATAGCATTAGAAACAAACTGTAGCCTAAACATATCACATTAGGAGACGCACTCTACTGACTTCTGCAATGCTGATCAGATACTGAAATGTATGATGGAGAAACTGTGTTATTCTTCCAAGAAAGAACATCGCGAGTTCCCGAAAGAAGGTATAAAGTCTGGATAAAACCTTAATTTTGTTTGTTCATCCCCAATACAAAAAGCGTGTTTGTGGAGTCATTTGGAATCGAATAAGGAACGTTCTGAAGCTAAAAATGGTTTACTTATTTTGTTCCTGATGCTGCAACAGGGGCAATCGCTTGCAGTGTTGACGTCATATATAGATTGCCATTCTACGCGTCACCTGCTATACATGACAATTTACTGTTGCCATGGAAATGTGGAAGTATACGTCACATCAGTTTTAAACTAAAGTTAGATGAACAGTATTTAGATGATTCAAGTTAATATTAAGTGAAGTTGTACGATGACCAAAATAGTTCGGTTATAGATTCAATGTTTCAGAATTTGCCCTCTTCACTTTCAACAGCACAAGGCACCAATTAATTGCTATCTATTGATTTCCGTCAGATTAAGTATAATTAGTTATTGTCTTCAACAGGTGCGTTATTATTCCTTTGAGATGATAAGGGTCATGGATGAACTGTCTCTTTTATCATAGGGAAATCTTTTTGGATAGCTGACAGTAGAGACAAATAGTTGACAACACAAATAAAAGTTTACTATCACGGAACAAGCAGTTCGCGTATAGCACAAAAAATTTAGTTAACCCTCTCTTACTTTCTGGTATTTCAAATGCAGTTGTTTATTTAACGATTGAAACTAACCGAATTTAATGAACTCTGTCTCTCTCAATTAAATGCATAACGTGAAGAGTCAACAGAATCGTAACTTGCACTGTTCAGCATGCATGTTGGAAAACACTAAATGTAATAGACGAACGTCTTCTTTTCTCATTAACCGAGATCCGCATCATATCATGCAGGCTCTCGAAACCAAATCCAACTGAATAGAATGGTTAATCCTTATTTCGGTAGTCTCCTATGTTCGTATATTGTGAGTTATTTTACCAGCCGGCTTAGCTGTTTTGCGGATTAAAAAATACAAACATTATTAATCGTAATAGATAATTTGTGAAACTTTTTATCAGAAAACTGTGTGAAAGTTTCGTTAGTAAATCTCCACTCAAATGGATAAAAACTTGAGTGGATGTTCAGAGCCGAACAGATTACTGAAGGGCAAATTCTAAATGATGGGAAGACAATATCAAAGAGTGAATAAGCAGAGACAGACAGGCACACTTTTGCTAGTAGTTTATCGTAGCACATGTGGTAAAACGCAATTTATTTCCGAAGGGAGCATCTTTGTAGCTGTGAACTACACAGGGAATTTGGAAGGAATGTTGACACTTCCTCTTTAGCTAAATGCGGCAACTTTCTCTTGAGTTTTTTTTTTTTTTCACTCACACAATAGGCGACTAACAAACAGCAAGAATGCGAAGAAAATCACCGCTAATGATCTCTTCGTTTAAGGAAAATAAATGATGCAACGTGTCACAGCTCTTAACCTTCATTTCTGGGTGCGGTCAGGTTATTCCTTTCCACTCCGGAAAACGGGTGAACTCTCCACTTTCCTAACATATTGGTGCTTGATAAGAGAACAGTGTCTCCGATGTCTGTGTCTCCGCTACCACCACGAATGTGACACAATGCCGCCCTATACGATAAAGCGAAAACACCTCTTTGTAAGCTTACAATGCAGATGGGATCCTGTGATTGGATTCAGCGAGACAATTTACGAGGAACTGGACATCGCCTTGCGCCATTCTCATGAGTCAATTAAATTAAAGTCAGAGTAACCAGATTAAGGATGAGGCAAGAGTAATTAGACTAAACTGAGCGCAACATCCTTTCGTTTTCATAAGGAGTTAGCACTAAAAAGTTATCTCAAAGACCAATTAGCATCGCATCAATGTCTCTGCATAACGACAAGGGTCCATCAGCAGTGCTCATTCAATTAATGCCCTTCTGTCGACCAATGGAGTGATGTTTTAATATTAGAATTGCTCCTGTTTAATGAGATATGAGATTCCAGATATGTCGACTCGCTATAACGTGATAAGGAATAGATTAAAACATACAAATAAATAGTAATTAGCTCAATAGTTATTTAAAATTACGAATGATTATTAGAAGAAATTAAACAACTTACAGTAGCTGTTTTTAAATTAAAATGAATCAAGGATAAATTTATAACGTGCACTTTTGGCCCATCGATGGGTAATTATATATGCTATTCTCTTATTGTTAAAATAAACAGAACAGACATCAACTGACAAATATTAATTCAGCAAAGATAATTAATTAATAATCTTTCATTAAAGTATTGATTTGAAGGAGGGGTTCTAACAAATTCAAAATTACATTGTTTACTTGCAGGGAATTTGAAACTATTAAACTGAATTCAAATACGATAGTAGAAAAGGAGACGCAGCTATTACACTACGTGCATTTTATTTTTATTGTACATTTTAACTAATTGGTGCCAATACTTGATATAATTAGGTGTTGTAATGTAATGATGTAATGCAATAATGACTATACAATTATCCCCTTCTGAAGCTTTCTTCTTTCCCCCTAAATATTTCAATTTTTTTTTGTTTTCAAAGTAAAATTCCTCTATTACACCTTGCGTTTTAAGGCATACTGTTCGAAAACTCAAACTCTCCTTTTTCCTCAACAACCATTTTTATTTAAATAAGGCAAATTCATCTTGAGAAATATATAAATAAAGCAGACAAACAATCGCAAAAATTAGTTAAAAGTTAAAACCTGGTAAGATAGAAACATGATATTTCTACGATGTACAAAGCGTATTTGCTTTGTACATCGTAGGAAAATTTCAAATATGCGGAAAATTCATTAAATATAATGTCGCTAATTTCGAATTTCGAGTTTGAGGCACTCTGAAGTAAAGATGAATGTAATTAGAGAAAAAAAAAAAACAGCTAATTTTGATGAGTTGACTAAACGCAATTTAAGTTTTTACACAATGCGTGTTTACACGTGCTTATCAGTCTTGTTCCGAAGATAATTTAGGGATTATGCTAAATATTGTTTACACACTCATAGATATTACTTGGATTTACAATTTTGGAAATGGTATTAGTGCAGAATAAAATACACAATCATAGGAACGTAATCAGAGGATTAATGGTATAAACAAGACAAAGGCTTTTATAGGATGTTCACTCTTAAAACAGCTAATAGCGAATCTACTAATCAAAATGTTATTATCTGAAGATGAAAGTCTCGTTCAATGCTACGCCTTCTTAATCAGATAACACTGCAAATAATAGTTGGGGAAACACTTTAGAAAAACGTTTTAATTTATAGCTCTTCGAATAATAATAGAAACTTTTCGAAACGTTCCGCCAAAAGAAGGAAACGAAGATAAACTTCATTCAGCTGGGAGAATAATCCAATTAATCAAGCTACATCCTACTACTTTACCCTAATTGAACCGTCAAATGGAAACGTGACTAGAAAATCCACCCTTCCCCTCCAACCATATATGGATTACCTTTCAGAAAGAAATGACAACTGTACATGCTCCTGAATAGGGACGTACCCACTTTCCGTAGGATTTATGATAAAGTGGATTTATCATTAATGAGACTAGGAGAATCAACTTCCCCCTGCCTGATGGTCATTTCACTAAGCAGGGATTTTGACAAATAACCTTCAAACATTGCTGACAAGCAAAAAATACTTATTTACTTATTTTCATGATTTCATCAACATACGTGTGTGAAGTTAATTTGAACTGAAATAAGACATCGCTTGTTCGCTTTTCTTTGCTGATCATCGTATTTATGTTGCAAATAGTAAACTACGCGAACTCCAGTGATCTATTTTAGCGTCTGTGGATCAAGATTATTCGGGTAGATGATAAACAAGCTGGTGAGATTAATGAGATATTCTTTCACTTGGCTTTAAAACTCATACAGGAATCTTTACAAACGTACTACGTTTTAAAAAGGTAGCACTTAAGACTGCATTCTACCTTTACATGCAACCTTTATATTTAAAATGGAAAATTCTTAATTTCATTCTGAATGAATTCTTCGTGGCTTTCGGTGTCTCGAGGGTTGTGCATGTTTGGAAGTGATCTGTTTAAAGAGAAGTGATGGAATCACCAAAGAAAGAGGACAACAAGATATGGATGTCACTTTCTAATTACTCTAGTAACGGATGCTTTACGTGTCGATATATCTACGAAGAAAAAAAAATGATGATTGTAGTTCTTTTAAGGAGCGTGTGGATGTCTTCGCAAGGTCTACAAATGGTAACATTCAAACAAAGACGCGAAATTCAATAAATGGAGTTGCACAATCAGAAAAGCAAGTCGTGTTTGTAGAAAACGACAATGAAATATGTACTGTTAGACGTGTTCCTGTCATTTATGGCTCTTAAAGAATTCATGATTTATGCATATATTATAGTTAAAGCCACAAAAATAGGCTGATAAATGAGTCGACCAAAGAAAGAAATAGGTTTAGATAGCTGTAATTTTTTTGGAATCATTTTAACAATCCGAAAAATTCCGTCACGAATTTTCAATTTTTTCTGATAAAATATGAGCGCTTTCAGTGCTTCTAAGTTGTGATGGGAAAAAAATGATGCTTAAATTGAATAAAAGTTTGACCTTATATTAAACTACAAGTTATGCAAACATTTTAACGGTTTCTTTCTTTTATGCCATCAACCTTTTCGCTCGACTACCCCCTTTCATCATTTCTCAGCTTCGAATGTGACGTAACGATTTCTTTAATTACTTAGTGCGTATTCGAATGTTTGAATGAGTTATAGAAGTGGTCAGTCACTCTTCCTATGCTAAATACTCTGAATTTCAGGGAAACTAAAAGTGGGAAAAATCACTTTGTTTGGTAACAAAAATTGCAACACATGCTGAACTAAATACGCACTGGTTACCATAGAAATAAATACAGTCTCGTAACTGGATATACCCTCGAATAACGATAAGGCAAGTATATCATGTTCGCCAGTGGATTTATTTGATTTTGTGGGAGGAACGCACTTCATCCTCAGTTACAACGGCGTCTAACCCACCTTCGAATCCAAGTCTTATAACCAAACAGCACCCAGTCATGTCGGTCTCCCATTGCCCTACGGGGAGAAACATGTTTATCTCTTTATGAAACGTAAGTCGAAATGCGAACAACTAAACTATGAACATTAATTTGCATCCCTTGAAGATTCGGTATGTATTTCTTTTGAATAGAAGATTTTTATCTTAAAGTCGCCTAGACGTCGGGAATGCCGTGTTTTCTATTTGTAAAAGACACGACACACAAAAGGTACTTAAGAAATTATGACAGATTTCTTCAAAAAAGTTCTTCTTCATCCCGAGATGATTGATTTATGTTTTTCTGTCAAATCGATAGCAGAAAACTTTATTATTTGATCGGTCTATCCGTTCTCCAATGCACTCTCACTCTATTATCACAGCAAACAGGAAGTCGTATCACGTTTCTTTTACATGCAGAGTGGAAAGCGAATGTGATTAAAAATATTTCCCGGTTTGGATGATTTGCTGCATGTCTCCTGGATTATAAGACAACGAAGGAACAAACAGATCGATAACTAACTTGAGTGTCGAGACAGTTTTCACACAATCCTAACGACACCAGCACTTCACAGATGCGACTGTTTGGCATTCGTCATCAGCTAGGTAATTTCATGTAAAAGTTGCGCTAATGCATTGAACCTCCTCGATACACAAAGGAACACATTAGAGTGATGCACATCGTCTCCCTGGCACATGTGTTCTGAGCCTTCTTTTTATGTCTTACTCTGCCAAGGTTAAAGTGTCATTCACAAGAAATAGTCTCTTTCAGAAGAAGCGTTTTATGCTACTGAGGGAAGTCAATCCTGCGAATAAGAAACCACAAAACGTTATTTAAATGAAGGGAATATTAAATCCCACATTATTTCAAAGCCAAATAAAAACTCAAAGATCGGAATCAAAGAGTTTCGTGCCGAATATAGTAAACTATAAAAGAATCGGCGGATACTAGCGTAAGCTAACGCACGTAGTACAAACTAGGGCAACTCGTGGCAAAGGTGAATAAAGTTCTGATCACTATTCTTAGTATTTCCCATAATATAAAACACATCTCCTAGGAGATGTATGATGTTATACATTATGGTGGAAGGTCACATTAAACTGACAGACATTTTCATTTGCCCAGATTTCCAGTCTATTCAAATCAGTTTGTAATTGCTGAATATCAGTAGCATCCCTGATTGCCCTGCCTATCTTCGCATCATCAGCAAACAATTGCCAATCTGATGATAGACCCTGCTTGAAGTCATTAATGTATAGATTGAACAATAATGGCCCAAGGACTGAACCCTGAGGTACATCACTGGTTACCTTAAACCTGGCAGATTTACACCCACTACACCACTTTTTGATATTTGTCTGTTAACCATCCCCTGATCTAAGTCAATAGATTATGTTCCAATCCCATATTCTCCAGTTTACACAACAGCCTATAGTGTGGTATCCTATCAAATGCCTTAGAAAAATCAAACATTATCATAGTGTACCCATTCCCTTTATCCAACTCGGCCATAACATTGTTATAAAATATGAGCAAATTGCTAAAACGTGACCTTCCTTTAGTAAACCCATGTTGTTCCCTGCAGAGAGAGTATAGAATGATTGTCTAACCATTTCTGTATGAGAGGTCTTACTAACTTCTCTAAAATCTTCACTACCACACCAGAAAATGCCAATAGGTCGGTATTTAGACTTGTTAATACTTATTATTATTATTATTATTATTATTATTATTATATTGAAAGAAGCACTCCTAAAACTAAAACCAAAGACTACTCCAGGAATAGACAAAATAAGACTCGCAGACCTTATAACACACTTTGAATAAATAAATCTAATACTTTTGAAAACTCGTGAACATAATATTCGATACAGGTATTATTCCACAACAACTAAAAACTGCAGTAATTACGCCAATATACAAACACGGCAAAATAAACGATACTCAGAACTACAGACCAATAGCTACACTACCAGTCATCTCAAAAATCCTAGAAAAAATAACACACACCAGACTACAGAACTATTTAGAGAAGTACAACATCATCTCACAAAACCAACACGGCTTTCAGAAAACAAAAAGCACCATTACTTTATTAGAAGACATCCCCGACACAATTAACAAAGCTCTCGACAAAAACAAGTACGCCGTCCTTATACTGTTGGACCTAACCAAAGCATTTGACACACTTGAACATGACATACTACTCACCAAACTATACTATAGGTATAAGAGGAACACTGCGTACATGGTTCAAGAACTACCTCTCAAACAGAACACAAGTAACAAAAATAGGTACATATCACAGTCGGAGTATACAAGTAAAACACGGTGTACCTCAAGGTGCCATATTATTACCCACTGTATTCAACATATACATTAACGATGTTCATAACATATCCATAAGAAGTCAAATATTTCAATACGCAGATGACACTGCACTACTAGCAATCCACACAGACATTAACGCAGCTCTCTGTAAAGCACAACAAGACCTAAACGAAATCACAACATACTTCCACCAAAACACAATTCTAATCAACGGCACCAAAACACAGATGCTGATAATACACAACCAAAGAATCATACGCCCCGCATCACTATCGATACACTGTCACACATACCGCTGCATTAACAACAAAAATACCTGCCAATATTACGAAATCAAACCTGTAACACACGCAAAATACCTCGGTCTGTATATAGCTTCCCACCTTAAATGGACAAAACATATAGAATACCTACACACCAAACTCTGGATAATCGCAGCAAAACTCTGCCAAGTTAAAGACATTATTCCACCCAACATAAAAAAACTTGTATATCACGGTATCTGCGAATCCCTACTCAGATACGGAATAAAGTCTATGAAAATACATCAAACAGCCACCTAAGAAAATTAGAAACGCTACACAGGAAAATCGTGTCAACAGTGATCTGGACACCTTACACGCAACAACCAATATCCGACAAGCACATGGCGATACATAGAATTCTGAGCATTAAAAACCTGAAACACTACATGACATTAACAAGGAATTACTTCAACATCATCTATCGAAACAACAGAGAGACACATATCGTATAACACGACCTACAACAACTCTCTACGTCCACACACCCTTCAACAACTCATACGGTTCTTTTGTGAGATCACATCAGATACCCAAGCAACTCAATAACCTACCAAGAAAGTTAAAACATGTAGATAACTACAGAACATTAAAAAACGAACTCTGGAAAATATACCAACAAAATTAAGAAACCATTAACACTAATATACACATCACAAATCACTAGCATCCAATGCCTACATCCCATACATAAACAGTAGCAACAACACAAACAGTGAAGGCTAAATCCCACCCTCTTCATAAAAGCTAACCCAAGCTTCGAAGTAGGTGGGATTAACCTGCCTCACTCATCTACATGTAATCCTTATAAGCAAATGCAGAAATTTGTATGTATAATCATTCTTTCGGAAACTTAAATAAATAAAATAAAATAAAAATAAAATAAAAAAATAAAAAAAATTATACAAAAAATTCTGTATAATCTTCATTGTTAGTATTAGAAGAACATGTGTTGTAAATACATAATATAAAGGTAAAAAAGTATTATTAAAAAAATTTTAATTGAAATCGAATGGAGGAATTGCAGCACTTAGTGCTGAACTCTGTAAAATTATAAGATGCAATGTCACACAAGATGTTTATTGTATGTATAAATATTTTAGCAATCAATAAAATATATATATATATATATAATATTTATATTTTTTTTTCTTTCCCCGCTATTATTATTATTAAGAGAGACCTCCAGGGAATGAGGGACTTTTAAGGAGGCCACATACTTATTCTTGAATTCATAAAGGCAATCCATTCCAATTACGCACCACCATATGAGCAAAAAATCTAGCCCTCACACCATTCTTGGGAGCCTTCATTCTCAGCTTCCATGGATGCTGTCTCGTCGTTTCCCCACCCTCTAAAAGTTGAAAAATTCATTCAATCGAAATCCTGTATGACCCTTTCAGAAGTTTGTAAGTCTCAATCATAGAACCCCTCTTTCTCCTCTTTGCTAGTATCTGGAGTCTACAAATTCTCAATCTGTCTTCATAATCAGTATTCCACAATCCTGATATCATATTTAATACTCTCCTTTGTATACTCTCTCCAATATATCAGATTCACAACGGAAACCAGGAGACCAGACCTGTGCAGAATAGTCCAAGTGAGGTCTTATCGACACCTTGTAAAGACGCAAAACAACATCCTGATCTTTACATGTAAGTGTTCGTAATTATTATGTAATTGCATTATGTAATTCTTCCTTTATTCTAATGTTTCATCATATTTAAACCTATGACAAAAGTAAACCCAAAAAATTCAAAGAACCTTTAGATTCAATCTTGTGTGTTGTGTGAAATGCGCATGCTTGAATGACACAGACTAGCCAAACTTATTGCATGTGCAATCTATGAGAAACGCAAAACTGTATTACAGTCTTATAGCTTTTTTTTTTTTTTTAATATTTATGAGTTTAAGAATGAGGGGAAAAAAAAGACCCACACTCAGAGATAAAAGTGATTGTTGACAGTGCTTCAGCTTTTTTTTTTTTTTTAATATATTTTTAAAATTGTTAAATGCCTTCTTATTTTCTTAACGAAATATTTTTTTTATTTTTTATTATGACTGATTTGATAGCTTTTGCCAGTCTAATGCTTTAAAAATACATATCCACCAAACAAAGCAGAACACAAAAACGACCTCAACAGCGTTTCCAAAGCTGATGGTAACAGGAATAAAAACAGAAATGTGTGTGATTTATAAACGTTTTTGCTCTACTTAAACGATGCCACTCTTTCCCTTCCTGAGTATTTTGAAATGATTAAAATAAATTCGTCGGCCTGGTGTAACTGCTTTCCAACCGACAGGTTGCGGGATCGAATCCCGCCATGGGAATAGATGTTTGTGATTGTCTTCAGGTGAGAGATGTATATCATAGCCCAATGTGAGACAACCGCACTGCTTATTGGAGATCTGAAGTAGCTTGAAAAAGTTCATTGTTTGGTCCTTAGAGCAAGTTTCCGAATTGCATAAGAAATAAATAAAAATTATACAATTATTAAAAATGCTATTGCTTTTACTTAACAAAGACGACACAGAGCGTTTAATTTATTTTTATTTTAATTAATGACATCTAAAGAAATTTAAAATAGACTATACAGAATGTTATATGAATCTTCCTTTCGCCCCTTGCTATCGTTTTTTTATTTATTTTTTCCTGACGTTGGGCTAGAACGAAATTCCCCCACTCCCATACACACCACAAAGTAGAGTTATGTAGTGATGGGAGTGGAGGAAGGGGGGGGGAAGAGAGGGTAACGTATATTGGTTTCAGCCCGATGGGCACATGGGATGTCCAAAGCAGCAGAGTGACGAGACGTACGAAAAGATCAAACAATCTTACAATAGTGTTTGATCGAAAAGGGAAAAGCCTCGGGACAAATGACGTAACCTATATGGATAACGGTAGCCAGCAGCATTGCCGGGGCATTGGGGTAACATCATTTCTCGCATTCCTGTGCACAGAAAGGAATAAACGAGCAGATTCCGAGGCGTTTTAAGACATCAATAATCTACTATATGACCTTCGCTAGTGGCTTGAATGTGTCAGTCATTCGAATGTTGAAAACCAACCGTAAGGAGGGGAGGATAACAGGATTAGAATAAGCACAACCCCTCATGTAATAAACACGAAGTTTCACTTCCTGATATCCTCACTACGCAAACACACATCCTGAACGTTCTCAAAATTTTTATTTTTGCGTTAAATTTTTTAATAAAACTTATTTTGAAAAATGAAAGTATTAAATGAAGTGAAAAATAAAGCACTTACTGTGCTTTATTTTTCACTTCACAGGAAACTTTGATTAAAAATAAACCGAGACAACAACAAACACTGTGTTTGTTCCTTTATTATAATTTATTATAATAAATTATAATATTATAATTTTATTATAATATCTTTATAATTCATGACGCAGGATTAAAGTTTCGGAAAGTGACTTCCGCATTAAAATGAAAAGGCGGAAGGAAATTTCAGTGACGGCATCTGCTGAGAGGGAGATTAAATAATCAACCGGAATTATTGATGATTTAAACTGTTGCTCGTACTAATTTGCGACCGGAGCAAAACAACAGCAATAACCTTATGCGTGAGCATCACACGTCACGCACCCATACTGTAGCGTCAGGAGAGATTTAGGTCGCTCATTCTTTTACACTGGACTGCTCCAAAAGGGTGAAATTCTTCTGTTTTTCTATTGTGGTAGTAAAATGAATGCAAAAGGCACGATTTCTCCCCCTAACACCAGAAAATAAAAACGTTTTGTGAGCTCATGGTTCGTTAATGGGTTCAGGGAGAGGTTCGATTGAAATTGTGTTCATAGTTTGGATCTCCCACGATTAGTCTTCGTGGCTGAAACATGTCGATAACCGGTTAGAGTGATTCTTTACAAATCATGATTTTACAAATAAAAAGGGGCATTTGGCTCTCCTTGACCTCGTAATACAAACTAATAATTCTCTGTCTCATTTCCAGTCGTTCGTCCTTCCACTTTCTTTTTAAATGAATATTAAAAGTTTATTAGACTTATATATATTTTTGGGTAACGTCCAAATATTTCATTATATGATATTTCATGTTTCAATTTACATCTCCACATTCACATATTTCAAGTTGGACTTGTGTCGAGTAAACTCAAACAATCATTTAAAACAAAGAGCTCAAAATGAAGACGAGAAATATTTATGCACGGATCGGAACATTTTCCTTCAAAACATAGAAGTGATGATTTTGGAAGAATGGAGGAGGGAATGAGATGGGTTAAGGCTCTTTCCAGATTTGATAAGGATGACGAAACCCCAGTAAAATCTTGGATAAGAATTTAAAACATTACTTCAAAACGTGATTAATTTTGATTGAACGAGAATAAGTAGGTTTATTATACTATATTAGACTAATAAACTTAGTCAGCTTTCGTTACTGGATTCGTAATATCAGTAAGAGTACAAATCAATTTTTTTTCGCCTCCTGGATTTTTGGAACGTCTACCCTGTTGTTTGTTAGAGATATAGCATACATTTTACATAATTAAGATTACCCTTTCGTATGCCATCTATTTAACCCTTGGTCTGAAACTACAGATATCTAACAACTCAGCAGATTCTATACATTGCGGCGAAATTCGGCACAGCTCTGCACCCGTAGCTCTGTTTACTTAAAATTCTTTATTTATTTAAAAGATAGATTCTAAAATAAATTTTAGAACTATCCACATTTTAGTGATGATAAAAAAAAACGAATAATTGTTTGTATATTTCTCCTATAATCTAGATTCCCATTGACACATACTTGAATATCCCCTCCAAATTAAGGTGGTCTCACCTTGGTGATCACAAAATTAAGTAAATAAAATAAACAGCTGCGGAATCTTACAGGTATGAAAAAATAGGTTTTGATTGCGTTCCGAAGTGGTTTTGAACACGAACAAACTCATATACTATTGCTGAGAAAATCCCTCCCATTTGAACTTCCCAAAGAAAAAGACACCCTTGCTACGAAGAAGTGGAAACTTGAGGGTAAGTAATCCAACAGCTAATAAGTGAGTTTCATTCTTTCCGGTTTAACAATGAAAAATAACAAAAATCCATTTGTCGATCATTTGGACAGCGTTAATAACGTGCCTTGTACGTTCGAATTCCACTGTGGAAATGTATCTTTGTGAATGTGTTTTGCGTGTTAAGTGAGCTGAGCTTCTCGCAATGAGCGAGCACAATGCGAGACCACTACCATCTCCATGAGGTATCCTAGTTTTGTCTCTACAGCAAAGCTTCAGATTTATTTAACCTTTAACACACCACTGTACAAATACGAAAGAACTATAATCTGCAAGCCCTTTTGTCGGTGGGATGACTTTTTTTAAAGCCCGTGCAGAAAGTTAAAATTATTCGAGGACAAAATATAATTACTTACGTATTTTTCAGCGTAAATGTAAACCATTAAAATCAAAAAGGGTAACAAAAACTGAAATAAATAAAAGAATAGATAGTTACTAATTGAAAATATTAATGTAGGAAATGTATCTTTAAATGAGAAATAGAAGCCTCTCCCCACAACTGCCCTCACTCCCAAAAAAAGTGCACCAAAGAATAACTCGAGGCTAGGTAATTTGACAATCAGCTGGCTTTTCTCAAACTGAGTAAACTTGAACAAAGATTGTGTTGACAAAATGCTGTCAACTTCTGCTAGGAGTTAATTTCTTTTCTTGCGATGTCATTTTTAATTAAAATGATGCAAGGATAAGCATTTACACTTTTCTCTATTTAATATTTTATTTTTTAGCATACCAAAATAGTGGACATCGAGAAGTGGATTCAGGCAAATGTTAGTATACACGTAACCATTAATAACGTGATGAATATTAAACTTAAAACTTAATATCTATTTACTTGATCCGCTTTGGAAATTTTACTTTGCAGATTTCTTGTCATAGAAATATGTCATAGAAATGCTTCTCAGTATTCATGCATGCATTCTAAGATGTTTATGAAAATAATATCCAGTGGGAGGATGAAAATAAATTCAGAATTCTGTTCTTAATTCACACATGACGCTACCTTTAGATTACTTACTTGTTCTGTATGAATTTATAATTTGTTTAAATTTTAAGTAAAGAAATCCGACACTAACTGGTGCAATAAAAGACCCTGCTAGGAATATGATTATCTCTACGATTTTGGTATTCAGTTAATTTTTGTTAACTGAATACCAAAATTGTAGAGATTCTATGGGATTCAATGAGGAACAAATGATAATTTAATCATCCGTATTTGCTTGAATCATGCATTCAAATACATTTCAGAGAGAGAGGGGAAAAAACAATCATTCAATGCAGCGCTAATTCCCAATTCATTTCCTAATAAAGATTAATTTTCTATAGGTGTTGCAGCAGGATTTCGACGCCAACCATAACGACTCTAAGGTGAATCCTGAAGAGATGACAATCCTTCTATGCAAAATTAGGAACAGGAAAGGTGAATGTGCGTGGCTGAAGGATGGTGTCGTCGATGGCAAGATTCCAAACAAATATATCTTCCACCGTGAGTCTCCTGACGAAGATTGCAGTATTGCAATAACCAATACACAGTTGGAGGACGACGACGGTCTGTGGAAGTGTCACAAGTTTCTCTACAGGAATCGATGCTGACGTCACCGGAAGTCAGGGTTATGGTTAGAGATAAACACATTCCAGATAATTAAAAGTGACAAAGTAGCAAAAAAAAAATTTATTTTATTTTATTTTGATTTCTATTCATAATCGTATCGATTCTATTAACACTCGTTGGTTTTGATAACAACTGCAATCATCTTTAAGTCAGGGTTGTTAATTACAGATTGTTTTGGATTGGTCCTGATGATGTCTGTGGGACGTCAGTAAAATTATTTAAATATTTTCCTGAATTAAGGTTTCATTTTCCAGGTTTTCTTTATTCCTATTTCCAGTCACGGAATTGATGTTTAATCGATATGCATTCTGGGGAAATAGCATTACTCATAGAAAGTACTAAAAAATAATTAACAATTTCAAAGCAACTCTAACAAATGAAATGGTGAGGCTGATAGCATTCTCTTTAATTGCCAATTATTTGTGAATAAGAGTATTCTAAATAGCGCAATAAAACGAATTGTGATTCGAGTGCACATAATTCAGTTACATTGTACCGTGTTCTTAAAGAACGTTTTATAGTAAGGTATCGTGTTCTGAATAAATATCTCAGGAAAAGCAAGTCTAATAATTTCAAAGTGTCTGCTGAAACACAATGCTTTATATTTAGAAGACGATATCTAATGGGAAAAAAAGAGCTTCGTTTATTGTAGAATGAATACTGTTGCTTTTGTGGATTGCAAACAACGATAAGGATATAAATAAATAGGAAATTTCGGTGGGGAAAAGACTAGGGGTGCTGAAGGAATTATTAGATCTAAGTTAAAATCATTAGAGTTGCTATTCGCAAGTTTACAACACAGTTTAAAAGAGAGGCAGGCCTCTGAGCTTTATGAGGAGAAAAGCGGCGATGCAGCCAATGCATTTAGGAAATGTGTTTCGGTAATCCTCAAATTTAAGCACCCTATAACCAAATCAACTCATACATGATACTCTTTTCCTTCATCAGACGAAGAGGATGGGGGGATAAAATATGTTCTATCCCCCCATCCTCTTCCTTTTCTAATCTATAAGACAAAAATGCGTTTTTGTTCTTAACGGAATTTCTCTATTTTCAACTTTTTACACTCGCATAATCTGTTGGTATTCATCTGCCACATTCAGTGTTTCCTCAGAATTCACGAGTCTTTAAAATAGTAATAGTTTTGCAGAAGAAAAGAAAGAAATAATTATTGCTCAAATTACAATTAATCTGTATTTAATGTCTATTTAGAATTCACTATTTATTTCTTTTGAACTTATTCTATCCATTGTGTTAGGTCACAACGCAACTATCGAAATATCTGTTCATCAATTTTATGATGATTTTATCGCACTCGGTGGGGTGATCCAATACTCTCTCTATTTTGAATATTAAACAAGAACTGAGTGGCATATTCTAACTTCTTTCTATCAGAAAGAAGAATGCGTAGAACTGAAAGCCTTTTGTCACTATTGGGACAACACACACAAGTGCAATTTGACTCTTTCCTTTCTGATTTCCTCCATTTTTATTACTGACATGTTATTTTTCCTGTATGCGTTTTTATCCGAACTTATATAATACTCTTTGATACCATTTTTTCTTCTGAATTCATCACCCAACCAATTTTATGTTTTCAATTATTTTCACATACGGTTAATTCAACAGAATTAGCATGCACAATTTGTTTTAAATATATTTGAATTATTCTTCAATACAGCAGCACCATTCATAATTTAATACACCAAAAACAAATTTATGGAAGTAAAATTTTTTTGTTTTCCATTCTTTGTATTTAAAATATTTCAAGTCGTCCAACGTAATGAACTTTGTGGTTTTCAATCCATGCGCTTGAGATTAGAGTACATCTTCTCTAAAAAAGGAAAATATTCAGAAATTTAAATGTTGCTTACACTCATCAACAAATGTGGTTTATTATTATTTTGGATCTCCATATCCGATCCAAGACAAGCCTGTTTCTCCAATTCAAAATCGAATTCAGTGTGCACAGAATGCAAAAATGTTATTCAATCACTTTAATAACGGGAAGCATTAAATTCATTTCAGTTGGGAGCTCAGCTCCAACATAAGTTGTTCTTAAATTACTTTGGAGCTGCAACTGTGATGGGAGTCATTACCATGATTATTTCTTATGAGCTTTAACAAATCCACTGGTACAAAATCTTAGGTCGAACACAATTTCTGAAGATTACTGCCGCAAATTCTGAGGAATCAATTTGTGGTAATTTGTATAATTGACGATTTCGAGTAGAAATTGGATAGTCATTCAAATTTTTGAATCGCGCGCTAAGGAACCACGTGGTAGCACAACAGAATAAAAGGCAAAGGCTAGGCTAAACGAATTATGTTTGAAGGAAGCTCTTTTTGAGAAGGAATAGAGTTGCAAAATTGATTGTCTTGTAATGTCTCAAAAATATCATCTAGATGATTTCACGCGGGGAAGAATTGTTGGAAAGCTTAAAACAAACCGCGGAATTACTGATAATTCCTCGAGAACGATGTGAGTAGGCCCAATATTAAGTTCAACAAATTGTTGAGCACTGTTTATCAGATTACACTATTTTGAATAATATAAACAAGAATTCTGTTGTTTTATGCTCTAGAAGTTCTTTTTAAATTGTGGAGACGGAACCCGTATGTACTGGAATTAAAGTGAATTCAAAAAACTAAATAGCTAAACTTCTCACGCTGAAAGCAACCTAACACTCACGTTAGGTCATTCGCAGGTGCAATCGTATAAATAAGAATTGTTATTTTTAAAATCCTCTTAAAGTCTCCCCATTCGCAATCATTTGCATATTTTCTGGTGTTTCTCAAACAATCCCTGTTGGGTACTGACAACTGATAGTTATCTAGTGTGCATACGAAGATTTCGTTTATTAAGAGTGCATACTCGTTTCTTTATTGCAAGTTTTATTTTATTTATTTGCTGCTAGGGATTCTGCAATCCCATAAAATGCGTATTAGGTTTCTAGTGTTAATGAACACCACCAAAAAATAAGGGAAGGGACAACACACACTTCTGTGGCGAATAATGCAGGGATTTGGTTATACCTAACTGAAGTTTCTAAGGCATGAAATAGAACGCAGATTACAATGTTTACAAGAAATGAATGTTTAATTTATCGCCCTGATACCACATACCAATAACTGTCTTGTGATCATTAGTCATATTAATTATTTGAATCATTTAGTTCTTCAATCCGGGAACGTTTCTTTTCGAGATGTGTAATTGACACAGGCCTTCCCCACTCCCTTGAGGACTACATTTGTTGCTGAGCTGAAAATCATAAACGAATAACAAACATTGATAAAGACGAAATTCATAGGTACTGCAGTTTAGCCAATTTAATTTTTTGTTATGTTGTATACCAAACAGTTGCTTAGTTTTGCTGTTCTTAGGGAATATATACCCCATTGGAGGAAACAGTCAACTATTCAGAATTAGTATCAGAACTCTGCCTTTTTCGAATGATTCTTTCACAGGGAAACGTAAATTTGGAATTTCCACAGAAGGACCTCTGATAAAGTTGAAAGCAGAATAACTGGCTTACCTCAGTGAGGCGATGTTTGAAATGAATAAAATTTATCACGATGGAAATTAACTGAATTACTGATATTTGATCTTTGGGAAAATATTCACTATCCAGTGTTGCATCATTTAAACCAAGGGTGGCCAACCTATGGCGAATGCGCCAAAAGTGGCGCACTGAACCCCAGAGAAAAAAAAAAAAAATTACATACGATTTATATATATATATAAACACACAATTCACCTACCACTGAATTCTAGAGTGCGCACTTATTATACTTGTTTGATCTTGAAGCAGCAGGCACTAGCAAATGCTGACTTGCGTCACCAGTTACTCATTCAGTTTACAGCTGACTCTCGTGTCATAACGTTCGATGAACTTCTGATTCAATGTTAGTGAACAAGTCTGTGTTTTCGAACTAATATGTTTTTATTAAAAGTTTTTTAAATTTAAGATAAGATTTCTGTTTTCATGAAGGCTTAATATAGCTCTGTATATTTAAAAACAAATGTTTTCATTTTGAACGCGTATGTCAAGTTCTTGCCCTAATTTGCTGATTACTGAAACCTGCAATTATTCTTTGTGTGTGTGCTTTTATGTTTTTTAATACAATATCTTTCCTTTTTATTTACGTATAGTAGGTTTATTCGTAAAAGTTAACTGATCATCAGCAAAGCTTTCGTAATGAGGATGTTTGGGTTGTGTGTGGAATTGCCAGCTGATCGACTTTTTTATGGCAGGAAGCGATCTCGTATTTCATCGGACATAATATATTACGAGAGAGACGAAAACTCTCCATAAAAAATATATATGTGATTTTTAAACTTATAGAACTGTATTAGGCCTTCATGAAAACAGGAATCTTATCTTAACCCCTTAACGTACCAATTAAAAATCAGAAAGCGGTCGTTTTTCGGCGACGTTTTTGGGAGAGAGTGATTTGCTTAATAAAATTCATCATTATTTGAAAAATAATGATGAATTTGTGCAAACGCAAACGAAATAGCCCATACACGCCGTTGGCAACTTTTCACAGCTGAAAGGAAATACGCACAAGATTGTCTAGCGTCTATATTCGGTTGTATTTATATGTGAAACCAAAATTCAAAATTAATTTTGGTGCAATAAACAAAATACGTGTCACAGAGGTCTTTGTATATTAAGGGGTTAAACTTGTAGAACTGTTTTTGAATGTTCATAATGTTCAAAACGATAAAATAATTTAAATAAATTATTTAATAAGCTTTACTTTTTGAAATAATTTTTTTTTTACATTCAGTTACCCATTACTTTGCAAAAGAATTTCAGCAGAAGAAAAGCAGAAGGTGATAGCAAACGCCAGTTTAATGAACTGTGGGAAAATGAGTTCTTATTTATTGTGGGTCCTTCAAAAACCGTGTGCATTGTTTGTGAAAGCACTCTCTTAGTTAATAGAAGACATGATCTTAACAGACACTATATGATGTTTTCCAACTATAGAAAACATCAAGCTGAATTAGAAGAAAAACTGAAGACACAAAATATATTTGTGAAACGAAGTTGTGAAAGTGTGGCAATGCTGAAAGCGTCTTATAAAATTGTCTTTGTGTTGGCTAAAAAACACAAGCCTTTCTCTGATGAATGGAGAGGAAGGTGTTAAGCCCTGGCTCGAAAAATTTGCGAAATGTCTTGGTGATAAGAATGTTGAAAGAAAAGTAAACCAAATTGCTCTGTCCAAGCAAACAATTACAAGACGCATCGAAGAACTTTCCCATGTGTTACTGAGCAATTGAAAGACCATGTTCATGTTTGTTCTTTCTTTTCTTTAGCCTTGGACGAATCCGCTGACATATGTGATGTAGCCCAATTAAGCATTTTTATAAGATGAATTGATGGTAATTTTAACATCTTTGAAGAACCTATCGGTCTTGAGTCACTTCATGGAAAATCCAGAAGGTAAGACATATTTGACAAAGTAAAGTCATGTCTAGTAAAATCAACAACTGCATTCTAGTCAGCTCATCAGTGTTTGCACTGATGGAGCACTGTCAATGGTAGGTAGAATTTCTGAGGCTCTAACTTTACTTCAAAGGTTTTTAGGTCGTTCTCTACTAAAGTATCACTGTATTATACATGACGAATCTCTGTGTGGAAAAACTCTAAATTTGAAGCATGGTGTGATAGTAGTTGTAAAGTGTGTGAATACAATTAGAGCAAGAGGGTTAACAGAAGAGAATTCAGAGGATATTGTGAACCGCTGGATATGGAATATGGTGATCTCATCCTTCATTGTGAGGTGCGCTGGCTTTCTAAAGGACAAGTTCTCAATAGATTTCGGAAGCTGAAAGAAAGTGTTCATAATTTTCTGGAAGAGAAGGATGAGCTACATGAGGAAAAAGCCCTGATGAGAAATGGCTATTTGATGTAGCATTTTTAGTTGATGTTACCTGCCACCTCAATGATCTAAATTTGAAACTTCAGGGGAAGAACAAATAGTTTCCTAGCTTAGTAAATTACATCAGTGCATTCAAAATGAAATTAAAACTGTTCCTTCCCCAGTTAGAAAACGGAGATTTAAGTCAATTTACACATTTAAAAGACCATAGTGAATCTGTCGAAGATAATGGCAACTTTACAGAATATACTGAGAAACTCAGATTATTGCAAGAGTCATTTAACAGTCGTTTTGCCGAAGAAGAAGACTGCATACTTGCATTTATAAATCCCTTTTCACTTACTGAACAAAACACCCCTTGACGATGCCTAGGAACATACAAATGGAACTTATTGATCTGAAAACCAATTCTTTATTGAAAATGAAATTTAATGAACTTCCATCTCTCCCAGATCTTTCTGATATAATTAATTTCTAGCGATCGTTGCCCTGTGAACATTTTCCAGAACTGAGAAAATTTGCTCAGAGTTATATCTGCCGTTTTGGAACTACATACAGATGCTAACAAGCATTTTCATCAAATGAAAATGATTAAGAACAAACTACGGTTTGTTCTTAATCATTTGAATTCAAATCATTTGAATTCAAATCGTGACTGACTGATTCAAATTTGAAAAACTGTTTGATGCTTTCTGTAACTGATTTAACTCCAAACATTATAAGCTTAGCAAAAGCAAAGCAATTTCAAAAGTCTCAATAAAATAATTAATGTTTATCTTGTTTTTATACGAAATTCTTTTATTTAAAACTGCTAAAAGTGTCCATATTACCATATATATAATAAATCATTTTATGCATAACTGTCAAATATATCCAAATTACCATATTTTAAAAAGTGGTATAAGTTTGTACGGCGCATCTTAAGTAAAAAAATGAAAAAATTGACGCATGACCTATAAAAGGTTGGCCACCCCTGATTTAAACGATGCATTTGTTTCTATAACACCTCTCGTCATAACGGGGTTCGATATCGATGAAATATGAAAATAAAAAAAGCAATATCCGATTTTTTTATATTACATATTAGTCTTATATATAAGTGTTGTTGCTCCTAAAATTCAATGAAATAATTCCTTTGCTATTTATTGCTGTCGTATATTCTGGTCGGAGAAAACAATACGCGATACAAAGGCCTCGTTTCAGTCGTATTATAAGAGAATCAATGCACTGATTTTTTTTTTCTTTGTTTCTTACAAAACCGGTAGCTTGGTGATATATCATGCAAATCGTTTTCTTGGGGATCGGTAAGAAAATTCGCAGGTTTATTTTACATGGTGCACTCAAAAGAGAAGTGTTTCATTATAATCAATCAATTTAAACTTTCTAATCCCTGATTTCCAAATCGATTGACGCTGTGATTTATAAGTTAATTCAGAACGTGTGTTTGGGACCTAAATGACTTTGAAAAATTCCCTATGCCTCTCCTATCTGGCAATGCTTCCCTTGTATGTAGGTGGTTTATTAGTATTTTTAAAAGGATATTTATTTTTGTCAGTTTTTAGATCAGATGGAAATTATAGAAATGTAAGTCTGATCTGTGGTACGTGCAGATCATAAAATGGTAATCGAAGTACCTTTTAAAACGCGCTCTTTGATGGAAGTCTGTAACATAAATTGATGCAATAACACGGATACAAAATAAAGCAGAGATAAGTCAAAATGTAATATTCTTACTACCCTCTAAAATTTTGGTCCATACAATGTATTTAAAATAACTCTCATGGGCATAAGTAGAGACAATGGACTTGGTTGGCAACTATTCAAATACCGTATGAGAACAGGAAAAATGATATCACTGCAATGGTAAAATCGTACATTGCATTATGCAATACACATTTTAATGCAGAATACGTGATGTTCTCACTTGTTGTAATTTATATTTTAGGGGGGAAACTATTTTAGGTACCTTTAATGATGTGTTTTCCCTCACCCTAGTGGTTGGTGGGTTAGCAATGCTACATTTCTAGACGATTATGATGGAGTATGGTGGTTTCTCGTTGCGTTTTATTCCTTGTCCAACAGTATTCCATGTTTCTGGAAACCTGTTCACGATTCCAGTGCCTGTTTCGAGGGACGAAAAACACGAGTTTCTTGGGGGGGGGGGGTACTTCACCTCGGTGTGAGGGACCGACTGATTCGCCTTTGACTGAATGTCGTGTCAGAGGGGATTCGAAACTAGATCTTTCCAACCAAACATATCTGTCGAATCAACTGAGCTACGGAAGCTCACCCTTAAAGCTGAGTGAGATAAATCGTAAATCTTACCATATACAACCAAACATGACTTCTTATAGCAACCTAGAACTTACGGTGTATGTGGAGGTTTATCCTTGATCAAGGAAAATCCTCTATCAAAATGTCAAACAGTTATGCCAGTAAGTGCATGTTGTACCAGTTTATCATATTTTCCCGAAGTTTAGGAGAAAGAAAAAACTGCAATGTTAGGAATGGCAAACAGAATAAAGATTCTCATTAGGGTAGCCACCCATTCAACCTTTTGGGACAAATTCCTCGCAAAAGAAATCTCTCTCTCTCTCTCTCTCTGTCTCGGGTAATTACTAATTCGCATATCAAAAAGCTTGTTATGCATTATTGCCTAACAAGCCATTATTTATGGGAATCCTGTTAAACTGTCTCGTGTTTATTATAACTAATTAATAACGGAATACCCGCCAACTTAATTATTTTTAACTCGTAAAATTTTCGGCTGTTTCATAACCATTTCCAATACGATTACAGGAAAACAATCTCCAAATGGATATCCAAATATGATTTCGAATAAAATAAATTGCCTTATACTTTCTTAATTTTCGAAAGGTATACTGACTAATACTCCATTCATGTGCTCGGTAAGTTGTAATTAATTAATTTTATATTTTAAAATATTTATTAACTAATTATTTTATTGCAGTTTATTATTGGATGCCTATTAATATAGATGTAGCTATTCTCCTGCTGCCGGTAGTGCATATAATATCACGCGTGATTTCCATTGAACTGATGTTATCTTCTTTGTGATTGTTTTCCAATCACTGTATTAATAACGACTGTGAAACTAAACCGAAAATTAAGGTGTTTCCGTTATTAATTAGTTATAATGAATTATCTTACGTCTCTATTTTTACATCAATTATATCGTGTTGAATACTCTGGATAGGCCAAGGTTTACACGGAACCCCTTGCTCTAGAGGGCACACAAATTTTTCAGAAATTTCAGTCCTCCAATAAGCAGAATGCCTGTCTAGCACATGGTGAGGAAATTCTTCTCTCACCTAAAAACATTGTCAATCATGCCTCTGCAGAAGAATGAAACCATGACCTATTAGATTACACATCGGACGCCCCTGTAAATAGCACAAAGCTATTTAGAGGGTCATTCATTTGAAGGGGGAGTTAACTGGTATTATACGGAGGTGAGGGATTTTCCGCTTTTACGTATCCAGGCAAACCGTCCATGGGAATATGTGAGTAGTTACTTACATTCGACTAATTCATTTTTCCTGCAATTATGGTAAGGAAAGCGATGGAAATTTTGTATGGCCTGTTCATTAACAGCGCTTGTAAGTATTATTTATAACTGTTTATTATTAATTGGATTCAAGTTGAAATCCATATAACGTAGATAGCTAAGCCACACACTGAAGCATACTTGGCAGATCTCTTTAAACTCTCACTGTTAACATATCACAATATATTGCAGACTATTACAAAATTATCAGACACATTTTTATTTTGAAATCTCTTACTCCCTGTAGATTAGATTTTTAGTTCTGAGATTATAATACGATGCGTATTTATTAAACTCCAGTATTACTCCTATAAAAGAAGAAACAAGTTCTGTGACAAATTTTCTTTGTCACAGAACATGTTTCTCTGAGGAAGTGTATTGGATGAAACTTTAATTATGTTTATCGAAAACTATCTTGAAAGATAAGCTTCAGGAATACCAAAAGAAAAAAGCTTTTGATTTGAAATATTTCATGCTACGAAGAGACTGATTCGTCAGCACATGCAGACATTTAAAAATAATTATTTTTAAATTATTTCTGATAAATTATAATTTATCAGAAATTTTACCACCGGGTGAAAAGTTGCTCCCACAAAATACACGCACAGCAGTAGCTTTTCAATGCTTGGTTAAAGTAATAAAGTGCGTTCTCTATAAATAGGTGCTTGCATCGGATTAAATTTAATTCTCGAGGAAAAAAGTCGGCGGTTATCCGTGGTATATCTAAAGTGCACGTAAAGAAATTACGCAAGAGTCTCTTGTTGAATTTTCGATCAAATAAAAGGCCTCTGGCTTTGTCACAGTATTGGACCCTTTTTGTGTTGAGATAGAGAACACTCGGATTCTCGCAATTGTGGCAAGAGGATTGAATAATAGGGGAACCTGCTACACGTTGTAAAGAACATTTCATGTCTTCTTTCAGATTAGTTTAAAGTAAAGATTTCAGGGAGAGAGAGCGCTAAGATTAGAGGCTCTCATAAATCTAGAAGTCATGGCCAGCCTAGCCAAGGGCTGAAGTTCAACTCTTATTTTAGTAAGATTTTTTCTCTTTTGCTTTATGCAAATACTTTTGTTTTAACTTTCAGGAAATATTCCTGTATTTTCAAAGCGCATTTGCTGTCATACAGGTTCAGAAAATAATTTGGAAGGGTAGTATGATAGTGATATCTTGTTCATTTTGATTTTATATTTAGATTCTGCTGCTGTTTGCCAAACAGCAGCAGAATCTAAATATAAAAACTTTTTCTCTGCGTTTTAATCTTACTATGTGAGGAAGTGTGGAGACTTTTTTTTATTCCCACATCCTTCGGTTTTATCTCCTAAGCAGATACCTTAAAGCCACACAAGGAAAATTTATTCTGTCTTCTCTGTCATATCTGCTAATATAATAAGTTCTATATATCAGAAATATGTGAAAGAATAATTTATCTTTATTTATGACTAAGATGCATTGGTCTCATAGGTTTAGATACTTCGACCATAAGTCCGAAACCAGCCCAACCATGAATAAGTATTCCGTCTGTTGAGTTAAAACTGTATTATCACTGTTTTAGATGAAAAAGGAAAGAAGCTGGAAGTGAATTACAAATATACTTTCGTAATTTATCAACAAAAAGAGCTATTCAAAATTATCAAATGAACTTTCCTCCCTCCAAAGTAACTCCCTCCCTTCATCTAAAAGACCAGATCACAAACCCCAACTAAGGAAGAACCTTCAAATCCTTACATTACCATTTGATTTCCTTCTCTCTTAAACTAGCATAATGATAGTAAGCAAGTTCGTTGTTATAGTAGAGAAACCAGTCGCTTCCTTCTATTTCTTAATCTGGAGTTTCACTTGCCCCACTAAATCAAGTACGATCCAGAAAATGCAAGTTTGTCTCCGTGGGGTTGAGGGATGACCAGGGCGTTCGCATATACCATATTTACCATTAAATTTATTGTAGTGTGTGCGCTATTCAAGTTAGTTTAATTGATGTCTTTTTTATCATATGCGTGCTTTAACATTTCTCAAGTTCATGAGCATTCGTCTAAATTATGCCAAACTCGTTGTCACTGGCGCCGTTAGTTCGCTAATGTCTTGCGTAATGAAAGACGACAGAGGAAGGTTCCCATAGATTAATAATAATAAACTAACCTCTTACTGAATAGCTACTGCGTGATAGAGTGATAAATGACTTCAGATTTTATGTAAAACTAAACCATGGAATAAAACCGAATCAGAAGAAATGTAGGGATATTACTCACTATACGAACTTCCTCAGATTTTAATAAAATAAACTCTTCCATATTTCATAAAATGAATATTTATAGTTGGATGCCTCATTAGTTGAATCCACTTCATTCATTAGTTTAAACGAAAGACTAAACTGACTTAAATAATGAGCATTTTTATTCTGCATAGTTCTTGTTCAATCCACTATTATAGATGCACGAGGCTTTGCTTAAAGGTGAACATAAAACATGCCGAATTAACGCATATTTTCATAACGAATGTGACAGAATTTAATTATCTCTATTTAAATTCTAATTCCTTTTTCATTAATTCAATAAAGTATGTAGTAACTCTTAAGAGATAAATGGTGTTCAGCACGAAAACTCAAACAGTTGAATTCACACGCCAATAACAATTTCTGAGTACAACGAATTTTTAATCTTGTGACATATTGAAACGAGCCGATTTCTATTTGAGAAGAGAAGTAGGATTGGAAGCATTTTCTATATTCATTACTACATAACTGAAGTATGTTGCACAACATTCTACCGACCTAAGAGTAGCCACGCACTATCTTAAAACTTTAAATAAAGGTCGTGCTTGGAATTTGCTTAAGCAACTAATTAGAGTTACGAGGCCAGTTGCATTATTGCTGCTAATTGTGTGATGTAAGAAGGTGAAGTCACAGCAGTCCTTTTCTTTTTTTAAAGTATTGGCTGGAAATTTTATCAGATCGCGTTGACAGTTTCTTGTGCATCATTTCAGAATAACGGAATAGGGTATTTAATTCCTTTTTAATATAAGTTTCACCAAAAAACTCGGACGTAAGACATACGTCTAAGACTTGTGAAATATCGTATTTTCTTACAATTTATTTTAAATTAGTTTTTAATTATTATTAATATCACCTTTTCAATTATTTTTTCACGATGCCCTATGGCCTGATGTGAATTTTTTGCCATTCATTTTAATCAGTAAAACATGCAAGACGGAGTTGGGTAAGGTCATAAATCGAATTTTAACTGCTAACTGGCGTTTATCAGCCGATGAACAAATTTCAGTTTATTTTAGTCCAAAAATTTCGAATTTTAAAAGCAAATCCGTTATGGAATCTTTGAGGGAAACGATTCGTTTTATGATAAGAAGACTCAGTGGAACGTCAAAGAATAGTTCTCGTGCATAGCCCCTCCAGTCTGAACCAATCTTGGAATGTGTTATTCTCGTGATAGCTGCTTACTAATAGAGGTAACACTTGCATGAGCAATTTATTTATTTATTTATGGTTATGGCTACATGAAATTGGTAGTGAAAAGTACAATCACAATTTCCAGAAACAAAACATGAAAATCTTAACATATAAAAGTTCATTACATAAAAGGCACAACCTGCTTTCTAAGTCTTTCCTTTTTCTAAAAAAAATAAAGCAAAGGAAACTTATCATAATCAAGCCAGGGACAATTATCGTCCTGCTGTAACAAGTATGCTATGGCAAGGCTGAATGTTCTCACAACACTTCACAACATAAATGTAGCTGTATCCGAGGTTTAAGTAGAGAGCAGTTGTGTCTTGTGTGAGAAAATTTGATTCATTAGAGAAGGCCCACTTCACACTGTATCATCATCTTCTAACATGAGGAGGAGTTCTGCTGAACCATGACGAGGACTATGAGAGTGACTACGAGAATAACGTCTTCATGTTGAGATGGGAGCGTGATCTTCTGTTTCCTCCATAACATCCGCCACCAACTACAGGTCAAGGTCCAGGCTGGAAAGCCAATTCAAGGCCTCAACCGTCAATTTATGGATGTCCTGTTGGCCACCACCGTGAAACTAGCGCCTTGGGCAGTCGTACACAATATGAGTAATCGTCTGAGACACGAGAAAACAATCATAATAAGGGTGATCTGAACAGCCCCATTTATGTAGAGGGGTAGCCACATCTGCCCTGACCAGTTCTGATCCTATTTATTGATGACCAAATCTTCCTAGGAAGACCAAAACCATGCTGCGGAGCACAGGGATCTTCTATCAGGAAGCCGTTTGTTGGTAGATTGTTGGACTATATTCTCTCCATATATCAGATATTGATGGCAGCACAGCTGAAGAGAGTTCATCTGTGGACCAGAGAGGCTTTCTAGATTTGAGGCGAAGAATAGGTGGGTTTATGAAAGTCTGATGTGGGGGGAGGTAGTGGATTATTCATTGCTTTAATTAATTCCTTAATCGAGGCTTGTCTTCTCCGTATATGTGGTGGAGCAATGATAGATAGAACAGGCAGCCAGGAGAGAGAGAGGTGCTTTTCACTGTTCCACTAATTGTGCGCATGGTAGAGTTTAACTGATTGTCTATAATGTTAGTGTGTGTACTTCTTTCCTAGATAGGGGAACAATATTCTGGTGCAGAGAATGAGAGAGTTAGTGCAGATGACCTTAGGTCTTCTGCACCACAACCTCAGGTTGTTCCAGCAAGCTTTGAAATGATATTATTTTGGTTTTAATTTTATTAGAGAGGATGATGATGTGCCTTTTATAGGTTAGGCTTACTCAGGTAATTTGGGTAAGGCTAGTGTTCTACCATTTTTCCACAGAAAGAAATAAAGGTTAAGTTGTCGATTGGCCTCTGCATTGTGCAGGTGGAATACCGAGGACACTGTTTTCGTTGGATTTGGCTTCAAATACCACAGCTCGAACAGGGT
Organism: Typopeltis vanoorti; assembly: GCF_054136105.1. Lineage (NCBI taxonomy): Eukaryota > Metazoa > Arthropoda > Arachnida > Uropygi > Thelyphonidae > Typopeltis > Typopeltis vanoorti. The sequence goes on from NC_143564.1 coordinate 7,728,592, forward strand.
GTTCAGGTCTGTATTCAAGGTTGATTCCAGGTTGGTAAAGGAGGTGGATTGATGTAAGATCGTTAGGTCATCGGCGTACATATACTTGATTGATCTCGTATGAAGTAGATCATACACATAGATGTTAAAAAGTATAGGGGATAACACAGAGCCCTGAGGAAGACAGTTGTGAAGGAATCTAGGCCTGCTCTTTTTTTCGCCAATTTTGACCTGATCTTTTTGTTGGAGAGAATAGAATCAACACGTTGTAAAATTTGTTTTACACTTTATACTATTTCCTAATTTTAGGAGGAGGTTCCTGATCCAGACAGTTTCATAACCAGATGTTAGGTCAATGAAAGTGACTCCAGATTTAAATTTTTTCTGGAAGCCTGCTTCAATTTGAGTTATCAGGGCCAGGACCTAGTCACAGCAACTTCTTTCTGGCCTGAAGCCAGCTCGTTCAGTCGGAAGTGTTCTTTCGATGAGTAGTGAAATTCTTTCAAAGCGCTTAAAGGTGGTGCAAAGCAAAGAGATAGGTCGTAGGTTTTTCACATCATTTGGATCTTTCCCTGGTTTGGGCACGACAATTATTTTGGCTTCTCGCGACAGCTTTGGTAGTTTACCAGTCATGATGATTTCTGAGAAAAGGGCAGCCAGCCATGTTTGGCCATGTTGGCCAAGATGTTTTAGGAATTCAGAGAGTACACCATCCAGTCCTGCAACTTTGTCATTCTTGGTAAGTTTTAAGGCTATTTGTACCTCTTCCCGAGATACTGGGTGTACGAGTTCAGGAAGCTCGAGTTCCGTCTTCAGGATTTGTCTGATGGAAGCTTGTACAGCAATTTTCCTGTTAGCGCTGTGATGAATATTGGAGGTTTTCAATAAATGGTTAGCCATTTGATGAGGAGTTATCTTTGTTGTTTTGTGTGTAGTTGGCTCTGCTCCAACTAATTTTTTCAGAAGTGACCAGCTTCTCCAACTAGATGTAACGAAATCGAGTTCATTGATGGTTGAGATCCAGCTTTCCTTTCTGTTTTTTATCAAGGTTTGATATGAGCTCCTTAGCAAGAATCGGATCTTCACTTTCCTCATATTTGGCTAGGTTTTTTTCACTTTCTCTCCTCCAACACGGGATATATTTTTTTCTGCAGCCTCTAGGGGTAGAGGATTTTGCTGCAAATTTGAGTAGTTTAACAAATCTAAGATATCAATTAGGAGTGAGTGGAATTGCTTTAATAGTTTGCTCGATTTGTTTCTGAAATGCAGTCTAGTTGGACCTGCGGAGATCCCATCTAACGATTGGTGTTCCGCTGATGACTGGGATTGATGTTGACTATTAGGGAATCTGTTAAGGATGGTTCTGGTTGATGGAGGAGTCTTTAGTGGCTATGCACAGATCTGGGGTGTAGGTTCTGTTCCATCTGGCTGAGTAAAGAGTGCCGTCCTGCTTGGCATCATAATTCAAATACAAATTATATGTATCCATCCAGTTTGCTAGATTATTACCATCCCGGTTGTTAGAGGAATAGCCACACATGGTATGATGGGAATTCAAGTCACCAACATAGATAGCAGGGAGAGGAGGAGTTCGGTCCTCTGATCAGGTCAGTATTGCAGTAGAGGTTTGTAGACATTGTAGATAGTGATATTTTGAACTTTAATACTTATGGAGTATTCTGAAAAACTATCAGGAAAACTGTGGGTTATATCCTTGAGACCTGGCCGGATATAGGTTGCTAGGCCATGCTTGAGGTGGCAGTTATAAGACACAAGAATGAGTCCTGTGATCTTTAATTTATTGAGGGCTGTGTTAGGTGCATGGGTTTTCTGAAGAGCCAAGACGTCAATTGCTTTATCTTTGGCTATTTTGCCGATGGCTTTGGATTTAGAGAGCCCGTCTATATTTAGAGAACATATCTTGAGGTAGTGTTGAATAGGGGACTGTAACATATTTTTCGAAACTTGCCCTCTACCTAAACAAGCAACGCCATCCTTGTTATTCCGGGCGACGATAGAGCCGGCATGGAACTTTTTATATTTTGTATTCATCATATTGTGAGTAGTCCAGGAGGAATGGAATCCTTTGGAGCAATGAAGAGCCTGAACTGAATGAATGATTATTCATTCTTTAACAAGACACAGTATAACACATTAACATTCAACTATGTTAATTATAAATAACTTAAAACGTGCATGGCGCTGTTATGTTTTCTCTGGGAATTGGATCAAATGGCTAATGTAGTAAAAATAAATGGCGAAGTGGTCATCGGTTCCTATCCGTTATAGGTTATCTGGTTTAGAGAGAAGATTGCCGATATTTCGCAAGGAATGATGCTAATCCCCAACAGGTATTGTGTGCAGTTTTCTCAGATTTTCTAACAAAGGTTATCCGAAAAGTAATCCATGTGTCACGATTATATTTTTCCCCCAATGATACACAAAGCTACGCTTGGTTGTTTCATTGGTGTTTAACCTGATGGTGTTTTTTGATGTGATAGCGAACAATCACAACGAACAATAAGACGTACAAAGATGGCCAACCCAACCTCTCTGATAGAAATTAATAATAAGATAATATAATGAAGATTTAATATAAATAAGATAAAAAATCAAATCGCAAATTTTGCTTATTATTGTTTTTCGTAATGTTTCCTCCTTTTTCTCTTGTCTTTTTGAAAGCGATTTGCATAAGAAAACTTCCATGCATTATTCTTCCATCTTATTTCCATTTTCGCCAACTGATTCAGAAACCAAAACCAGTGTAAGATGTGTTGTATCTTCCTCTTATCAAGAAAAGATTTTCACTGTTACAGTGAACAAGGAGGCTTTTGAAAATCTGAAATTATTTCTGTGCGAATTCATTTTTTCAAAGTGCTATCCTATTTCACTCGCATCCTGTTTTTCAAAGAATGGTGGGACAGATTAAGAATAGATAAAGAATTATACTCTGTATGTCCGCGCGGTTAGCCTAGTGGCTTTGCGCTTCGCAACCATATGCCTGGGGAAGGAGTGTCCTAGGTTCGATTCCCGTCCACGACGTGAGGAGCTTAAGGATCTGCCATAGCCAAGTTAGCCGGTCTTGGGCGTCGGCAGCAGGGTTTTTTCCGCCAGTTTATCTGGGGTTTTTCATCCTGCAAGCAGGCAAACCGGCCCCGTGAACACACAGGTTACAGTCATAAATACTTACGGCAAGGAAGGCAACGGGAAACCACCTTGCTCATAATCATCTCTCCCTAGAATGGTAGCATTTAGCTACCCTCCCGCGGCCGTATGGCAGATGGGAACCAGAAGAAGAAGATACTCTGTATAAAGTAAAATAACCAACTCCTTGTTGATTATTTTCATCTTTGTGTTCCATTTCTATGCAATTACTCTTTCCTGAATGTGTTTGTTTTACTCCAAACTCTCTCTACTACATGAATTGCTCTTTAGTCTGTTTGATTTGAGATTTCTTAAAGTTTAAGTAACCTTTAAGGTAAAATCATTACACAAGGGAAACAGGAAGATAATCCGTTTCCCTGTGATCACAGTAGAATAACAAAAAGAAGAAAAATTCTTCTTTGCGCATCTGCGCTCCAACTAAATGGCTACGGTTCGAATCCTGCCGTAGGCATGGATGATTATGATTATTTTAGGTGGAAGCTGAATTTCATCGGCCACTATGAGACCACCACTCCACTTATTGGAGGCCTGATGCCGTTTAAAAAATGTTCCATGTTCGGTCACTATAGCAGGGTTTGCTGAGTAGGAAAAAATACAATTAATAAAATTAATAAAAATAGATAAAAATCCCTCACCCACCTACTGTAGGAATCTACTAGAAGTTCACGAAGTAACTTCTCTTTGGTGGAAAATATAAAAATATAAATTAAAAACATAATTTAGAATGTCAGAGGAAAGCAGCAATTCTTCACATGACAAATATGTTTGCAGCTTGACTTTCTAATTGAGTCTACTCAATGAAAAACCTTGACGCTCCAAATGCAAGAGAAGGGGTATTGAGGAATTTCCTCGTAGATTATTGATTGAACAGTGTTAAAATGTTATACATAAAAAAATATAATAAGCCTGACCATAAACCGTACATATTTGAAGATATTAAAAATCAACTGAGCGGAATTCTTTATCAAGTAAATAAATAAAAAAAAATGATACAGAACAAACTAGAGGCGGATCGAAGTTTTAGTTGCGGAAGCGACAAATATTAGGGAACGATCGGGGTTTCAGGAAACATCTTAAATATTTTTTATTTATCTCTGTTTTCTTAAAAATTACTTGATCCTTTCATAAATAATATTTCAGATGATTAGTTTGTGCTATAATTGCAAGCATATAATAATAATAATAATAATAATAATAATAATAATAATAATAATAATAATGAAAAGATTGGGTGTAATCTAAACAGGCAACCAAATTAATAAAATAATGTTTACGAATTGCATACATATAGAAGCACCATACGGAATATTTATGAAGATGAAAAAACCAGAACTTCTTCGCGGAATCTCAGTTATCTAAAAGAAAAAAGCGCTAACTTATGTTCATTTGAAAAAAGTCTTCCGTAAATACAAAATCGTCTGAATGTTGGGTATGACAGTATACTGCACATTTTGAAATAATCTCGTACACACGTATGCGGTGTTACCTACCCTGTACCCGCCACTAATCCCTCACGCTTATGTTATGCAGTTAATTAATATTATATACTCGAGATACGGAAAGAATAATCAATCGAGCCAAGAATGGTGGAGAACCAACTCTAATTCAATGTCCTGGTATATTTGATGCATCCTTCATGAAGAGAAAGGGTTTGATTTGACGAAACAAAATTGGGAAGATCTAGATTGAAAAGTTGTTAGAAATATTATTGTGAGGCATTGACCTCTGAGTGGATACCTTAAGTATTGTTTAAATCTCGAAGAATAAACGAATTTAAAATAAGAAATACTGTAATTCAAGAGATTTCTAGGATCTCTCGAATTTGTTTTTGCTGCAGTTTTTATAACAAAACCACCCGCAGAATTGACAAATACAGACATTTATAGCGCATACGGACAACCTTTATTACAGTTACGCTCATGTACGATGTCGTTTACAAATCCAGTAACACATTGAGTTTGGCCTTCTGCGGCGACTATACTGTAAAAATAAAAGTGACAATTTTTTTTTGGATCATTAGTTATACGGTGTCTTCAAAACACGAATTGGATATTGGAAACTCTCGTGCGTTTGATTTCAGCTGAGTTGGTTACAATCAATAATTAACTTGGTCTATGAAGATCGCCAAAAATGACGATGGGTAGAAAAACATGCAGTTGCGTTGAGTGTGGTAGAAGTATGGTATTCTCCTTATAGTTGATATTTTCTGCATCAATTTAACGAAGTGCTTTTATGTAGAATATTTTCTACCTCACACTCCGGAATATGATAAAACAGTTAATCTTAAGCGAAGTCAGTACTACAAAAAGTGTGTCGGCTCCAAAGAACCCTCAGTTGAGTGTTCGGAGATGCAATGGCATGAAATTTATGTGACTCAAAGCGATAATAAGTAACAGCATATCTGTAGAAACGAAAATACGTAACACAGAATGTGACCGCGGGAATACATTTTAACGTCCATTGCAAAGAAATACTAAAACTGGAGTTTTCTCACCTCTTAATTCAGTGTTTAGGTCTCACTTCTGCTGATGTCTACTCCTTTTCGTTCAGAATCACGTGCAGTATATTTGGGATATCTTGAGAAAGCTTCTAATTCTATGCCAGAGCATTTCGTTGAATTGGGAAACATCACTTCGGTCTTGTAACTTGTTTGTTTATCGAGTTTCTTTCTGATCTGGCGAGTAGTAAACTCTCTCTTGGTGCACCTCTAAAACATTAAGATATCTTACATGCATTTTAATTTTACTATGTTTATTTTAGTGACGCAAGTTCATACTGCGTATTTTTACTTATTTTGGCACAACATTGCATTTTTCTGTAATCAAAATATTGATTATCGAGATAAAAAAAAATCTGAGTTTTTTTTATATGTAAACCCTCAACGAAAGGCAGGGTAGTATTAACAGTTCCAGAGACCAAACATAGAACTCGTCTCAAGCCAATTCAGACCTCAAAATATGCGGTTTTGGTGGTTAAGCCAGGCGATGAAGTTCAATTACCGCCTAATGACGCAGACATTCATGTAAGCATTACAATCCGAATCAACTTAGTGAGTTTAGCAGAATTCTGTATTTCATGCCTAAGTGTTGTGGATAAAATTGTACAATTAGTAGACATGTTGGCCTCACTATTGCTTTAGGCGTAATACCAACCAAATTAGGTGACAAAAACCCACACCCTGTAGGAATAAAGGAAAATACAAACTACGTAGCGATTTGTTGAAACTATAAGTAGTAATTGAATATAGCTCACCTCTTCTGCTCATTTTTTTAAAACTCGTCCGCAATGTGTATACAGAGTTTTTCGATCTATGTTTTTGGGAATGGTTTTCCTCCAAAGTCTACGGTTTTCAGTTTCGACAGCATAAAATACTTTGTCCCCTTTTGTTTACTTCGGAATAGAGTAGAGTTTGGGGGATTCGTGGATTTCATAACTTTACAAATCCCAGACGGACTTATAGTCTTCTGATGGAAAGATGAAACAGTGCTAATTTTAAAGAAAATATCCACCCTCAAGGCTCCAAAATTTTATACTCGTTAACTTTGTAAAGGATTTTGCAACTAACATCATTACCATTTTTAAAATTACCTCACGACCTCCAAAGTTCCGTCTTACCTTCGTAACGTATGAGACTAGTCCAAATTTTGGCTAATGTTTGTTTCGATCACTTGTGGTGATTAAATCATTTGTAGATGGAAGCGGAAAACATTTCACGCAGGACTGTCTCTCACCATTGGTGACAACCCGTAGAAAACTAGTTAAGTAAAAGAAATATTGCTTTCTTTTGTAGAGCTGTCTAAAATTTGTTTATCCACCGCAGTTACAGAAAGAAATAACGGCGTTTACGTGGAAGCGGCAGGTTTATCGGATTTTAGATTTCCAGCAATGGCGACAAAAAGGAGATGGGCAATGAGTATTAATTGCGCCACCTGGCTGATGTGCATGTAGACAAATAGGCCAACGAAATTCTGAAAAATAAAACGAAACTCATCATGCGGTGATAACAATGTCACGAAGCAAGAATGAATTTGGGACAGTTTAGGAAGGTGGTTCAGAGCTGAAATCGAAAAGTGGTTCGAAGGATTTTAAATTGCTGCTTAAAACTTCCTTTAATCTTACGTGCAACTACTTAGTAATTTCAGTGATTTCTTAAAAAAATAAACATACTTAGGCTTGAAGCTACCGAAGAATTTCTACTTTTCTATGGAAACCAAAGCAGTGGAGTTACATTCTCACCAACTTCAGGGGATTTTATATTATTTTCTAGAGTTACAAGTCGCCCAGAGAACACAATTTCATGCATGTCGTCACACTATTTCTGCACTCTGTTTAATAGCGCTGAAGTAGCATATCTTATAATAACACAAACACGCCTGCAGTGTTACATTGCACGTAAATTTCTTGTTTAATAATAAAATGGGTTTCCGAATTTTTAACTTTGGTGACTTTAACACAGTTAAGATTGGTAAGCAGGCCGCTTACGAAATGAACCATGCATTTCATTGGGGAAGTAACACTTCGTTTTTTGGTGAGTCCTCTGGAGGTGCCTATTCATAATTTTACAGTGCCCTTGAACTGTTGGATTTGTTTAAGTTTTTGTATTTTTTATTTTTATCGTATGCACAATGTTGAGGCATCGTTTTAATAAACAAACAGAAATAATAATCTATCATTTTGTGTTTATATAACTAGCCGCAATTTCTGATGCCTTTTATAAACAAGAATGCCACAAAGTTCACTATATCAGCGGCTACTTGTTAGATACAAGGAGAAAAAAAAGGAAAATAGAGAAGTAAGAGAAGAAACCTTTAAATCGACTTTTCAACACAGCCATGCCTTATTGCCTTTGCATAATAATCAGCCCATTTCCCTTGAACTAACTGACCAATTCTTATTAGAATTAGGAATTTTTGCAGTTTAAATAGACTGGAGTTTTGGTTTCTATGCAACATCTGTTGCTCATTTTTGTTGATATTTAACTATTCTAATGTATGAAACCACATTTAGGAAATCCGTTTGATTTCCATGATTATTCAAAATTTGCAGGCACCCTCAAGACCCTCTCACTTACATATGTGCTTCTTTACGTGGGTAGTTTGCTTTTCTAAGTGTTAATTTGCAATGAAAATCCTGACATGAGCTAAGCATGGTCGAAAGGCTTCTCCTTTAATGGCATTTCTATTTTAAGCCTCGGCACTGACGGAGATTGAAAGAGGATGCCATGTTGCTGGCTATTTGCTCGGCAAATTGTTGGAAAAATGGGCAATCACAAGTCAACAATCAGTGATACCACACTAAGATGGAAGCACATGAAGTCAATTGCAAGGTGCTACCCGCAGTCGACTACCCACTGCACTCACCGAACTTCTCCGTAGGTTATTACGAAGGATACTGCCTGAAATATGCCATTCATCGGCCAGCACATTAAATGTGGAGTTCCGAGCATCGACTGAACACAAATCTGCATACAACCGAGGCTCACAACATGGGTGTCCATGGTAGAATCCCAATATGCAAGCCAAACATTACCCCAAAAAACACGTGCAGTACGACGTGGAAGCATGAAAAGGTGTGCTGTGATATGTTGTGCTGTGTTGAGCGACGAATCAAGCTACACCCTCAAACACCCAGATGGACAGGTGTAGTGCATCCCGGTGAACTTCTCTTACCAGATTGTGTAACCCTAACTATGAACGTCGGAAGTGGCGCTGTGATTGTATAGCTGAGTGTTTCCTGGTTTTAGCCTCGAACCTCTGTGGTGCCATGGTCATTGGACTCTGAGAGGTGTCTGAATATTTTGGACAATGCATTGCTTCCTACTTTGTTGTTTCAACGGAACGGACCATCGTCTCCTTCAATCAAGACAATGCACGCTCTCATAAGGCTGCTGCGGTAACTGCGTAGTTTGAGACATGGACATCACAACACTTGCCTAACCTCTACAGGGCCCTGATATCCACCCTGGTTCGTCAGGAGAGGTCAAGGGACGTCCGTCCTACAACAGTGCAGGACCCCATTACATGCCCACAGGAGGCATGGTCAAAATTTCCCATTGAACGCTATCGTACCGTTGTGGAAAGTATGCCCAGTATGTGCTACAGTCATTGCAGGGAAAGGAGTCCTACATCGTATTAAGGTGGGCGCCCTGGGTGTTTGTTCGTCGCAATGGGGTATGTTGACTTCTTTCTCAAGCAGTGTATATATAAATGTCTTGTTCCGTTCGTCTGTGATAACTATTAAGGCAACTCATGATGAAAGTGAAATATTGTAAGTATGCTATGACTAGTCCTATCGGTCTGTTAGTGTAGTTTCTGTTTTCCTAAACTATTTTTCTTTTTATACAGTAAAAATATGAACGTTTCTTCCGAAATGAGTTATGTAGAAGAAACGCAGAAGTGGAGGGGTGTGGGAAGTCGGTCTTTCGACTTTGTATGGACGTTTATAATTTCCAGCGCATCCTTTTTGATAAATTATATTTCTACATGAAACTATAATTATCAACTTTTTATTTCCTCAAAGAAGTACAGGACAGAGTAAGAGAAACATGGCGAACAATTGTCGCCATGTTGTGTTTTAAAACATAAGTACATATATTACATATGTATACCACTAGATATTGTTTGAAGATTTCTGAAATGGGGTAAAACTTCCGTCAACTCAAAAATAGGATAGCTGTTTTCCTACGTCAAATATCGAGTAACTCCATAATGGTTGAAAAAAAAAACGTAGAAAAGAGTTCTAGTCGGGGACTTTCTTATGTTAGCAGTTTGGCGTCTAAGAGTTACAATCAGACATCTATTTGAAATATGATTTCGAAAATTAGGACAAACAAACCTGTACTAACCGCGCAGTTAACTGGAAAGCAGTTACAAAGAAGTTATTAATTAAATTATATTTTAGATTTATTATTTCATGTTTTAAATATTTGTTAAATGTAAAGACAGGGCAGATTTCTTGGCATCTTTGAATACGTGTTGTGAAAAATTTCTTACCCCCATCTATACTCTGTGTTCGTAAATCCTATTTATGGTAGTCTGCAGATGTCTTTCCTTAACGCGACATTAAGTAAAGGTTCCCTACTATTTGCCAACGACATCAGTAAATTCACTTTGAGCCTTTCGGTTTCTGACAAGGGCTTTGTTTAGTTTCTTAAAATGTTCTGATGGCCAGGTTGGCCGAGTGGTTACTATCAAGCCAATCTTCCCGCATTTTGGAGAGGATTGTTGAGTAGTGAAATTATACAGAGTTAATCGTCGTCATCAACTGCATTTCTGAAATCTTTTTACGTTTAACGCAAAGCTAAAAGAATATACTTTCATAATGAAACACTTATGAATGCAGAAAAAGTTTGCAGTTAAATAAATGATCCAGAAATGTGAACACAAGTAAGACATTCATATTTTCATCATCATGTACAATGGAGATCACTGAAAAGAACAAATGAATTCAACAGAATGATGAATAATGATAAAGGAAAACATAGGCTTTTGATAATTCAGAGTAAATGATTGCTCCAAAGAAGTGGAATTCCGAATTTAATAAGAAATTAATGCTTTGTGTTGAACTTGAGTTGCTGCAGGCTGTGACTGGTATTAAAAGATGTCTGCATACGTATCAAATTTGGGTAAACTTTCATCACGTGACATCGATTGCAGGACTAAAAATAGCAAAACAAAGTATTCAGTGTTTTTGTGTGCGTGTATTTATTGATAAAAGATACTCTGTGTCGGAATGCACATCACCGTTCATGTGATATGTAGAAATCGATGACGTCCTTGAACGCGAGATGTGAAGGTTTTCTCGTCGACTGGGCTGCTAACAGAAGTTAGCGACGGGAGACAACATTGAAAAGAAGGCTCCCTCCCCATTCTCTGCTCGTCGTCATTTCTCTAGTGAAACCGGGCTAGCAGAAAGGGGCGGGGGGGGGAGATATTGATCGATGACGTGGACATCGTCCAGGATTCCGGTCTTTTTGTATCGATGAATGAGGCAGAATTGAGGTTAATGTCCCATTAGAGAATAAAGAATTTAAGTTAAATTGAAATAATAATAATGATAATAATAATCATAATAATAATATTTTTTTTTATATTTTTTATTATTTTTTATAATAATAATAATTTATTACATATGATATATACATTACATAGTTTTGATTACGTATGATACAACATTGCATACATTTGTTTGCATATGAAACAACATTACATACTTTTCTTTACATTTGATACATTGATATATTCTGATAACAATAATTTTTTTCGCAATAATAATTATAATAATCTATAACATATGATACATACATTACATACTTATCATTACATATGATACGACATTACATATATTTGTTTACATGTGATACATTTATTTATTTATTTATTTATTTAATATATTTTTTTATCTTGGATGAGATGAGATGTATTTTCTCAGCTTTCATCCTAGAAGCTTATTTGTGAACATATCCGAGGATGACACCAGTTATTATTTATTGGTTTCTTTGCTGTGTTGGGAAGCTATGAAATCAAATCTGTTTACCTGGCTTGATTTACACTGCAGCCGTTGATTGAGAAATTCGCACGCACACACGCACACGTTTTTTTTAACATTTTTATTATTTCTCAGATAAATTACATTATAGGAACACAATTATGCATAACAAATACTTTCTCGTATACATAAAAGTTTTTTGAATAATAATAATTACATATGATATTACGACATATATTATTATAATAATCATAATGATGATTATTATAGATGGTTCTTTGCAATTTTACACTCTATATATACAATATCAATGGATATAATCACTCTATATTGCATACTTTTGTTACAGTTATTACATACATTTGATTACATATGATACATTACTTACATTTGATTACATATGATACATTACTTACATTTGTTTCCATATGATACTTACATTACATACATTTGGTTACATATGATACATCTTGGATGAGAACTAATTTCTCTGCTTTCATCCTCGAAGCTTATATGTAAGCTTATCTGAGGATGATACCACTTGGTTATTATTTATTTATTTATTTATTATTATTTTTTTTGCTGTGTTGGGAAGCTACGAAATCTATGATTGAGAAATTCGCACGCACGCACGCGCGCGCGCACGCACGCACGCACACACACACACACACACACACACACACACACACACACACACACACACACACACACACACACACACACACACACACACACACACACACACACACACACACACACACACACACACACACACACACACACACACACACACACACACACACACACACACACACACACACACACACACACACACACAATAACTTGGAATGTATTGATAATTCGCTGAACTGGAAGCTTGAACGAATATATTGTGTTTCATTAAGTTTGTATGGTATTTTGGGTGCATGTTTCTTGTTCATAGTATGTCCTTACAGCTCTTTTCAGGCTATTGTAGTTTGTAAGGTTTCTGTATTCAAAAGGTAATCTGTTTATCATGTCTGGGATGTAGAAGCTTCGCGTGGCCTTTCCGTAGTGATTATTGTATTTATATGTGATATAATTAGTTGTCTGAGGTCTTGTTATACGGTATGTATTTCTGACTGTCCTGTAGTTGGCATCGAAATAATGTTTTAGCATAGCTGCATAGTGACATAAATCTTTTGCTGTCAGTATTTTGTGTTCTGACATTGCAATGTATATAAGGTCGTGATTTTCTCTTTGTTCCCAAAAGATCATTTTGTACTGTAGCGACATTAATCTATTTAATTTGTAGGGTGCACAGAAAGCATACGTTGTTATAGCGTATCTTAGTATATGTTGGCATAGTGCTTTGTATATTAGTGTTTTTAGGCGTGTGGGAACTGTCTTTTAACCTGTAGAGTTTATCACTTATTGTTCGGAGTTTGTTGTGTGGATGGTTCATGTGGCTATTCCAGTTCATATCTGCTTCGAAGTAAATTCCAAGGTGTCGTATTGTTTCAACCTGAGTGATGTTACTGTTCTGTGTGTTTTTTATGTTGGAAAGTGGATGTTGGATGGTTATATATTTGTTATCAACTGGTCGCGTCAGTGGATTTCTGAATATCATCAATTTTGTCTTTTCTGAGTTTAGGTATACGAGTTTTTTGTTAGCCAGTCTATGATTAGATTTATGTCATGTTGCATATTTGTTTGGGCTATGCTTGCGTTATTCTGGATGGATATTATTGCTGTATCGTCTGCGTATTGAATATCTTACCTTTGAGTGGTAGCTGATTAATATCGTGCGTGTAAATGTTGAATAGAGTTGGGGAGAGTACAGCTCCCTGTGGTACTCCACAGGTTACTGGTAGCTCTCTGCTTCGGTTTGATCCGATACGTGTGATATGCTTTCTATTTTGAAGGTAGTTTGTAAACCACCTGTGAAGAGGCCCGTCTATTCCAACATGCCTCAGCTTTTCTAACAAGGTTTGATGTGTGAGTGTATCGAATGTTTTAGTTAGAGCAATAAAGGCTACCATGGCAATTTTGTTTTTGTCTAAGGCGGTATTAATTACGTTTGTAAAGTCTTCCAAGAGAGATGTTGTTCCATTATTTTTCTGAAAACCATATTGTATTTTGGGATAATATAAAAGGTCTCTGTGTACGGTGTGAGTTTCTTCAGTATGATCCGCTCCATAATTTGATTGATAATTGGTAATGTTGCTATGGGTTTGTAATTGCTGATTAAATTCTTTTTCCATGTTTGTATATGGGTGTGATTATGGCGGCTTTAGCATACGTGGTATCTGTCCTGTTTTAAATATTTTATTTATTAATTTTAGTAGGATAGGACCTAAGCTAGTTGCATGTTGCTTTATATCTTTAGGTCTTATATCATAAATTCCTGGGTCTTTGTTTGGTTTGATTTGATGTATTGCAGAGAGAAGTTCTGCTTCTTTTATGGTTGGGAACCATAATGTCTGTTTTGATTGTGGTCCAAGTGGAGGGTCATGTTTTGTGATTGGGGGAATATTTCTGTGCAGTTCTTGGATGGAGTCTGCAAAGTATTGGTTAAAGTCAATTGCTAGTTGTTGGATAGGTTTTGCGTCTATCATGAAGCTGTGTTTTATGGTTTCGGAGGCGGTGGTGTTGCTAACAAATCTAGCATCTCATTGATCAGATGCTTGGTTTGTTTCATGTTGTTTTGTGGAGAGTTATTTTGTCTCCGTAGTAGCTTCATTTTGCATTTCTGATTTGTGTTGTAAGACGATTCCTTGTTATCTTATATTCAATTTTTGAAGCTGTGTTATTTGGATATCGCTTTAATTCTTTCCATAAAGCGTCCTTTCTCTGTATTTCTAGGATTAAGTTTTGTGTTATCCAAGGATTTTGTGTTGTTTTTGAACGAATTCTGACTTTCTTTGGAGCTTCTTATATATTTCCTCCAGTGTGAGTTTAATGTTGTTGTATACGATATCTGCTGAACCTGATGCCAGGTGTTCTCAGTCTGTTTTTCTGATTTCGTGGTTGACTATTTCTACTCTGCACTTTATGACTGATGCATATAACTGTTTGGTGGTGCTCGGACGTTTATATGATCTAGGCAGGAAGCAGTGATAGTATTTCTGAATATTTCTTCTCTAGTAGATGATGTTATTGTTGGTATTAGATTATACAATGATAAGGGGTCTAGGTATTGTACAGTGTTGTTCTGGTTTACGTTTGCAATATTTATGTTTATATCGCCAATTATCATCAGGTATTCGGTTGAGCATATTTCTTGGTGTGAAAGCCAGCAATTGAGTTCGTGCAAGAATTTTATCCTGTTTAGGTTTGGTGGCCTGTAAATAGCATTTAGTATTATGGGGTGCTGTCTATTGGTGGCATTTCGAGGCAAAGGGTTTCAGCATGCTCAAACTGATAGGCCGTTTCTTTTGCTATTAATTTTTGTTTGATAAATATTAATATTCCACCCCTCTTTTTGTTTGGGGGCATGATCGATGTTGTTGGAAGCCTGGAATTTGGAAAGCAGTTGCTTCGTCATTAGTTATGGATACTTCTGTTAGAATCAATATATCAATAATATCAGTGTAATTCCTCAGATAAGCCTGTAACAATAACCAATGTTTTCGGATGCTTCTGATGTTAACATGCGAGATTGAGAGACCTCTCGCTTGTACTGTGTGTTGTTTCCATGCATCAAGCGATTCGAAAGTACAATTACAGATAAATTCTGGTGTAATTACATCTATCTGATAGTTCACATTCATTTTTGTTGTGTTGAGATCTTCTTATTGAACTAAGTTGGAGTCTTTTGTTTCACTCTGGCAACCTATCTATATCTTCCGAGCTTTTTATTTTTATAGACTTTGAAGTCTATGACTTTCTCAAGAATATTTTGCCGTCTTTGATCCATAAAAATTGATACTTTTTTTCTGTTTTTTTCTTTTCTTGCTTGTTTCAAAAGATTCTGATTGAAAGGTGTCAAATTGTCAGATAGAAAGATTGGCGTACTGTCTTGCGATGCATTTAAATCCTTGACTACTGGTTTTTTTCAGTCTGCTGGCTTTTATGAGATTATCTCTTGTAGCCTTTCTTGTCAAACGGATTATTACCGGTGCGGGTCGTGGCAAGCCTAGTTTTTTGTTCTTCCTGCGAATCCGATTTATCGTCTGAATATCATTATGATGTAGGGGAATGTCAATTGCATGGCCTAACTTTAAAACTACGTCTCTGAGATTTTCTGTGGTTTCAGTTTCTGGAAGACCGTTTATGACAAAGTCTTCTTTATGTTGTTGTTGGTTTAAAACTTTGTATTGTAGTTTTCAGGGAAGTAATTTCTTGACGGAGTTCCGATATGTCTTTTATCAATTTGTGCTGCCTGTCAGTTAGTGCATTAATGCTGGTTTTAATGTCTTTTACCGTTTGTAAGACTTCTTCGACTTTTGAATTGTTAAATTTAACAAACTCTTCATATTAGCTCATTTTTTTGGTTATTTGTTTATTCTGTTTATCAAAACGTTCTTGGACAAGATCTACCAAGCTGGCTTTTATATTTTGTAAACCTTTTTCTAGTAATAAATTTACGAAACTGAAATTATAAGACTCACCGTTATTTTTTTGTCTGTTCAGTTCAAAGTCCGATTCTGCCTCCGTCTAATCAGTTGCATCGTGGGTGGCGGCGTTTCTTTGTTCGCTCTGCAGTAGAGGCATTTCCATTCCTCTCGCTTGGCATTGGATTTGCGTTGCCATGTTGTTTCTGAGACCGGAACGCAATATAATAATAATAATAATAATAATAATAAACGATGGCTTTCACAGTGGCCAGAAAGGTACAATAAGACTGATGATGAACACGGAAGCGTATTGTTTTCCGAGTGACAGCGACTACCCAGAGATGCTAGGCGAAATTTTATTTTACGCATATATTCATTTATTTATTTTCGGCGATATGTTTAGATCAGTTAAACTTACTCGTGTCTGTGCGAAGTAAAATAAGCAGAATACCCATACTTGTCAAAATCTGATATACTGAGATGTTTGAAGCATTTATTCTTCATATATCTATCAACAGGACATAAATTGATGTTCAATTTACTAGGGCTGAACAGCGAAGTGACGAACGATTACACTCTTTTTCTGAGATTCATTTGGTATGCTTCACAGCGAATTTGTCAGTTTCATGACCCCCGAAAACTTCAACTTCTAATGGAATACACTAGAGGATATGCAGCGATCTCTTTTTATTATCTTGGGTTTTGCTAAAGTGAAGAGGGCCGAGTGGTATGACATTAGTTAGGTGCCTGTCAAAAGCGAATTTTCTGTTTTCGGCCGCTTTAGTGGTTTAAACGCACTGCTAGTCATATTATCCCCATTAATTGGGCATGTTAAAAGTTCATTTCTGAATGGCCACTGCTACGTATAAGTGCCTACAACCGGTATACTACTTTATTTGATACTATTGATAAATTTAATCAATATCAATTCAAGTCATCCCTCTTACGACTATACTGTTTTCCTTTTGGACTGCTTACTCATTTGGCATAGAATTATCGTAAAAGATTCTTTTGGGATAATGGACTTTTCTACTGAATGCAAGTTATCGTCAGAGTCTCTACTCTAATAACCTTCGCTTGTTTTTCGTGTAAACGTAATCAGCAAAACGTCACTACATATTATCTTTATAAGCAATTTCTTGTTCCTAACAGGCCTTTACAAATTATTATTAGAATTAACAGAGATGGTCCGATGCCACTGTTCACTCAGAACTATATGTTACTTAGATGTAAGTATACATTATTAAACTCGAAATACCTCCTCCCTACATACGCACTTAAAAGAGAAATATCTTCAGATAGTCAAAAGATCAGAATAGTTTCTGCTTTCCCCTGCAACGAAATATTAGATTCCACTTATTAATATCAGTCTGGATTTTTTTTTCTTGGTGTTTGGGTTCCTTTTTGAATTTTTTTTTTCTTGGTGTTTAAAAAATAGTAAACAACAAGTTTGTTTACTATTTTTCTTTTCGTAGTGGAAAAAATGAATTTTAATTGGATTTAAAGAAGTGAATGTTACCGGAGGACTTAAGTGAACATAAATTGTTCGTTGGATTAAACAAGCACATCGGTCTGTTCTGAATACGAACCAGTATGGAGTTGGCTCTTTCTATTGCTTTTCAAAGCAGAGTCGTTATCTTACACAAAAAATAGTCGTATATTGCGCTGAAAAAGATAACGAATTTGCTTCTATTTTAAACGTTAAATACATTATAAAAATCCTATTTTAGATGCAGGTTCCTTCTTTTCGTTCTTCCCGGATTACTTTTACTTGTTTTTCACTACAAGATTTAGTTACCAACATATTCGTACTTTTAGATATCGAACCATTTTTACTGAAATATATAAATTAATGTCTTACTCAAATCAATGAAACTCTTCTGAACGTCTCCAGCGCTGATTATTTTTTGTGTGTTAAATTAGCAAATGTAAAATTCTCGCTCATTTAAATATTATTTTGATTGCTTTTTTTATTTATTTTATTTGCATCATAAGTACCACTGCAAGCAATTCAAGAGCCATTTCTTTGCTTACAATACTTTTTGTGATAAATACATCGTTAGATGTTAAGCATCCTTTCGCTGTGCGTCCAACAAGAAAACGTAGCTAAAATTGATCTCTGGCAATATCTGCTGAATTTCCTGGTTGACGCATATTACTACGCCTAGTTGGTCGACAGGAGAACTACCCTCTTTTCAGCCATTAAGTTGTAAGCTACAATCCCAGTTCAGGCAAGTATTTATGTGTGAATGTCTTTAGGCTGAAGATGTAGTCATTCATGATGGGTGAGACCACCACCATCTTTGAATTCTGGAACAGCGTTTCTAGATTATCTACCAATTAACCTGACTCTGGCGTGGATAGATAAATATAAATCTACATTAATAACCATCTAGTGATTCATATGGAACAAACAAACTGTCCTTCCTACTCCAAGCTAAGTATTTCCCATAAAAAAACGGGGGGAGGCAAAACCTGATATTCATCGACCATAGGATAAAAACGTTTCGCAGTCACTTTTTCTTCAATACCCAAGAACAGGAAATGGCACACAAACGCTCCAACCGAATACATATTCAGTTTGGCCGCAGAGGTATCTCATTCTCCGCAATTAAGAATGACAACATCCCATGTGCCATTGAGTCTAACAAATGGAAGAAATTAAACCTATAGCGCAATGTAAAGACAGCCATCCTTACTGAATTCCTTATGGAACCAATCTTCCACAACACGATCGTAAAGAACCACCACATTACCAAGAGAGAGAATCTTTTTTCCATGGAGCTCACGAGGCTTGAGGGTCTTGGGCGAAATTCTTTCCCCGCTCCTTACTTGGCAATTTCCAAAATCATTCACAAACTTTAAATTCAGGAATCAGGCCGAGCAGATCGATACCTTAAATTTGTTTTACCAGCGGCTATGCATGCTAGCATAAAGAAAGAGGAGCTTTGACCTCCCTAGAAAGAAATCCAGTGCCTATAATTTTGCTAAAAACAAGTAATGTATGGGAAAGACTTACGCTCTCCAATGAAAACAAAAATCTATAGCCTCCCAATAAAATATTCCAACCGAAACACTTCATTGGATAATTCCGTATTATCCCAACAAACACCATTTCACTGTAACCTGTCATATCGCACTAGAACCACCAACTCCGACGCTCTATTCAGTGGAGAATGTGACGCAGTGCCCTTTTTACTCCTAATATACTACAGAAATTCAATTCGGATTTTTCGGGTTGAATTGCTCTGTCGGACTGACTCTTCTGCTCCCAAACAGGAACAGTCCGGCATACCTATTAGAATGCCCAATTAACAGTAAATTGATCCATACCTCTCGGGAAGGGCAGCCTTAAACTGCGGTTGTGTTCATTCAGAAGAGAAATATCTCAATCAAAATCATCCGATCTATCTCTTCATCACTGCGAAAGCAGTAATATATAGTTATTACCTTCGGTCAACAAGAGCAGATTGCCTAGCAGCTTCACTCAGAGAGGCAAATGACCAACTGCTTGTTGCCTTTAAACATAAAACGAGAATCCATCTTCTCCATAATCATCATCTCCACAATCAGAAAAAGACATTAGATCTTATCCACCAAGACTGGAATCAACTCCTGGATGAGCAGATCAAGTGAATCATGATCCACTTTTCAACTAAGATGTGATTCATTGACCACCTCCAACAAAAGGGATAAAAAGAAAGTTTCCTACCACTTAATGGAACAGTGTGAATAATCATCATATAGGGTAAGTTTCATGTGATTTGTAATATTATCTTATAGTAACTTTTATTTTTCTGTAATCTGTAATATCTTGAACGATCAATGAACATGTAAACTCTCTGCTTGACTGCAAAGAAATCAGTGCCTGTATATTATTGCACTTAAGATTATTATTTTCAATAATAGTAATAAATAGACTATTCACTAAGCATGGTGATTATTTTCAACAACAATAATAATAATAAATATACTTATCACTAAGAAAGGTGATAATGTCATGCAAGATAAATATTTTAAGAATCTTCCAAGAGAAGCTATTGCATCTATTGAATTTTCATTTGGAGGGCGAACTTAAAATCAAGGTTAACCTACAGAACTAGTCTTGCATTTGTATACATTTTCAACATTTCAATGTTAGGTATCATTTGAATTTCATATCTCGGTTACAAGTGGCATGTCTGAAAAGAATGGATGATTGGATGCAGCATCCGGAATTATTTTGAGACTTGAGATGAGTTGAGATGTAACTGTTGGAATATAATTCAACCCCAAAAAACATGTTCGATATTTTATGATGGAGAACGAGTCGCCTTTGTGCCTCAGTTATGCACAGATGTGGTATTGCACTGCTGCATCTTATGTACGATTAACAGTAAGCGTAATTGAGATCTTGAAGAGGCTGGCTGTTTTGAAGATTTTTAGGCATGTTTTGGAAAAGGGAAATACCCCCCCCCCCAAAAAAAAGGAAAGGGAAATAAAGAATTTTCATTTGTTATAGTGCATATATGGGGTTTTCATGAATTGCAATATTCTATAATATCCCGAAGGTTTTTACGATTCCCACTTATCTCGACGAATAGTTTTTCTCCTTAAATTTAAAGCAGAAAATAATTAAATAAAACTGCCTTCCTTTGTTCTATTGGAAAACATTTCTTCTCCACTCAGCTTAGATCTCCAATTCCGAGGCAATCTCAGACAATCGAGATTTCAAAACAGCGCTTCCAATAATTAAAAAAAAAAAGTATTTTATTGGGAAAGAAAAGAAAATGTTTCTCTTAATCATAAAGTTCGCGAATTGTTATTTCGATTCGCTTAGAGACAATGCACGAAGAAAATAGACGAAGCAACATCTTTAAAGATCCGTGAGAAACTTAATTGGGAATTCTTATTTCTTGAATATGATTTCGGCCTTAAACTCGCTGCAAGCTCTCATCCGGAGATAAATGGAAGACAACAGAGAAATTTATTGTTTTTCCAAAATCTCCTTTCAAGCGTAAAGACAGCAAACTTGTAATTACGGAATGTAATAAAACACCGTAAACGGGAACATATTTAATTCCTTTTGTTAAATAAAATCTTATCTCCCGAAGAATTGAGCTTTTGCCAGCAAAACTAAAAAGGGCAGTTGACGCCAATGACAAGCACAGCACATCCTTCCGAACAAAGACATCGCACTCATTTTTCCTATTAAACTAATCGTAAAAATCTTGAAAGAGGGAGCCCTCTGAAACTTAATGGAAATGAATTTTGATAACACACGCACGCAACGTAATCACGTGTCTGGTTCTTATCGTAAATTCTCGGTTAATAGAGATTAAGTCGAAGAAAAAGGGTGCTGATCAAAACAAAAAAGATATGAAAACGTTAGCCTTCAAAATGTATTAGCAGTTTCTTTTATTGTGAAAGACATCTTTGGCAATTTTACGATGACTCTAACTATTATGAAACTGCTGGAGAAGTTTCAGTTTGGCGGGTTGTTCAGTTTCAGCTACGATGCAATTTCAGGTGCTCTGCATAATTTGCTTGTGGTGATTCTTTTACTACTAGATTTGGGTTTCTTAAACAATCAATAAACCAGGGTGGGGAGGGCAAAACGTTTCTACGTCTTACTGACTCGACTAGTTCAACTTTCATTTTAAAAGAAATGTTTTTCTCTATGACTGGTACGGAATTCAGATCCTTTCACCTAAACAGCGCCGTTGCTACAAACAGAGCTGGCCTTAAGCCGATTCGACCGATTTGGTCCAATAAGGCCGCATGATTTATATAAAATAGATAAATTATACTTTTCCACGAAAGTTTTCTTCTTCAACTTTGATCGATCCACTGCTGGGCCAAGGTTTCCCCAATTTTATTAATTGCATTCTATTTTCAGCAATCCTACTAATTTCATCTTGTCGTCTCTTCCCCGGTTTTTGCACCATCTATAGGTCTGCATTCTGTTAATAATTTAGGCCGTCTTGCGGTGTTCTATCTTGCAATGTGTTGTCAGCCTATCTCCATTTTGAATGCATAATATTACTGATGTCTTGTACACCAGCCTTATCAAATGGGGATAACCTGTCTTTAACTATCAACAAAGCATATCAGTTTTCATTCTTCTCGGAGTACCTTTCACTCTGTGAATCATATTTTAAGTTTCAAGTTTCACTTCCATATGTAATTACAGATGACACTTGTCGAAAGTTTTTCCTTCAGATTAATGGGAATATATCACCTTTGAAGATATTTTTAGTCCCCCAAAAGCCATCCGAAACCTAGCTGTGAACTTTTATTTTTTTCATTTGTCCATTTTAATACTTTCATACTGTAATTAGTATCACATAAACATGTGAATCTACTCTCACCGCTTCTAGGTCTACAAGTATAATTCTTTTTGGTGTTAAATAGTCAGGTCTTCTGTATCTTCTACAAAGACAACTACGGCAGCAGCAAAAATATGTGAGTTAGAATCGTTCTGTTAATTTTACTTTCTTCATCCTTACAGTTCATTTTAAAAAATCAGTGAGATTTTTTAAAATCCACCGGTAGCCAAGTAAAGATAACTGGCCCAATACTCTCACTAATTATACATTATGATGCACCTGATGCACCTGATGAAGAGAGGCGGAGATGGAAAATAAATCAGATACAAACATGACATTTTTAAATGATCAAACTAAGGGTATCCTTCCTCATAGAAAAGCAGAGTGGTTTGAAGTAAATTAAAATTGATATTATCAAAAAGCTGAATGGAATCGAAAAAAATTATATTCATGCATTGTGTAGTTTTTTGAAATTTAGCCTGTTTCCAAGAAAGATGCTTACATGTTATGTTAGATACAAACAGAGAAATAAAAACATCGAAAGAATTAATTTCAAAATTTACTAAAGAACATTCAACTAATGCTGCTATTCCATGTTTCTAATGTAGTCGACAATATTACACAAAATTGCTGAGTACGTTCAGAATAATAGCTCTGAATATACTCGAGGGAAGAGGGAAGATTATGAAACATTTTCTGCATTGTAGACTCCGAAAATTTACATGGACTGAGATGAAGAAGACAATCTGATAAAAATGACAGATGACCACAGTATTTAATCTTAAGCTTTCAATGTAAGAATACAAAATGCTTCTGATCCGAAATTCCAAGAAAAAATATTATTAATTGCCAAATCTAATTCCCTTGATGCAAATAACAGAATTAGAAAACTACCTAATATAACATGCCACCATTACAAAGGTGAGCATTTTAGCAAGGTTCTTGTCCATAGCAGTGTCTTCAAGAATTGTACTGTCTCGTCATAAGCTGTTACATTACCGAGTATCCAGAAACATTGCAAATAACTTCTTCTGTCTACAGGTGTTTAACACCCATAGTCTTGGAAAGTAACCTGATCTTGAAGAAACATCAAGAGCAATCTTTGTTTGCTTGCACTGATAAATAATTAAAGAAGAATATAATTCTTTGGCGACTTTAAGACACGCTCATACACAACACTGCCGAAATTATCAGGATGTAGGACTGTATGAAAAATTGCTACACCGCTGGCCCACTTTTGTCCCTCTCCTGACTCACCGTCCAGGAAATATCAATAAATCGACAGATATTTTGGTCATTCGTTTACTAAAATTTCTGCAGTGAATTTGGAGAAGTGTTACTCTTGTCTTGAACTAATTTTTTAAATATTTCTCAAGGAACTCAAGATATTCTGATCTGTATAGGCTATCTTTACTAAACGCATGCTAAAACACACCCTTACAGTGTGAGGTGTGTTAAGATTTGGTCATGTCCAGAGAAATGCCTCTGGGGGGGTAACAAAAATCGTCCATAATTCGGTATGACACAATCGCCATTTTCATTTCTCCTACCTTATTCGTAATGGCTTGTAATTTAAACCAGGAGACATCGCACCAACGAACTGCTCCCTATCAGAACGGATGATATGCAGAGAAATAATGTTTTCCTGGTAGTTACGAATATCAAAACATCCTCATCCGATCTCATGAGCGCCCACAGTAATTCGTTTCTTCACACACCACAACTCTCCACTGTTCTATTTTGCAATCGTGACAGAATTTGTATCAAGAGAGCTGAACCCATTTCCACAATTTGATTAACATGCGTCTATTGTGCTGCAATTCCAAGAAATAATTAATGACTAACATGGAATTTTTCAATAAGGTGTGGCTGAAATTGGTTCACCTGTAAGCATGTCCTCGTTTCATGCAGTGAACACACCCTTGCAGGGTAAGGTGTTGCATTATTATTTTGAGACTTGTTCACCGCTACGCATCGTAAGAAATTTTTTTTTTATTAGAAGGTG
Source organism: Typopeltis vanoorti (assembly GCF_054136105.1). Lineage (NCBI taxonomy): Eukaryota > Metazoa > Arthropoda > Arachnida > Uropygi > Thelyphonidae > Typopeltis > Typopeltis vanoorti. Next base: position 7,753,074 of record NC_143564.1, read on the forward strand.
ACGAGAACCATCAGGTATTTTTGTTGTAGGAGAAGGACGCACATAAAGCAGCTTCCATTCCCATTCTTTTTGAATTTATTAAAAAAAAAGGACTTTAGAAAGTTCAGAATAGAATCCTTTAGTTTTACACAAAACACAGATTATTGATAATTTTTAGTCTCTTTCAAAGAGAAAAAATGGTCTTTTTGAATGCGTTCAAACAGTTGCTTGATGAAAAATTTAATTCTGTTGAGTACACTAAAAGACAAGACATAACGAAGTTATGTTGCCTTTAAATGGTGTTATAAGCAGTACTGTTTTATTTTTGTGTTTAATTAATTATAATTACCGCAAAAGATAGCACAATGTTCGCGGTTGAAGCTGTGGCGAAAAAAGTCAGTAAATAAGATGTTTACTCTCCTCTTTCTTCTTTAATTCAATTATTCCTTCTTGAATAATTATGAGAATATAAACCTTACTGACTTATGTAACAGCTTACGAAATACATTATACTTAGGGAAAAATAAATAATAATGGAGCCGAGTTTGAGATGTGAGCTCTTTCCTTTGAAATTCTCAGAGCATCAAACACAACTATTAAATTAATTTAAGTGGAATTATGTTGAAATCATTTTATGGTTTAAAATATTCATTACGTAATAAAATTTGTTCCTTCTATTTACTTGGGTGGCGAAATTGCTATGCAAGTGAAAAGTTACCAAGCGAAGTTTTTAATATCTAAAACATTCGCATGAAATTCCTTTTAGTTGATGTGTGAATGGAAACAGACTGCATCTAAATGCAAATTTTATTAGATGCGCTTTTAAACAAATTCCATGATCTCGTTACACCTTACCTTTCAAAAACTGTTTTAATGTTCATTTGCGGATGCCACCAAATAAAAGAGAACCGATCTCTAATAAAAGAGTACAAAAGTCAAACCATTTTGCATTCAGTATAGTTCACAATCATGACAAAATCAGATTTGGATTACAGTTTATTATAATCAGCTTTAAATTTACAATGTTGATAGTACAATTTAGTGGCATTAGGAGATTAATATTAGGCCTTCGTTGTTATATACACAACAAGTATTTATTTGCTGACACGAATTATATAAACCTTTATAAATAGGTCGAAATTTTGTACTAATTTTGTCTAACTATAACAGAACGTTTTCTGTCTCCCAAGCATTAATATAATCCGCAATAAAATGAAAATAACAATAAACCCTCCATTAACACTTAATTCAGCAATATCTATCACGATACCTCATAACATTATTATCACCATACTTCCATGGGGGCAAGAGACTCGGTGTGGGTGGTGCCACTCTCACTTGCACAGTTCATCATACCTAGACTTAAAAGCAAAGCGCAATTATCATAAAACGCTGCTTAAAACAAAATCCACACAGCTGGTATGATTAAGCAAGTTGTCTGCTATGTTCCCTCTTCTCTCATAGATTGCATTCTGCTCGTTCCCTCTCTCTCTCTCTCTCTCTCTCTCTCTCTCTCTCTCTCACACACACACACACACACATAAAATTAGCATTGTTTTAAAATATGTGCGCGAAATGTGTAAGACACTGTATCGTTTCGAAAAGCCTCCCTCAAACAGTTAACTTTCATTTTTTTTTCTTTTTTTATTACACAGAAAAGTGTGCAATGTTACATCAGCCACACGCTCAATTCAGCTGAAGAATTAGATGCCTTCGAATACTCAGGCTCTGGAAGAATAAAAAAGCATTAAAGAAAAAATAATTCGAGATATTGGAAGCAGTTCTTTAAGAAAATTTGGATATGAAAGTCATAATTCTTTCTTACCTTCATTGTGTCGTTCAGGGAGTTGAAGATAGATTTCAATTATTTCAAACGATTCTTCAATTGGAATGCTTCAACTTTTTATCAGGCTTCATAACACATTGTGTAAGGGTCCAATACGATTCCAGAAATCATTAATTACTGCGAAGGAAGTCTGCCGCTCTCCAGAACTGCAAAACGAAGGGTTGGGAGTATAAATTTGCTCATTTCTGTGAAAAGAGCAATGGGAATTTCATTCTAATTTCTTTTCTGTTCAATTTAAATCTCTAAAAATCTTTGAGGTTATTTAGATATAACTGTTAACAGCTTTACGAGTAATAATCGCATCGACATAGATTTCGATCTCTGTAATTTGCGCTAATTTGCAAAGAAGCAGCCAATTGTGAGGTTGGAATAGCAGCTGCCATTCGGGCCTTACAATTTTCAGTTTCATCAGGTTTACTTTATCACAACTATTCCTGTTCAGTTGCTACAAAGTTCGCATATCAAATACATCGATTTTGGTTCGTTTTTAAATTAATGTTGAGGGTTTGATGAAGAGAAACAGGCACTATGTGATAAAAGAAATACTACTGAGACTTCAAATATTAGTTATAACTTTTGCTTGTCTGGTTGGCTGTTTGTGACTGTCCTTCGATGGCTGATGAATTTCATCGCCCGATATGAGGCCCTCACTCAGATTCTTGGAGGCCAGAAATGGCCTGAAAAATGCTCCATGTTTGATTTCAGCAGCAATTTTGATTTATGAAAATAAATAAATATATACTGTGCGACCACAGATGCGAAATCCCTCGACACTTCTGCGCATGGCAGAAGAAGGCGAATTCATTCCGATAAAAGGGTCATCAATGCGTTTCGTGAGATGAGTGTTTATTATTATACGTCGGAAAATTCTTTTCTTTTATGAAAATTCTAGTTTTTAAAGTGGTAACTACTTTTCTTGTACAACAATTGGAAAATTTTATCTATAAATCACATGATTTCGCGTGTTGGTGACGAATTCGTACACTGACTTATTCCTTTCTCCCCTTCAACATGAATTGACCCTTCTTGGCACATTGCAGCTAACAGTCTCGCATCTGTGTTCGGACAGTATATATATATATATTCCTTAAGAATTATTTCTTAAGGAATTAAGGCCTCAATTAAAATTAAAAAAAATATATATAAATTTGCATTCAAGACAGAAAATGGTAACACCTGTTTGGACACAGTTTGAACTTGTATCCAAGATGTACAACAATCATGTATATTATTATTATTATTATTATTATTATTATTATTATTATTATTATTATTATTATTATTATTATTATTATTATTATTAAATGCATCGCAAGGCAATACGCCAATCTTTCTATCTGAGTATTTAACACCTTTCAATCAGAATCTTTTGTACCAAGCAAGAAAGGAAAAAACAGAAAAAAGTATCAATTTTTATGGATCAAAGACGGCAAAATATTCTTGAGAAAGTCACAGACTTCAAAGTCTATACAAATAAAAAGCTCAGAAGATATAGACAGGTTGCCAGAGTGAAACAAAAGACTAATTTAGTTCAATAAGAAGATCTCAACACAACACAAATGAATGTAAACCATCAGATAGATGTAATTACACCAGAATACATCAGTAATTGTACTTTCGAATCTCTTGATGCATGGAAACAAAACACAGTACAAGCGAGAGGTCTCTCAATCTTGCATATTAACATCAGAAGCATCCTAAACCATTGGTTATTATTACAGGCTTATCTGAGGAATTACACTGATATTATTGATATATTAATTCTTACAGAAGTATCCATAACTAATGACGAAGCAACTGCTTTCCAAATTCCAGGCTTCCAACAACATAGATCATGCCGCCAAACAAGAAGAGGGGGTGGAATACTAATATTTATGAAACAAAAATTAATAGCAAAATAAATGGCCTACCAGTTTGAGCATGCTGAAACCCTCTGCCTCGAAATCATTAATACCACGAATACACAGCATCCCATAATACTAAATGCTATTTACAGGCCACCAAACCTAAACATGATCAAATTCTTACACGAACTCAATTGCTGGCTTTCAAACCAAGACATATGCTCAACCGAACACCTAATGATAATTGGCGACATAAACATAAATATTGCAAATGAAAACCAGAACAACACTGTACAATACCTAGACACACTATCCATGTACAATCTAATACCAACAATAACATCATGTACTAGAGAAGAAATATTCGGAAATATTATCACTGCCTCCTGTCTAGACCATATAAACGTCCGAGCATCACCAAATAGTTACACTGCATCAGTCATAAAAGTGCAAAGTAGCAGACCATTACTTCACCGCTCTAAATCTGCACACCAAGACAATATCCATGCAATGTCCCACAGAAGAAAAACGACAGAAAACAATAATAGACGAAGAAATTGTCAACCACGAAATAAGAAAAACAGACTGGGAACACCTGGCATCAGATTCAGCAGATATCTTATACAACAACATTAAACTCACACTGCAGGAAATATATAAGAAAGCTACAAAGAAAGTCCGAATTCGATCAAAAACAACACAAAATCCTTGGATAACACAAAACTTAATCCTAGAAATACACAGAAGGGACGCTTTATGGAAAGAATTAAAGCGATATCCAAATAACACAACTTTAAAAACTGAATATAAGATAACAAGGAATCGCCTTACAACACAAATCAGAAATGCAAAAAGAAGCTACTACAGAGACAAACTAACCTCCGCACAAAACAACATGAAACAAACCTGGCATCTGATTAATGAGATGCTAGATTCTGTTCCCAACACCACTGCCTCCGAAACCATAAAACACAGCTTCATGAAAGACGCAAAACCTATCCAACAACTAGCAAATGACTTTAACCAATACTTTGCAGACTCCATCCAAGAACTTCACAGAAATATTCCCCCAATCACAAAATGAGACCCTCCACTTGGACCGCGATCAAAACAGACATTATGGTTCCCAACCATAAAAGAAGCAGAACTTCTCTCAGCAATACATCAAATCAAACCAAACAAAGGCACAGGAATAGATGGTATCAGACCTAAAGATATAAAGCAACATGCAACTAGTTTAAGTCCTATCCTACTAAAACTAATAAATAAAATATTTAAAACAGGACAGATACCAAGTATGCTAAAGACCGCCATAATCACACCCATATACAAACAAGGAAAAATAAATTTAATCAGCAATTACAGACCCATAGCAACATTACCAATTATCAATCAAATTATGGAGCGGATCATACTGAAGAAACTCACACATACACTAAGGTCTTTAATATTATCCCCAAAACACAATATGGTTTTCAGAAAAATAAGAGAACAACATCTATCTTGGAAGAATTTACAGACGTAATTAATACCGCCTTAGACAAAAACAAAATAGCATGGTAGTCATTATAGATCTAACCAAAGCATTCGATACACTTACACACCAAACCTTGTTAGAAAAGCTGAGGCATGTTGGAATAGACGGGACTCTTCACAGATTGTTTACAAACTACCTCCAAAATAGAAAGCATATCACACGTATCGGATCAAACCGAAGAAGAGCACTACCAGTAACCTGTGGAGTGCCACAGGGAGCTGTACTCTCCCCAACTCTATTCAACATTTACACGCACGATATTAATCAGTTACCACTCAAAAGGTAAGATATTCCAGTACGCAGACGATACAGCAATAATATCCATCCATAATAACGCAAGCATAGCCCAAACAAATATGCAACATGATATAAATCTGATCATAGACTGGCTCACGAAAAACTCCATATATTAAACTCAGAAAAGACAAAATTAATGATATTCAGAAATCCACTGACTCGACCAGTTGATAACAAATATATAACCATCCAACATCCACTTTCCAACACAAAAAACACAGAACAGCAAAACCACTACAATCACTCAGGTTGAAACAATACGATACCTTGGAATTTACCTCGATGCAGATATGAACTGGAATAGCCATATAAACATCTACACAACAAACTCCTAACAATAAGTGGCAAACTCTACAGATTAAAAGACATAGTTCCCATACGCCTAAAAACACTAATATACCAAGCACTATGCCAAAATATACTAAGATACGCTATAACAACGTATGCTTTCTGTGCACCCTACAAATTAAATAGATTAATGTCGCTACAGTACAAAATGACAAAACTGATCTTTTGGGAACAAAGAGAAAATCACGACCTTATAAACATTGCAATGGCAGAACACAAAATACTGACAGCAAAACATTTATGTCACAATGCAGCCTTGCTAAAACATTATTTCGATGCCAACTACAGGACAGTTAGAAATACATACCGTATAACAAGACCTCAGACTACTAATTATATCACATATAAATACAATAATCACTACGGAAAGGCCACGCGAAACTTCTAAATCCCAGACATGATAAACAAATTACCTTTTGAATACAGAAACCTTGCAAACTACAATAGCCTGAAAAGAGTTCTAAGGACATACTACGAACAAGAAACATGCACCCAAAATACCATACAAACTTAATGAAACACAATATACTCGCTGAGGCTTCCAGTTCAGCGACGCATCAGTACATTCCAAGTTACTGTGTGTGTGTGTGTGTGTGTGTGTGTGTGTGTGTGTGTGTGTGTGTGTGTGTGTGTGTGTGTGTGTGTGTGTGTGTGTGTGTGTGTGTGTGTGTGTGTGTGTGTGTGTGCGTGCGCGTGCGCGCGAATATCTCAATCATAGATTCCGTAGCATCCTAACACAGCAAAAAAAAAAAAAAAACATAATAACCAACTGTGGTGTCATCCTCATATAAGCTTACATTTAAGCTTCGAGGATGAAAGGAAAAAAAAATTAGTTCTCATTCAAGATGTATCATATGTAACCAAATGCATGTAATGTACGTATCACAAGAAAACCAATGTATGTATTATATGTAAACTAATGTACGTAATGTAAATATCACATGTAAACAAATGTAAGTAATGTATCATATGTAAACAAATGAATGTAATGTATATAATAATTGTAACAAATGTATGTAATGTATATAATAACTGTAACAAATGCATGCAATGTAAAAAAAAAATATATATATATATATTTTAAAAGTAAATCATGAGTTTACACCGTATGTTTGTGAAAATAAGGACACATAATATTCAGATTGCATATGTGTAAATACTGTTGTATAATAACACCTTTTCAAATTTGAAAAAAAAAAAATAGTAAACCACAAAATGTAATATTATACAACTTATGTAACTCTGAACAATATAATTGTAAATTATTATTATGATTGTTATATAAAAAAAAACTGTTATCATCATTACTATTTAAATCTCATTATATGTAGCACAAAGTGCTGAACGTTGTAAAATAATATACTGAATAGATGATCATTGTACATATGTAAATATTTGAAAGAACAATAAAAAAAAATTTAAAAAAAATAATTTTAAGCAGATAAATAAAGTTCGATTCTGGAGCACTATTTTGTTTCCTCAGCATCTTCTGTCCAAACCGTTACACCAACAAAACACAATTTACATAATCGGATAATTTGTCTGTCTCTAGAGGGAATGAAGAAACATTTGCGAATAACGGTTAATGTATAAACAGTTAATAATGAATGCAGAATGCACTGAGGCTACTCCGTTGAATTCCGTTTACGGAACTCTGAAAGAACTTTCAAGTGAAAGAATATCGAGTTTGCTAAGATATATGGCAAAGGAAGGCACTATTCCATGTAATATCTTTGTATGTCGGAACAGCCTCATAAATTATGAAAATATCGTAAGCCCTGTAGAAGTTTTGAACTTCATAAATCGGTGTAAGAGTTGTAAGAGTTAAGCGTAGGAAAGCAGTTAAGCGTAGCCAGATGGGAGAATCTCACTAAGAAGGTAAAGGCGATGAACTATTCTAAACAAGGACGTACGCTTGGTATAAAGAGCGGAATATTTAATGCATTCCCTCTAAATATAAACGATATGAAGCTCCATTAAAGATTTAAAATGAATGAAATTTAGGTAATCATTTTGTGAATTACAGTCGCCTACATGGACTTGGCCAGGGAAGATTGTTTTAAAATTAATGGAATAGAATTTCAAAGGAAGACTTTTAAGAAAAGGTTTCTGAAGCAGTTCCGTTTTCAGACATCCAAAAAACGCTGACCACATTAAAGGTAATTGATGGGCTACTAATGTTTTCACAGATAAAAGCAAACGACATCAACACAATTTACACGTATCAGATTCACTTTTCTTTTTATGTTACTTAAAACCCAACATCGCTTAAGATAAGAACAATCGGAAGATGCTGAGTTTATTCCAAGTATTAAATTTTATGAAGTTATTTTATTTTATTTTTAAAGATAAGAATCAGTTCTGCTGCGAAGTGATACTTTACTTGTATTCTTCGTTCTGAGTATATAAATCGGAGTTAGATTCTTCATTTTAAAAAGTTAGATGTATGACTTCAGTCATGCATTTTTAACCCCAATTTTAAAGTGCACCCTGGATTAAAGTTCTTACAGTAACAAAGGTGAACTAACTCTGTAAATTATTACTAGGCACTTGTTAATAGTTCATTTCTCGTGGCATTTATATAAGACGGTAAAATTTCTTTTCACTGCTTTGTTTTAACTTTACTTTTCTGTAATATATTCAGTGTGTTTGTATTAGTACCACATCTTTGCTGAAGCTTAAGAAATTTTAGAGTGATGATTATTTAAATATCTAAATGAAAATAATATCTATTTTTCAATCCTTTCAAAACAGGTAGAAAAGATCTTAAGAAACTAAAGTTTTTCTTCTGTATTTTTGTTGTGTACGATAAATTAAGACGTTTATAGAATTTCAATAACGTGAAGGCATCATTTGATTTTTTTTTATTCAAATAATTTAAGCCGGTAACTGACGAGTAAAATATATATCCCAGAGATATGTATCCTTTTGCTAAGAGGCTGAACTGCTTTGCGAGGAATGAGAATCCTCCTACAGTGATAAAGTCGTTTACTGATGACGAGGAGATAACGTCTGTGTCCAACCAAACCAACAACTTGGACATGGAAAAACAAACAATGTGGCAAGCAGTAGGCGTGCTCGTGTACACTTTTGACAAGGAGTAAAATAAACGGATTCTCAAGTGTGTGTGTCCATTCACAATGACTACGATACGCAGTCAAAAGATGTGCGAATGGCTGGAAGTATATGTAAGTAAATACTTTGATAGATTTTGTCATTTTTAAAGTCATATTTATTGCACCATGTATTTTTTACACTGCTACATTCTTCAATATAAGACAGGGTGGATTTTCTTCCACAAACGCATCGATGAGGCATCACTCCTCTCGTATTTTCCCCCTCCTAAATTTATGAACGCTTCCTTGTGAGATTATTCTTGATGTTTTGAAAATAGTGGGTCTATTTTAATTTAATGAACAAGTAGTATACGATGTTATTCGTGCGATCCTTTACAAGATGCTCATGATGTTATGCAACAAATTCACTAACCCAACAAGTGATTGGAGTTTTATTATTAAAAAGATAGGTTTTACACATGAATACATTTCCAAGAGGGTCGAACTTTTCATACTAATTAGGCACTACCAATTAAGGATCAACTGTACTAAAGAAGCTATTAATATTTAATCTACAATAAATATATATTTAATGCCTTTAAATATTAATAAGGAAACATATGCTATTGTATAAATAACTTAAAATGCTCATTTTCATCATTTTCGAAAAGTGTACTAAGGAAAATTTGGAACCGATAATACTGAAATAGTTAAGTAGCATACATACGCCCTTAAGTGCGAGTAGCTTTGGTATTCGACTGTTTAAACACATATTCTGTGTTTTCACCCTTTCCCCAAAGTGAACTACGAAAATTTTGGAACCAAGAATACTATGATAGATTAAGTAGTGTACACAAGTCTTTAAGTGTGAGGTGCCTTGGTATATTGCGCTCTTCTTAAACACGTGATCCGAAGGAGGACTAGACTAATATAGGTATTATTTCTGGGAACATTCCCATGGACTAGATTAATATTCCAAAACTGACCCTTAGGCAATACCCAATCAAAATTATAATGAACAGAGAATACTTACTGCTTTCCCCTTAGAACCAAGTCTAGAATAAAGCAGTACAAGTTTGCGTTTTTGCAGTCTCATTCCTCAAAAGATTAGAAATCAAGAAATATGGTTTGCATTATTTTCCTACTACTATTTTTAGATTGGCCTCTCTTTAGTACATTTGACCTTGATATTGCGTGTATTTAGGTCAGAAGTTTATGCAAATTAAACCAGGCACACTTTGTTTTCCTCAAGATCAAATTGGAAGATAAGATATCCGGCAAGATAGTCGAATGCTCCAAACTCTCTTTAAGGTGCAGCAGACGCTAATCCAGAAGCCAATATCTTACGGAGGTAGTCGGGACACTACAGTCTCTATGGCGTAAAGGCTCAGATAGACTTTAATCCTGTGCGGAGAACAGGCATTTACAGCTGATCAGCGAAAAATGACATCGAACAAAGCGAAGAAAATGAAATCGATGTTGATATTAAACATAATTGCGTAAATTACAGTGTCGATCAGTTACATTATATTTTTGGCTTAAGGAAACAGTTCATCAGTTCTTTATGTGACAAGGAGCTGACGAACTGTCATTTTTAAAGAATCACTTTCTTTAATGTTCAACGAAGTTATTACATCCCTAACAAATATGTTTTAAATCAAATTTAAAGGACGTTTGTTTGATAGAATTCGGTGACTTCGTACATTTGTTATTTCCATTTTTCCTATTATTTTCAAATCAAAAGAACACAAAAAGGACATTTCGTTGGCATAAAAGATTTTCTTTCTTTGCAGAAGATTCTTTATTCTTAATACTTTGCAGAATTAAATCATCTGATAAATTGTTTTAGATTACCCAGAGATAATTAGAGATTTCTTAAATATTGCAAGAAAATGCTTTCAATTTTCTTTCTTGATGGAGGGAAAAGGAATTTACAATTTGGAAGTAAACTAAGCGCTGTACTATGCACAGCGACACTGCTTACTTAACAATAGACGTAAATCAACACGCCAAACAGAAAAGTACGACTGGAGAGTTTTATTGCAAAAGTAATAGCCTTCAGTTGAAGAAATCTGTTTAGTCTTTAGTCATTAAGTATGCGTTAGTTATGTTGTTAACATTTACAGAAAACTAGATTCTGATCGTTTAATTTTGAGTTGATTTTTATTGGGATGTCGCACAGATCTGTCGAAGGCGTCTGACACGCAGCTACATTAACCAATGTTGCACGTATGCAGTCATTTTCAATAGTTTCCATTTTTGAATGGTGTAACAAACATTCCCGTTTCAACTAACACAGCTGCATTCATGTCGCTGGTTGTAGTACAGCATGGGCGAGATCTCTGCACTGATTGAGAGCAACACTGCGCAACGATTCAATATGACTGAAGTACTTTCATGATGGACTTCCTTTGCCACCGGTTCAAAATCAAACATTCATTCTAATTAAAGGCAACAGTGATCTTCGTTCGAATAATACTCTGCTGTTGAAAAGTACGTTGTAAAGTCAAGATAATTCAGAATCCAAATAACCTCCTAGCCAGATATTTCTTGAGTATGAAACAGTACTTGCCACACGTTGTAAGCCAAATATTTCGGGAGAAATCAAACTCGAATTTTTCCACGAAATAGTTAGCCAGATATTCACAGATTTGCCTTAATTAGGAATTGTTCATTAAAAGCCTCGAGAATCGAACTCATTGTATATCTCACACTCAACAGTTGGTAGTGGGAATCCTCAACAACTAAAGATATGAAGTCTGCAACAAAAGTCTGATTTTTTGCATCGACGTTGTCACCGATGACCCTGTTCAATTTATGAGTAAACTGTTAGTGTATATTATCATATTAAGATTATGCTCTTTGACCTGATTTTCCTGTTTCTCAGTAGTCAATGTCCAAGTTTCTTAGGAGGGAAAAACACTGAATCCGCCTTTTTTTGTCGGATAACTTACCTTAAAATGAAAAGCCCTTATCAAAAATACCTCCTGTGGTAAAAATGAGATTGGAATCCAATTCTTTCCTGATTAATTGTCTTGTGTTCGCGCTTTCACGATTCACAAAGATAAGGAAGATGTTACTAGGATGAAAAATACCGAGTAAAATTATTTCATTCATGTGCTCTGATATTGATGCAATGCTTACCACCTTTCAGAATAAAGATGAAATGTTCAGGTAAAGTAGCTGCTACTACCCTCAACACCTATCTCATAAATTAAAGTTGGTGGTTGAACCATACTTGGTATAGCAATCACTCTGGCGATTTCTGTTAGAAAAGTGGATATGCATGGTATGGCCAATATAGATTAGGTCTGCATATGATGCTCAAGCAGCACATAAAATTAAAGATATGTTATGGATGATTTAGATCTCTTGCTGCCAAGAGGGATCACATACACTGAAAGACAACATATCGTTTATAATTTCGCTTTTAAAACAATAAGTAACTGTAAAAAAGAATGATTTCATTAAAGATGATAACAAAAGTAATTAGGGTATTCGTTAGAATTAGACCTTGATGCAACAAAAAAAAAAACTTGCGTACGATTCAGTTACACGCAGTATTTTCCGAAAGAAACAACCTGAACCTGTCCCACAGAGTAATACTTTTCTTTTTCACACAAAAAAAACTTATATCACCAGCATTTTATGAGTCAGTTAGATTTCTGTAGCTCACACGGTCTTTTCAAAGGGCAAAAGGTGAAAATAAAACAAGAAACAGCGTCCACTATCGGAATGGATATCCAAAAATCGATACGACGAAGTTACAATTTAAACCTTGGATACCACTGAAGGTATAAAAAATGGGCCACTGAGGCGCGTTTGGAATTTCTAATACGGGCACTTTCATATGGGAACTGCAATCTTCTCACGTTCCCTTGTTTTCATAGATCCCCAAGATGCATTTCATGTGGAGAACTTCCGTTTTACAGGTGTGCCATTGGTTGGTCAAATGGATTTTAAAGTTTGTTGCATTTTTCATCCATGAGAATCATCGTTTTGATTTCTCTTCTTGTTTGAGCGGTCCGCAATTGACGATTGAACTGTAAGAAGAAAACCTCTTTTAACATTTCACGCTGCACGGGGAACCCAATTCTAGTCAATGTAACTGTACATCATAATTGGTGATAGAGAAAAATCTACAATCGCATGCCAGAGGTTACAGATTCGTATTTTTATTAATATTCCAGTAATGATGTCCTAATGTATACACCAAACGTTTCCACCGATAGTTACTTCAAAGCTTCAAATCGCATGAGTATATTGATTTCATTATTGTTAAGTTAAAATAAATGGCAAGTCTGCTGCTAAAGCATGTTCAGCCAGTGTTAGATTCTAGTTGTTTGCTTTATGCGAAGTTAAAGTAGTAGAAAGACTGTCTTTTTCTTATTTTGAAGAAATAGATATCTTAGAAGTAATGCTTAAATTCGGGGGGGGGGGGAAGAATATGCTTCACTTTACCTAATTATAAAACAAAAATTTAAATTGTCGGATTTTTTTATTATGCAGTTTATATCTACAACGAGTTGATTCGGAACTGCACCCTAAGGACAAGTGCCGAGTTTCATATTTATGTCATAATTAACTAAACTGAATTCGCTTTAGTTCATTATGTCAAATAATCTAAACCGAAACTTGCTGGACGAGTGGAAGTTCATGTCACCTTCAAAAATCAGGTCTGTTTAAAGACAAACAAAATTAATCCCTCTGTTTTTTTCAACAGAGTTAGCCTCTGTTGAAAAACAGAGTCAAAATTAAGAAGCAGTGATCGTGGACGAAATTAATTTAAACCACAAAACACATATGAGAGCTAACATATGTCTCAAGAAAAACGTTCATGTATCCCTGCTCGCTGAGAACAGTCTAGAACTTCAAGATTTACTTTTTCAGCATTATTTCTTCAGTGTGAAGCAAAAGGAAATCCTGTACCTCTAAGTATTTGTCAGTGTTTATTTATTGATTTGCACACAGCTATCACACTAACATTTGGCCTATATACATCGTCTATTCTGATTACTAAAAGGATGTGGATTTTACATAATCAATAAGGGAGTTTGCTCATAAATACAGATATTCGACATGTTGATTTTAAGCTCTCTTTAAAAGTTTGCCCTTCCGTTTTAACATTTCTTTATTTTTATCTATTCATTTAATTGTTAATTTTAGACGAAGGCCATTTTGGACTAAATGCATGCAGTAATTTTTTTTTTCGTGTTGGCAAACCTTTCTCAAAAAAGTTTGTCAACACGAGAATCCCACCTGTAGAACCAAAAAACTTTCCAAGCCATTTTGGGCCTTCGTTCATAAATTACGGTGGGGTATCATACCGAACGATGAACACTATCTCCTTCCTGAACTTTAACCACTCCTTGTAATCTAGCAACTGAATGCCCTCATTTCGATAAATGCATATATAATGGAGCCCGATTCCTCAATGCGTTGATGCATCGAAAGATTGTGAATGTGGAATTTTCCATACAGAGCTCAAAAAGACAGCACAATCCCTTCCTCTGTTCAATTTTGGTGAAAAAGGAAGAGCCCATCGTATGAACATTGACTCGAACAGCAGAACTCATCATTCAGATTTTTATAATTCGCAAAAATTGGTGTGCGTGTGGGCGCGCATGTCGGTTTCAGTTCCTGGTGATGGACGTGCCAACAATCGGACATGCGTGAATGCCTCCTGTGCGACTTTCAGCATTTTAGTATTCGTTTGGTAACTTTCTCAATATTTCACCGTCTGTGTGCTACCACGTTTCAGCTCTCTCGATTCCAGCTGGAAACACTGTAAGTGTGACTGCCGGAAGAACGCCGACTTGTGAATTATAAATCCAGCATTTCTCTATTTCATTTTCTTCATTTCTGATGCAGAATCGCATTTCCTTTTCCTTCTCGCGGGTACATTTCTGGCAAACTGGGTTTACGGACAACCCATGTCGATGTTATCTTCGTTTTAGTAAACTAGGTCTTGGCAATTCTTTTACTATTTGTGCAATAATTTCCATCCGTCCCCTTGTGATTGGACATCATTATATGAACGGGTCATTTAATTTTAATCGTAACTTAGATCAGCCACTCAAGTTAGTATCAGCTATTAGAATAATAGATTAATCCGATGTTCGTCCTGACTGCTATTCCAAATTCAAAAATCTGTTTGTAAATTGCAAAGGATATGCCTGGTAGGGTAAGGAGGGAGATCCTTGACCCGATTTATCTTTTTTCTTTCATTGTTTGGAAACCTTACTGCCGCATGTGAACTATTTAGTTCAGTCTCACGTGAAAAGTGTTAGAAAATTTACCTTCATCCTTGAAGGAATCACTAATTTTTCTGACTTTTTGTTCAACCCTGGTTACGAAGTCTTCCTAACAGGTGGCATTCGCAATTTGTCAAATAAGATATTATTTTATGGTTTCAATAATGAGAATTAACTTAATTTCATTTTAACTACCGAGTTAAAATGAACTTAATGCTGTCATTGACCAAACGTTTTAGTAATTATGTAGATATTTCATTTTCCCTCTTCTTTTCCAAAATGGCATTCTGGTTGTCTGGTATTTATCTTTTGCTTATTTTGATTCCAATACTTTATTAATACGCAGTTGTTTCGTCAATCTCACTCAATTTCAAAACTACAATCGATCTATTTTGTTTATCTTTTGCTGGCAGCACTTTGAGGGAATCTTCACTCGCAAAAAAATCAAATTTCCAAGTTTTAACGCATCTTTTTAAAACCTGAAACAATCGCTTTTTTCATTCTTTCCAAAATCTTAGAAAAAAAAAGTGCATTTCAAGATAACTTTCAAAATATTTTATTCCAAAGGGATTGGGTGCAACCGCGGTGTGGTATTGATTGATTCATTCCTTTAACTTTGTAGAAAATTCAATACTGAGTCCAAAAAAGGGAAACATTTCTAGAAAATAGCTTTCAATGATCTTCGAGTTTTGGATCTCAACCTTCAATAACATTCCAGGTCTCCTGTTTGGTCAAGTCTCGGATTACTACGATTCCAAATAATTCCTTCGGGACGTCATTACGGAGCTCATAAGATTCTTTCGACCTACAAATGTTCATCCCTCGCTTTCTTCGCGGACAAACTGACTCTCTACTTCGATCCTATGAATGTTGAATTAAATGGAATAAGAGGCGTGGTCGAAGTAGAAAAATCTTACTTTTGAAGAAGGAAAAAAAGGAAGGAATGTCCGAGGAGTTCAAGAAAAACTGGAACTAAAGTGACTAATTTATGCATTACAGGATCGTCTGATAAATATGAATGAGCATTGGTAAATCTCGTATTTCCCAAGCCAATTGCATACCTCTCGTTTCTGTGAAGCAATAGGTCTCTTGTTCGTAAGCCTATTTTCATATCTTTCGATATCACTCTTGTATGATTTTCTGATAATTGTTCCATTTCTCAATGACACGGTAGATCAATTGGTATCGACGATACCTTTTGGCTGGAAATCCTGACTGGGACGAGAAGTGTCACTTTTCAAGTGAAGGTCAGTTTGGTTTCATTCGTAGGTGGAAGGGGTTAGATTTAGGCAGTTACAGTGTAAACATAATACACTGACCTCAGCATTAGTTTTGCTTTGGTAGGCAGTAATTCAACCCAAGTTAGCTGTTGGGTCTCAGTGCATATTTCTCAAGAATGTTACAGACAAAATGGCTATGTTGCTCCGCGAGTACAACGTAAAAGTGACTTTTTTTTTACCTTTACAAAAAAATCTCAAGATACTTACATCCACCAAAACCTCCACAACCCCCCCCCCCATGAAAAAACCAAGCGCTTATGAGATGAGTACATGTTTCTCATCTTAATTCAGTTTCAACCAAGGTTGCCTTACTTGGCTTTAAACAAAATGATGGAAGGGAAACTGGTTTTCCTCCCATTTCTTCGTGAACAGTAATATGACCCCGACTACACAACTTAAATTTTCGAAGTAAACGAATAGCAAAAAACGTTATAGTTTTCCGTATACAATCACCCTACCACAACTGGAAGATTTTTAGATTCCTCTTCACACCATCATCCGTTACAAAACATAGGCAAATTTAAACCTTTACAAGATAGGGCATAAATTATATAAAGCACGTCAATTAAAAGGAATAAAGAACTGCACTACCTGAAACAGAAACTCGCACTTTATGATTATGAACACAGGAGAGGTAAGCAAAATTTTCAATACTTTTCCTGCAACTTCCTTACTTAAACAAGATTTCAAGGATGCAACACGCCCTTACATAAAGAATGTTACAGACAAATTGGCTACGTTGCTCCGCGAGTGCAAAGTAACAATGTTTTTTTTTTTTTCCTTTAGAAAAATTCTCAAGGCACTTCCACCGAAACCACATCACTCCATGAAAAAACCAGGCGTGTATGAGATTAACTGCTCTTGTAATGTAGGCCAGACAGGAATGTCGGGAAAGATCAGCATGTCTGTAAACACCTAAAAGGCGTCGAAAAATGAAGAAATTAGGCTTGGCATTCCACACAACTACTACATGCCATCAAGCAGTTTGGCAACAAACAAAAATGTCATATACTGATCATAATTGTTTAACAAGCAAGTTTAAAGTCTCCCAAATGGTTAGAATCCCCATACAATATAATAAAAATTTAAGCTTATTCTGACATCAAGTATGGTTTACTTTCATTAAACATTTAACTGACATGGACTTATGATATAGCACGCGTGATGCCACACAACCTGATAACAACAACCAGCAGTGTTCCAATAGGCATGCAGTAATGTATTTATCGTTTTTATTCTTGTTTCTCATTTCTATGTTACAGATGTGAAGTTATCAAAAACATCTGATATGCGTAAATAATTGTTTCGCCTTTTGTTGGGTAAAATATTTTTTGCGCCAGTTTGTATCCCTGATGAAGTCATCAGGGGTAAAAATGATGATGATATCATAATTTGGTCTCACTACCGAAAACTTCGCAAGGAAATTTACGTTTTCATAGCATATTTTTGTTTGTTTGTTTCAACTCCCAGTGCCGCCCTTCGACTCGGGCAGGAGGGGCACTGGCCTTGGCCCCAACGCTTTTGAAGTCCTACATATCACAAACACGAAATAATACATGTATTAAACAAGAAGTAAAAAACGCAATATTTAGAAAGATTTTATGGAAAAATATATTTTTGGAATAAATACATAATAATTTATAGATTATGTTATGTTTTTATTTTATTAATAATAGAATCATCATCGGTCCATGAGTAGAACGCCCAGACATGCCAATAATAATTAAGTCAGCTTTGATATTTTGATTTTCATTCGTATAGAAACCATATATTTTTGTCGTTATAAATGGATATTTACAAAGGTGGGAGACTAGAACTTATTTTTTTAACAGTTTACTAGCTTGATTAATAACATTTAAATATTCAGACATAAAGTGTGTGGGTTTCCATTTGTACTCTTGCAATTCTTATGGGAGGGCCTGTCAACTCCAGTCGAATGATTACTCCTCCTCCCATAACAGCAAAAGAGCACCCTTAATATCCAAAAGAAACAAAGTAACTTGATCCTTCTTATTGTTTCAGCTTTTCTCAATATCTATATTTGCTTCATGCCGATTTAAGAAGCACTTTGTTAATTATTTGAGCATGGAGTCGAATAGGAATGATGCACACCTAACCGGACTACGACAGCTATTTTATTCTACCGTTGGACTAAAATACCAAGTTCAGGATCTGATGAAACTAAATCCTCGTTTGTCATCCATACAGTTAAGAACATTTACTGTTGGGAAATGTGATTCGAATGTACTCATAATTCTCATATCCATCATTCTGTCTGTCCAAAGTTCGTGAATCAGCATATTCAGAGTCCATCCACTTCATTGTATTTAATACAGAATACTAATTGACGATACGACTACTACAATCAGAAATGGGAACGTGTGAAAGTATGAGAGTTATACCAGAAGCGATGAATATCATTATAACTGAGCTCTAAAATGTGAAATCGGACGAGTGGTCCGATATTTTAGGGAATGTGAAACAGGCCACTTTATGAAATTGTCTCGTTCAACATGAATGAAATATTGGCAGTGTGGAATACACTTCAAATCACGACGACCTCCCACGAGAATGAAATCTATAGTTTTCACCCGAGAGAGAAAGAGAGAGGGAGAGTAAAATATCTCGATGGGTTTATGTATCTTGAAACAATTCGTGCTGCTACTGATGGTCGTTAACCTTGTACGAAACTGCGTTGCGTACAATGTATGAAAGCGAGAAACCTCAAATAGCGAGCAAAACTATCAATTCTGAGAATAGAGTGTTATGACAAACACCCGAAGATCATGCGTTCATGTTTTACTGCGAACAGTGACTGTTGAGTTAGCCGTTATTTCTACGGAAGTGAACTATTTTGGTAACGAACTCAGGAAACAGTTTGCATTTAAAATGAGTGGTAGGCGATGCTGCTTTGATCCATAAAACGTGGCCTCAATCTTTATAAATAATAAATTAACATATTATCAAGATCATTTTCCGCTAATCGTAATCTGTATATAGAAATTCTTAAGATAATTAACTTCAGCTTACTTAGGAATAAGGTTTGACTAAAATTTCGTTATTAAAACAATCTCAAAGAGAAAAATTAAGGGATCTTTCTTCGTCTTTCATCGTATCGCTAATTATAATGGCACAGTGTGTCGTGTCTAAAGAAAGCGGAAACCATCAACACATTCGGTACTGCTCCTCCATGATCTCCACTTTGCTGCCAGCATTTTTCTCTACGTCTGTCAGAAACTCGGTGATGTTCAGTAAGTGCAGTACACAGTTTTATTGATGATAACATGAAAGATAGTCAAAACATTTTCTTCTGCATGTTGTGTAGCGTCGGATCAGTATTAAATTGCATTATAGTCCCTGCCCCTTAGGAATAAAACTAAGTTGGCTGTCATCGAGTCATAATCTTTAATACGATTCTATTATCTTTCTCTCTGAATACGAGAATGTCAGAACCAATAAAAATATTTTATTTCCAATAAATATGGAAACGACGTTAAGACGATCTCTACCCTCAGTGCTTCAAGAATGTCGGGCTCACTCGAGAAAGAGTTCTTAGATATCGAAAAAAAAGAATATTTGATACAAATTGAAATCAATGCCTTCAATATTTGGTTTTGGATTGCTTATCAATAAGAAATTATATTTCACATATTGATATATTAATCCAAACAGGTAGTATTATTCTTTTTCTCCATTGGCTTAAGTCAGCCGATTAAGAATATCACAAAGAAAGGCTTTCGTATTTCAAGTTTATTCATGGCTCTAATCTGTTAGCCATCAGAGCTTTATTTAGTGAATCTGCTCATATTTTAAAACCAGTTCGCTGTGTCTTTTTTATCTCAGATGATTACAGCATGCTCATAGAATCTAAGCTTGTTTTTCATTCCCCCCGGTTCATATTGCTGTCGTGTAATTTATTTCCTTACTATAAAACCAAAATCACATCTCTTCTTGGCATTTAAAGTAAATTTCGCCACCCATCTCATCACTAATTTCATTATCTTCTGTTTAAAACAAACCGAAGGTAATTAAATTATCTTCCCCCACTAAATTCCATTTCTTTCATTCCGTCTTTCAATATTAATATCCCAAGACATTCTTGAAATACTTTTCAACGCCATCATTTCTATACCTCGTTCGAAGCACAAAACGAAAGCTTAGCTAACAATGAAAGAAAGGAAGAACTCAAAGCATAAGTCAGTTTATTGTTATTATTACATGATACCTCCAAGGAGTCCAAACACTCATCGATGTAGGGCATCTACTCTACAGCTCTTCGTCTCCACCACTCAATCCACCAACCACAGCGAAACGCAACTATCATCATCATCTACACCAACGCCGTCTACTGCCCACTAGCACCAGTATTTTCACAGACAATCAAAAACATCCATGCCTACTGCGGGATTCGAACCCGCAGCCTTTTGGCTGGAGAGGGGATACGCGAACCACTCAGACGACCAGGCCGGCACAAAATAAATAATTTTGATTATTTAGACGGAATGTTTATCTAAGGAGTAATTAAACGAAAGACCTTTTTCCCCAGTTATTTATCTCTTCTTAGGAAATTGCCTTTACAGGAATAATTCCACTAATTACTTCATTAAATAAAAAAGGGTTATTCATTTACGATGCTGGTTACAGAAAGAACATTGTAATTAACATACAAAATCTATTTCGTTAGTAGTTAGAAAAAAATCCCATTATATACTTCAGTTGAATCAAATACTCAATTAATTTTGCTCTCTAACGAAATAAATGCAGCCAAAATATTAAAACAGTAATTAGTTAATTATTGAATTCATATTTTAATGCGAAAATAACCTCGGGCAACCGAAAAATGAAGAAGAAAGAGCGTATTTTGTACATAGGTCTCCCACGAGCTATTGAGAGAAAAAAAATTTCGACAAACCTTACTTGTTGTTCTCAGTAAGCTTAGAGTATTTGTTTTCTCCATTTTACCACATAATGGTCGTTTCCAGTAGATTTTTAATCGAATTGCTTAGTAAGGAAAAGGGATTTGAATTGTACGAAGTAAGAAGGGGTGAGGGCTAGATTTTTTTTTTCTCATATGGTGGTGGATTGGAATGGATTGCCTTGGACATTGTGAGTGCAAGCAGTGTGAGTGAACGAATTCAAGAATAAGTATGATAGCTAGTGTGTATGTGTGTGTGTGTGTGTAGTATGTGGCCTCTCTCGATGAGTCTCTGACTCCCTGGAGGTATCTCTTAATAATAATAATAATAATATTTTTTTTTGTAATAGGAATTTATTGATTGCTAAAATATTTACACATAATATTTTTTTTTCTTTTACATTGCATACATTTGTTACAGTTATTACACACATTACATGCATTATACATCTTGGATGAGAAGTAATTTCTCTGCTTTCATCCTCGAAGCTTATATGTAAGCTTATCTGAGGATGACACAAGTTCGTTATTATTTATTGTTTTTTTTTTGCTCTGTTGGGAAGCTACAAAATCTATGATTAAGAATTTCGCCCGCGCACACACACACACACAATAACTTGCAATGTATTGATGCGTCGCTGAACTGGAAGCCTGAACGAATATATTGTGTTTCATTAAGTTTGTATGGTATTTTGGGTGCGTGTTTCTTGTTCATAGTAAGTCCTTAGAGCTCTTTTCAGGGTATTGTCGTTTGTAAGGTTTCTGTATTCAAAAGGTAATTTGTTTATCATGTCTGGGATGTAGAAGTTTTGTGTGGCCTTCTCGTAGTGATTATTGTATTTATATGTGATATAATTAGTTGTCTGTGGCCTTGATATGTGTTTCTGTTTCTCCTGTAGTTGGCATCGAAATAATGTTTTAGCAAGGCTGCATAGTGACATAAATGTTTTGGTGTCAGTATTTTGTGTTCTGACATTGCAATGTATATAAGGTCGTTATTTTCTCTTTGTTCCCAAAAGATCAGTTTTATCGTTTTGTACTGTAACGACATTAATCTATTTAGTTTGTAGGGTGCACCGAAAGCATACGTTGTTATAGCGTATCTTAGTATATTTTGGCATAGTGCTTTGTATATTAGTGTTTTTAGGCGTGTGGGAACTATGTCTTTTAACCTGTAGAGTTTGCCACTTATTGTTCTGAGTTTGTTGTCTAGATGGTTTATGTGGCTGATCCAGTTCATATCTGCATCGAAGTAAATGCCAACCTATCGTATTGTTTCAATGTGAGTGATTATAGTGGTTTTGCTGTTCTGTTCTAATAATAATGATAATATTTTTTATTGATTGCTAAAATATTTACACATATAATAAACATCTTGAGTGACATTGCAACATAACTTTACAGAATTCAACACTAAGTCCTGCATTTTCTATATTGGATTTTAATTGAAATTTTTAATAATACTTTTTTGCTTCTATATTATGTATTTACAACACATGTTCTTCTAATATTAACAATAAAGGCTATATAGAATTTTTGAATATAAGTATACAGAATAATAATTGAGAAAGAGTGATAAAACATACAAATTTCTGCATTTACTTATAAGGATTACTTGTAGATCAGTGAGGCAAGTTAATCCCACCTACTTCGAACCTTGGGTTAGTAAGAAGCTTGGAAACATACATGTATACATTTAAATAAATAAACAAAAATGAAAGCATAATTTCAAATAAATTTTGGAAATCGGATGCTTTTTAATTTTTTTCAGTTTCCACTTCCTCCCTGATCACGTGAATTGAGATATTGCAACTGAATATGAAATCAGTTGCCTATAGGAGCGAGTGAGTGGATTGTATGTACTACCGACCGTGTAAACTAAAATGGAATGAATGAGGACATACCTTGAAACCATCTACGAGAAGGATACTTGTAATGAATGAATATTTGCAAGTTCATCTTTAGATAACCAAAAGTTTTCGAGCATTCTTTTACTTGAATTAAAAGTTTTAAGAGAGCAAAATTATTTTTCGTTTCAAATTCTCATGTCTCATTTATCATTTTTATGTGTACAAAACGTATGGGAAGGTATTAGCTGGTATTATAGCATTGGTTTAATTTTTTTCTATGAAAATTAAACAACTCATTTAATTAGAATTTCTTTAGTATTCATTTAACACTTTCAGTCAGGTAAGTACAGCAACTCTGCTTTACGTTAACTACGAACTTTTAAATATGTGAGAGGAACGTAATTAAAAAAAGCTGTATATTTAAATTTTGAAAAATTTTAAATATTGATCCACTACAAGAACAGGATGTTTAAAATGTTATTCTTCCTTTATGGAAGAGAGAAAAAAATAAATATTTTAATATGGATTTAGTGAAAACCTTTCTTTCTTATTTCTGTTGTATTTGTTCATTGAAGAAACACTTATTAGTAAGAAGAAAGAAACTTGTAATGTATTTAAATCAGTAATATTTTACACTATGAATAGCTATAGTTGAATCTAGATCCCAATACAAAACAGGTAATAGAATAAATCTGTGCTGTATGACACAAATTGATTCCATTGATTTAATTCCAACTAATTTACATACCAGTTACATTCCTTGTGTTTTCAAAAAAAACTTCCCGAGATATGTGACACACATGAGCAAGAAGTTAGGATATGAAAAAAGTATAGAAGTGAATCTATGCCAATATGCATCAGGTAAATACGCAACTATACCCGCCTGGTTTCTAAAATAATAAGTTAAAATGACCTTCATAAACAAGATTCATCCATCTATCCATTGTCGTTCGTCCTTAGATGGTTTGAGTCAAATAATCAGAAACTACAATCAATTTAATCATCTTAACATTCCACTACTGCATCCCACTAAGGGTATTTATGTTTGTAGACATGTAGGTTCCGGGATGGGTTTGTCCGTTTGCAAGTTGGTAAACCCTTCCACCACAGTATAACTCATCTTCAGTTTAAAAGCCTTAATAAAATAATATTCAATACCCTGACGGCATTTTAGAACAAGTCCTTCCAAGCAAAAGTCTTCTTCCATACTGACTGAACTAGGAGATTCTCATAAACCAGTTTAATCAGCGTTGCTGTTTTTAACTTCGGAGTATTTGTCTATGCGATGAGTGATTTTTCTTTTTGATATAGATGCTTTTCACTTAGTCTAAATCAATTCATAAAAGAAACCTTCAAAATAACTTTAGGTTATTTCTATTTTTGATTACTTATGGCTGATAAATGAAGTATTATCAGTGGCAGCCTTACTTAAAATTGCCACACGGAGAAAAGGATTGTTGAAAATATCAGATAGATGAAAGCAAGATTTGAACAGAAATAAATACGGCAATCATTTGCTGATGTCCAGTTTTGTTGAAGTGCCAGTTGAAAGTTGTCTTTGGTCTATATTTTACAAATGCCTCACATAGTGTTGTATTATTCAGAATCTGGATTGCGTTCAATAAATATTTAGAAAATACAATATACAATTATCAGTATTAACCAGAATGAATACATGAATAAATAATAAAATAGGAAAGCATAAAGCTCAGAATTCTCCAAGATGAGTCATCCTTGTTTCACACTTCAGTCTGTCGCTTTACAATACCGAATCTAGTGACGTATCCATTTCGAATAGCGAAGATAACCTGATTTCCAGTTAAGAACGATGTGAAAAAACACCCATTCTAAAAATGCAGGTAGATTTTACAAGACGAAAGATTTTGGACCTGGAATCTTATTTTATCCTGTCTCATCTGATTCGAGTTTAATATTCATCATTTTACTGACTGCATTATCGGCGAAATGGGATGTACTCAATGGTACTGACAGAAATTGTATGAGATCGGCTTTAGGGAGAAGAATCACTAGGTTCGTAGATACTTATTTGCCGCTTAGGAGGAGAAAAACTCTCCTGCAAGAATTTTTATTGGAAAAGGTCCAAAAATAGTGAGAATTGCGACAGAGTCGGTAAGAATTTGGGACTGAAGAAATGTGAGAGCTGTTCGTTTTCTATCTGAATCTGTTGGAGGAAAAGGAAACTTTACTGGTGGGGGGGGGCTTGGGTATCTCATTTGTAAAAATAAAATTTATTGCATTGTGGTAATAACGTTTAGTTGAGAGAGTAAATCGTCTCAATATCAGAAGTCATATTTTCATCTCATTAATATCAATGAAAAGAAGCAAGAATTAACTTGTTAAATTATCATATGCAAATGTAAGGAGAAAATGTAAGAAATATCGATAGAACTAGCAGTTTAAGAAATGATAGTGAAACAAATGCAAATAAGAAATTATCGAAATTATTATGATCATCATTATGAGACCTCCGTGGTGTCAAGAGACTCGTTGCGGGAGCTCTCACTAACACGCACGTCTCATCAATACCTTGATTGAATACTTTCACTTCTCTGCACTCACCACACTTTCAGGTCGAAAAAGATAGTTCTCGGCATGGGCGCTTTTTGTTTCAACGTGTATCTGAACAATTTATTTCGTGTAGAGGAATTCGCTTGATATTTTCCTTCTTTTTCTTAGTTCATATACTTACACCAAGCATGATGTGTAACTCTCCATCCGATGTCAAATGAGTTAGGAGAATACATGCATAGGGGATAACAGAATGATTCCGCTGAAACCGAAGCAGACCTATCGTAGTGGAAAATATCTCTGTAAACTACTAAATAGATCGCCATCAGATGAACAAAACCAAAGTGATGCCATCTGTTTTCTTTGAATGAAAACTGCTTTAAATGATGTTTGTGTGCACTCCAGCTGGTTAAGGTTAAAACAATAACCAGTATTTCAGATTTATTTACATATTTTAAAATACATTTCTGTTTTAAAGTTTCTAAATCGGTTTCAGTATACAGTATAGTAAAAAAACGTACCACAAAACAGATATATACCATGGAATCCTAAATATTATTCAACCGAATCAGTGGAAGCAGATGATGGTACGAGTGCATATGAAAGCAGTTCATCATAAACGGGTAATTACTGTTTCTATTCAGCACAACGTTTAGGTGCTTTCACAGATTCACTCTGAAAAGTTTAAAATCAGTCTTTTTTCATCTGTTTATGTATATTATAACCCAAGTTATAAAATAAGTTAATATGCAGGCCTGCGTGACAATCTGCTTCAATTCTGCTTGATTTAGCAACCGATTTCCTTATACACATTTTTAGAGTGGTAAGCCATACATCGACAGATGCCTTACAATTAGGAATTTGTTAAAACACTTTAGTATTCATGGCGCCTCGACGAGTAGACAGCTACCATAATTTAATGGTATATTTTTGCCCGAAGAATAATTTCTAAAAGGTTAATAAAACAGAAGATGGTTCGTTATCTATTGTTACATTAGGGGGTTCGAGTCACTCATAAAGAGGTGAAAATGATTCATCAACACAATACTTGAACCTACAACTGTTTTTTACACATGTATGCACGGTATATTTAACGTTATAGTGACATCTTTTGTTAATTATATTTTCATTTTTAATTATATTTAAAGCTAATTGCATAATAAGTTATATTTTATCAAAGCAAAACTATCAAAACATTGCCTTAGAAGATTGCTGAAGCTCGGTAAATGATGAAATACTTTGAATACCAGAATATGCATATATGAAGTAGAGCATATGTAAAATCAGAGTGTGCAGTGGCTTGGCTGTTGCAATAACGACTGACGTCACTATGAAATAATGATGTTCTTCTAAACGTACTCTTCAGTACCGGTAAATTATTTTCATACTCGTTCATTGTTATAACTTTGGTGAGAATTCAGTGATATTTGTTAACATATTACTAAAGGCAGATGGCTATTTAATGCAGGAAATACCAAATAGTTTGGCAAAAGGATATGCTTAGCCGACGACACGACATATACCCCGAAACGACCCTTGAAGATCTAAAAAGTCGGATTAATAGTGATATGCTAAAACTAAATAAATGATTTAGCAATAATGGACTTAACATTAATACCGAAAAAATGAGATATATGTACTTCACGTTAACAGATAAGCTAGACCACAATATAACCATAAAAGGAATGAAAGGAAATATAGTGATGAACAGAATTATTATAACTGTAGCTTACTCAAAAAAAAAAAAAAATCAGTCAAATATTTGGGCTTCCATATCGACAGCAATCTGAAGTGGAACTCCCACACCACTTTCTAAACAAATAAGTCTAGGTTTATAATTAACAGAATATATTATGTTAAAAAATTACTAATCACTCTGTCTGGAAATTACTAAGAAATATCAAAAACAAAGGCAAATCTCTTCCCCCAATACTCTCTGACCACGGCCTTGTATACACTGATGTGGACAAGGCGATGGCAAGAAATTTGGAAGAGCAGTGCAAACCTGCATATGGAAATCTAGACTTCAATCACATATACAAATTTCATAGACAGGTTAGACACTGTTTTTCTAGACCTATTCAAAGCATTTGACAAAATCTGGCATTTCGGACTCCTAGACAAACTTATCTCAGCCGGTAGCTCAATAAAATGGTTCATCTAATCCGTTCATATCTTCAGAATAGATCAATGCAAGTCAAATTCAATGGTTCTTCCTCATCTCAGCGCCATATCTTTGCTGGAGTTCCGCATAGATCCCTACTAGCTCCATTGCTGTTTTGCACAATCCGATGTCTTACATCTTAGCCCTGTATAAGGACGATACAGGAATACTAACTAGATCTCTCCGACCCCATTTCATTACCATAAAGCTTCAAGAAAACTTTTAAAGCTGGAAATTTTAGAAGGTTTTCTTCTGAAGCTGGAAGTTTTAGAAAACCTTCCAGCTTCAGAAGGTCTTCCCTTTGGTTCTCCAATCTCTATTTGGAGAACCAAAGGGTTGGTTCTCCAAATGGAGATAGGAAGTCAACCCCCCAAAAATCTCAGCCATTCTTTTTTCGAAAAGGCCAATATCTCCTGCAGGAGATGTATTCAATACTAAAATTCCCTGGCAGACAGAAACAAAATACCTGAGTGGAATGCTTGACAAAAAGCCAACTTTCAACTAACACATCAAGTCTACGTGCGCAAAGGCATCTAAAGCCATCGCTCAGATCTATCCGCTAATTAATAGAAATAGCAAGCTGAGTAATAGAATCAAATTTCAGCTATACCAGATGGCGATTCGACCTGTCATCATCTACGCCTTTCCAGCCTGGAGAGGATTATCAAAGTACAACGAGTACATTGTAAGTGCTTGAGAATGATTCTGAACGTCCCATAAATTATGTTAGAAACAATCAACTTCATAGAGATACAAATATTCCCTATATTTTCTCTTTCCTACAATTTTTGCATCTAAATTATTCTTCCTAAAGACGTCTATACACCCTAACGATTTATCCATGCCCAATCAGGGCGAGCAAACTTCTCATAAATTTTACCCTCAACAGATAGCCGGAAAATGATAGGAAAAGCATCTTGCTTCACCCTTAAAGACATAAATGTCAATTGTTCAAAAAAATGTTAAAAAATGTTTAAATGCAGCATTCTTAAGATGTATATACTATTCCTGGGTAAATTCCTCACTGCAATATGGCATCACCTGTTGGGGGTGGAGATTATTACTACAATCTTCTTCCATTAATAAGAATACAAAACAGAATAATTAGAGCAATAACCACTACTGACTTCTCACATTCAACCAACGATCTGTTTGTTTCATAAGATTCTACCACTACAGAAACTATATCTCTGTGGTTGTCTATTATACGTAAAAAGGAACCCTGAAAGTTTATTGGTATATAATGTAGACTACGGATTACGCTGCGGCTGGAATATGCTAATAGAACCCAAGCTAAACAAAGAAATGTTTCATAAATCCTTCGAATACCTAGCGACAAGCAACTACAATAAACTCCCAGATCAAATTAAATCTATAACCTCAGCATATGCATTCAGAAAAAGATTGAGAGACTACCTCATGGTCATGGGACTAAATAATGTTGACAATTACTTTAAACTTATACTATAAGAGATCATTATAACTCACATATCATATCCAATTAAGGTATTAATATACTAATTAGTTCATTCAATTAGGAGACTACTAGATTAACATGTACATCAAATCAAACCGTGTAAGGTGAGCCCTCATAGATAGGTCACTGGATTCACAGTGACTGTTTCGAGCTAATTTAATTCTCTAGTAACCAGTTTGACTACAGCCCTTGGTTACACTTAAATACATAAACTAATTTACTTTATCACTAAAACCTGTAACTTATTATAAACTACGAAAACTATCCGAAATGAATTTTACTCTATTGTATATATAAGAAACCTTTTTATTAACTAAACGTCCGCGCGGTTAGCCTAGTGGCGTTGCGCTTCGCAACCATATGACTGGGGAAGGAGTGTCCCAGGCTCGATTCCCGTCGAAGACGTGAGGAATTTGAGGATCTTCCTCAGCCATAGCCAAGTTAGCCGATTTTGGGCGTGGGCAAGAGGGTTTTTTCCGCCAGTTTATCTGTCGTTTTTCATCCCGCAAGCAGGCATACCGGCCCCGTGAACACACACACACGGATCTTCAGCCATAAATACTTAACGCCCCAATAGGGACGGGGGAGAAAAAGGGCGAAAACTCCATACGAATAAATAAATATTAACTAAAACAAAATAAATAACCAAAAATAATTCTAAGTACCAACAGAAAATGATAGTAATACTTGAATTGTATTGTATAATATTCTACACTAAATTGAATAACTGGAATTGTATAATATAAATATCTTGTATACGTGAGGGGAATGATAATAATTAACTAATAAAACCAATAAAAACACAGATGCCTAAAAAAAAAGCACAGAAATATTGTAGGTTCACAGGTGGATTATAATCCACCTTTACACTTGCCAAGATCGACACTGTAGTCACTACATGATTACTTATTAACGGAAGAGGCGCGCGCGCGCGCTAGTTGAAACCAAGAGTATACCTGGAATGTGTTTCTGTTTAACCTGGTTACAATACAATATCACCGGTTAGCTTATTTCGATGCCATGAAGTTTAGAAACACAAACGCAGTATCGATATTTATTCGTTATTCCTATATACATGTTACCGCTACCACATGCTTTCGATCGTAGAACTGAAATATTGATATATGCAGATTTCTGCACGATTCCTGCAAAATCTTCCCCTTTATTTGTAATGCTCTTCGTGCACAAACAGAGTAATTCATTTATGCCTTGTATATCCAGTCTTAAGATGATAATACCTACACGGTTAGAGACTGCGAAATGGCGGTAGATTTCTCCCAACACCTCCGGGTAAAAGTCATTGTCTTGGATCAGCTATTTGTGATTGGCTAATGGCAGAGTTCATCTGCTCGTCGTCTGCGAAAGTTAGTCAGTGCTAAACGCTCTCGTTTAGCTTTGAATGAGAAATCAAACAATAGGAGATTATTTTTAAATTTGTTTACAGTATATTTTTTTGAGATTCTGCCATGGAAAAATCCCATATTTCACTTAATCCAAGTTCCCAGAAGCCGAATTTACATTTTCTAAAGAATTTTCTGCTGTTGCTAGCAGAAAAATCATACCCTATATATACGGTATATAAGCCCACCTATCCCATTCCCATTCAATTCCTGTTCGATTCTTGTCTATGACGTCAGGAACCTTTATTGTCTCTTTCAACTAAAGAAGAGATGGTCGGTATCATATGGAGGTGTAGGGTTTTTTTTGTTTTTTTTCGTCCCTAAGAAAAGGCAAACTGACCACGTCAGCGCACACAGATTTACAACCATGAATACAATATGTGGAAGAGCTAGGGTCCTCACACTGCATGTCGTCATATCATGGTAGTCAACCTCCTGGATAGGAGACAGACACCCATCCTCTTCCCATTCAAGTGCAGTCTCCTATCCAGGAGGTTGACTACCATGATATGACGACATGCAGTGTGAGGACCCTAGCTCTTCCACATATTGTATTCATGGTTGTAAATCTGTGTGCGCTGACGTGGTCAGTTTGTTTGTTCTGAGGGACGAAAAAAAAAACCCTACACCCCCGTATGAAACCGACCATCTCGTCTTTAGTTGAAAGAGACAAAGGTTCCTGACTTTGAGTCCTGACAAAAATCGAACTGGAATTGAATGGGAATGGGATAGGTGGGCTTTTATACCGTATATATCCATAAATATCATTCTTATTTTCTAAAATCTTATTATTTGCATTTAATAAAATTCAGAACAAATGCTACTTACTGATCACAAATACACGCATGTCAAGGTTTACAGGAGTTTTCAAATACACACGTCACTGCGATATTATAATCTTAAAGAAATTTCCTACTTTATTTTACCAAAGAACTTTGACAACACCATAACTGAGTGTGTAATTACTGATATTTATTAGAAGAAATGTCAGTGCAGTTCCGCACTAATCGCGGGCTCACGTTCCTCGTGCGCGCCTGGAGCATGTGCGTTGTTACAAAACAGTGCAAGAACGCTTCTTTGACACATCTAATATTTGAAAAACGTGGGTATGCAGCGATGTAAAAACACCAAATGAAATGACCAACATCGAGATTATCGATTACTGATAGAATTAAAATATCTAATACGCATTCGATTCAAGTCGAATTTGAATTTCTCTCGTGAAAATCAAAATCCACAGGTGGGCAGGGGTTTGGACAGCCCTGGTCTAGAGGATCGGTTCCCAACCGGTGGTACGCGTATCCCCGGAGTACACGAAAAATAATGAGTAATGGCGAAAAAAAAACATGTAAAGTAAACAAAATGCACTGAATAAAAAGGTGTTAGTATTTAAAAACAGCTATTTTAAAAACAAGGGGTGGGTGCAATTTATAGAAATGGATTTAAAAGGGGTACGCAAGTGAAAAAAGGTTGGGAACCACTGGTCTAGGCCTAGGGCATTAACTTTCATAATATCGTTCCAGCAGTAAGTCAGGCTCATAAGGGAATTAATTTTATAACCGAAGACATTTCCGCACATTATTTTTGTACGCTGAATAATAAATTTCGAGCTTAAGTATGCCATAAAAACCCCATCAATGTTCTAAAAGAACGTGGTAACTAAATCATTCGCAAACTACGATAGAAAATGTTAGCGAACATGAAATTTGACTTTTACAATTCCACGTGCTGTTACTTGGTAACGACTGTGAAATACACGGAGCCGCAAAAAGGGTCTCGCTTTTATTCATTAGTAACCAACTTCGTCCACACCAGCACCCGTCAAAGTGTTTACTGGTGGGTTTTATTTGAACAGCACGTTCTGCACTTTCATTGCATGAGTGCGATCGTTAATGCTTTAAATGGAGTTCACAAATCTTGAGCGGGAAAAAAAAGACTGAAAATAATTGCTTTGAACACCGTCAACGACTTCTTGATAATAATTGGCCGACATCTGCGCCTAATGCATCACAGGGTTTCTTGAACACTGCTAATAACTGCGTTTGAAATCAATTTTAGGTAGCCTTTTAGGATTTACGATTCCTAAAAAAAGTTAAAGAATAATTGATATGATAGGATTTCTCTTCCTGCGAATGTATTTATTGCAACTTCGAGAAGAATAAATATTTCCGAGATCACACTCATGCGTAAGGTGTAAACAAAGCTGGCTTTATCTGCTGCATTATTAGAGGCGGAAATAACCTTAAAACTCAACCAACCGGTGTCAGTTATTAGTTTCTATTGAGATTCTCGACACGATTTCAGAAACCGTTTTCTCCCCTTTCGGTATACAAACATTACACTTTATTTCTTTACATTTTCGATATAGATGAAGCAACTCTGTATGAGAAGCCCTAGTATTATGTTGTTGTCTGCTTATAGCCCTTTCTCTCTAAAATTAATATTTGTAAACATTATTGTTTGAAAATGCTGCTAATAATTTTAATGTTTGTAGTTTTGGGATATGTCTGAGATTAATCGCCTTGTCTTCTGTATACGTCTCCAAGAGTTTTTTAATTAGAAAACGAAATTAAATATATTGAGCATTTAACGAATCTAACAACAGGGATGTCACATTATGTAATACTGGTTTAGTAAAAACTCAACAAAAATGTACATTTTCTGATAATATTAATTTAATTCTTTAGTAATTATAAATTACAAAGTACATTAAGTTAGTGTAAAAAAAAATCCGAAATTTAACACTACATAGTCAATAAAATACCTAATCACCCCCCCGCCAAATGATGTGTTAGCAATTAGTCAATTTTTGTAATCATTCTTGTACTTAATTGTCTGCTTATAAAGATTTTGTTAAAAACGATAACTTTGAATAATCGATTTATTAGCAAGGATATGTGGCACATGTCCCAATAGATAAAATCAATTTAAGCATTAAAATTAATTAATTAGCAAATAAATTCCAGCCGAATTGATTGGCTGAGTGATTGCAATATCTTTTGTCTATTCCAGAAAACACTGATTTCAAGCACTCAGGATCATGGATGTTTGCGAGTGCTTTACATCATCTAGAGCAGGGTTTCCCGACCAGGTAAAAAATAATAAAAATACAAAAAAAAAAAAAATTAATTGAAAAACGGAAAAAATCCTTAGCCTTCTCGCAATACGAATGTGTTCCAGGTTTACAGAAAATCTGTCGTTGGTGGGAGTCACAGTAAAAAAAATAATAAAAGAAAAAATATTATCTTCCAATTTTTCTCCTAGCTGGAAAACTATCGATTATGGCGTATTTAAGACTTAACATGCTATTTTTGAAACACACACACATACAAGAAATCTTCAAAGACCATATATCTAATACCTTTTCTTTGAAGGCTGAAATTTCCAACTTCGATCAATCATGGTTCTCTGCAATGTCGCCTCTCATACGGTTGTATACAGAAAACCCAATCACATAAAAGATCGATATATAAATAAATTTATTAATTTATTTATATTTGCTTGTAATATTTAATTTTATCACAACAATCCTATACAAGAGCCTGTGTAGCTCAGTGGATGTGGCGTTTGCATACCACCGCGCTTGGCCGCACGAAGGAAGTCTTGGTTTCGAGTCTAGTCGGCGACTAGAGGAAATTTTTCTAAGCCTTTTTTCGACCGGTTCCCGAGTTAGTCGATCTCTGGCACGGGCAAGCAGGTTTTTCCTCCCGGAAACTCGGGTTTTTCGTCCTGTAAACTCAAGAAAATCGACCGTAGAACCCACATTGTTTCAGACATTAAATATATTTGTGTTAGGGTTAGGGACCACGAGATGGCGGCACATTTGAGCCGTCTCTCTTCACTGCGTACCGCTTAATTAGTGATAGCCTTGGGCCATCTGTCTCTGATTGGGTACCAGTGGAGATTGAACTGCCCACTCAGTCTCCAAAAAGTTAGATAGGGCTAAATGGCCTCGCCTACTCCCGTATACGAGAATAAAAAGGCGTTAGCTGATTTTTTTTTTTTTTTTTTCAATCCTATACAATTCTCTTATTTTGTATAAAAAATAATAAAAATCCATCTTGCAGCACTCAAGAGGGCGAAGGACGCTAGCGGCACTGTGTTTTCCACAGTCATATTGCTATGCGCGCAAGCATATCCACTCAGCGGCGCATTTAGGTATTTCCCGCACCTAGGCCCGCAGAAAGTGCCGCCCCTCTTATTTAATGAACATGTTGATTTACATGCATAACTTATTTATATCGTAAATTCGTAATATATATATATCTTCCTTTTCTGGACGTAAAACTTACCAAGACATCTGTCTCCATAAAAATCTCCATCTTTAGAAAATCTACTCACACGGATAGATACCTGCATGCGTCTTCACATCACTATCCAGCACAGAAAGTGGGTATCATCTCAACTCTAGGGCATCGTGTCAGATCTGTACTGTCAGATGATGAAGAGCTAACAGATGAACTACAACTAAAAAGAACCTTCACGAGTAATGGCTACTCTTCAAAAACTATTAACAAGCATCTATACCGCCACCATCAAAACAACTCAGAAACACAGGACAACCCCAAAGGTTATATCTCCTTACCATACATCAGCTCGCTTCCCAAGAAACTACGAAGAATTTTAAGAAAGTTTAACATAAAAACGTGCTTCTCTACTCTTCCAAAATTAAGATCAGTTATTAGCAAACACAAACCAGTTCACGACCATCTACAGTTCCCAGGAGTGTACAAAATTACGCGCGACCGTGGTAAGCCATACTATGGCCAGACTGAGAAATCCATCCTGCTACGTCTCGAAGAACATCAGAGAGACACATTGCCTAATTCAAAAGAACTAGAGCAAGTGCTCTGTTAAGCCATGTCCTGTTTTCAGTAAACACAAATAATGAAGGCCGCAAACATGAGATAAACTGGACAACAACAACTTCAAACCTTCATATATGCCACGACGAGGTAAAACGCCGCACAGTCGAGTCTAAGGAAATTGTTATGGACCCTCATCATATAAACAGTAACCTTAGTTACAATTTACCGGACTCATTTAATTCTGCTATCAGATACTGACGCACTCGTGAAGTCACACGCACACAGATGCCTAACAATAGAACTTTAACACGGACTGTAGCTCCAGTTCAAAGTTAACTGAAGTTTATAATAGTCGAATTTCAATGACACAATGTTTCTTTATAGTGTTTTTTATTTGCTTTCTGTGTTTCTTAACGCCTGAAGAAGTCGGCCTTCTGACGAAACATGTTGCGTTGTGAATAAATTTAATTGTTTGTTCTAACTCTCGGATCTAAAAAGTCAGTATATAAAAATATGAAATATCCCAATTCCGACATACAA
Source organism: Typopeltis vanoorti (assembly GCF_054136105.1). Taxonomy (NCBI): domain Eukaryota; kingdom Metazoa; phylum Arthropoda; class Arachnida; order Uropygi; family Thelyphonidae; genus Typopeltis; species Typopeltis vanoorti. The sequence goes on from NC_143564.1 coordinate 7,789,198, forward strand.
ACTTTCTAAACATCTTGCAAAATACCTCAAATGTTTTTCAGGCAAGTCTTCATCCTTTATCAATAACACAGCGAACTTTGTTTCGTACATTAAGGATGTGGCAGTTAATGAAGATGAAATCTTGGCTAATTTCGACATAATTTCCTTGTTCACTAATATCCCAACTGACGAAGCCATAACATTACTCAAAGACAAGTTATCCAAAAAAATGTTAGCCTTACTTATACAATGCATCAATCCGGTTACTTTAGATTCCAAGATACTAAATACAAGCAAAATCATGGTCTGGCGATGGGTAATCCTTTATCCCCTGTTCTTGCAAATATTTACTTGGAGGATTTTGAAGCCAATGCTATCTTATCCGTTGTTTTAACACCTAAAACTGTAACACCTAAAATGTCATCCACATAACGTTTCCAAACCTAAAGTTTGGAAACGTTATGTGGATGACATTTTCCTCATTTGGAGCCATGGAAATAATTCCCTAGTGAATTTCCTGGAACTTCTCAATAGTCGACATACAGGAATTTCTCAGCCGACCTTCAAACTGATAGTTCCCTGCCTTTTCTAGATGTAAAACTGAACCGGTCCTCTGGTAAACTTAAAATTTCGATGTATAGAAAGCCTACGCATACCAACAGATATCTTCATAGTCAGTCCCATCACATCCCTCCCCAAAAACTTGGAATAATTTCTACCTTGGGATATAGAGCTCGCTCTCTTTTTGATGACCCGGATGAACTTTAAAAAGAAATCAACTATCTCAAAACTACTTTCCTACTTAATGGATATTTTGAAAGAATTATTATAAAATTCCTTTTTAATCCTCCTAGTCATCACACACAAGAAATAAATACATTTAAGGGTCATATATCTATTCCTTACATAAGTTCAGTTTCACAAAAATTAGCCAAGGTTCTAAGAAAATAAAATATTAGAACTTTGTTCACTCCATTTCCAAAAATCCGCTCCTTAGTAAGCCAACCAAAACCTTGTGATTATCATCTTAAATATCCTGGTGTGTACAAAATATGGTGATTGTGATAGTCCTTATTTTGGCCAGACGGACAAATCTATTGAATTACGTATGGAGGAACACATGAGAGACATTGCTTATAAGAGACAGTGAGCCAGTGCCTTATCCTTTTCTCGGCTAATCCTAATGATGAAACCCCAAGTCATACAGTCCTCAGGGACAGATCTACTAACATCTTTCGTTGCCATAATGAATTGGAGAGAAAAATCGTAGAATCTAGGGAAATGATCCTCAACCGTGAACATCTAAATAATAACTTGAGCTACAACCTTCCAGATAGTCATTCAGCTGTAATCATGTACTGGAGTTCACGTGATGCTTCAAGCACGCACTCTCCTAACAATGCAAGAAACGAAATAACAGCTTTAAATGCAACTACAACGTTTTCATGCTAATTATGTATAGAGACTCTCTATGTTGTTCATATATATATATATATATATATATATATATATATATATATATATATATATATATATATATATATATATATATATATATATATATATATATATATATATATATATATATATATATATATATATATATATATATGGTGATCAGCTTTTACTAGGTTGTTGTACATTTGAAAAATATATAGATTTAATGACTAGAAACCGAGATAACATATAAAGATTGTAATGATAAATACTACTAGTTTCGGCATATAGCAGCCTTCTTCAGGTATTTATAAAGGAAAAGAATACTAATAAACATTGAATTATCTAAACAAACTGGAAATTACAGGTACAAATTGCCTCACATAATCGATACATAAAAACGTTGTATTTTTCAAGTTGTTCCAACTGGCGTGCACAATTGGGCACGCCAGTTGGACCAACTTGAAAAAATACAAACCTGAAGAAGGCTGCTATATGCCGAAACTAGTAGTATTTATCATTAAAATCTTTATATGTTATCTCGGTTTTCTAGTCATTAAATCTATATTTTTTTCACATATATATATATCGATTTGCTGCTGGCTTTAAGGCAATTTCTTCTCATATTTTGCACACTTCATAACCACTTTTCTGTCTTATTAAATTCATGACACCAGCTGTGATTATATATTCTTCTTGTGCGAAATAAATGAAAATATTATAAAGTAGAAAATAATTTTAACAGGATTAGAAGTGATTTTTATAGATTTAATGAAAAAAATATTTATAGGATTAACTTCCGCTTTTTAATTTACTTCAGATTAAACCATGAATTATACCATGAAAAATCAGGTTTTGCATTCGTTGTGACTTTCAAATGCAACCTGATTTTTCATGGTATAATTCATGGTTTAATCTGAAGTAAAGTTAATTCTATTAACGCAATTAGTTCTATTAATTATAATAGAACTAATTGCGTTAATTGTAAGCTAATTGCATTTTGTTTCTGACACACTCTGATACAACCGCTATAAACTGCAAACTTTAAGTTTAGCATTTCATTGTTTAAGGTGATTCTAAATAAGTTGGTTTGGTTGGCCACTCTCTGAACACTTTAGAAATAACGGATATTTAGGCCGTCTTTTGTAATCTCTAGATAATTCAGAATGTTATTTTTCCCATCTATAGCAATGAGAAAACATCCTTAATTAGGCTTATGTTTGTATATTTCGAAGAAAAGTCATTGTTATTTCTGGCATGATGAATTAAAATCCCGTGATGTATCGGCGTATGGATTACAGTTTCTGTCATATTGGTCAGTTGTATTTTCAACAAATCTTAGCATAATTATTTCTTAATATCATTCATTCATTAGTTCAGGTCGGCATGCAAGCAACATCGCCGATCACAAACCGTGATTATTTGCTATCTTTCGATATTTGATATTGATACCTAAGACTTTTCCTTGTAGACATGTTTTAAGCTACAATTCTACCACAGGAAATGAAACGAGAACCTTTTCTCATTTCAGAAAAGAGAGGAGCTTTATTCAGAAGGAAATGAGAGGTTTTCGCATTTCAAGATCTCGTAAAAAAACATTTATCTTCTGAATTCGTCTCCAGCGCTTCCGAGCTCAGTCAGTATAGACGAAGCCCTTTGGTCGGAAATACGTGATTTCGATTCCCATCAATGACGTGAGTAACCTTTATCTGGTCTCTTTCGAGATGAGTTAGCCGGCCTCATAGGACAATCCTGCAATGGGACTGACCGACCTATTCAGTGGAATTTCCGATTTTGAATCTTAATAGGCCACGAAGCCTAATACGTTATGTAACAGGCCACTGAATAGGCCTAATACGTAAAGGAAGAAAATTCGTTTTCCCTCTGAGTTCCACCCTCATTTCTTTAAAAAAGAAACTCAAAAAAGCGAATTCCTAAATAAATCATGAGGTTATGACGCTCTCGCGCTAAAACAAATCAATTACCATTCCTTAACTCTATACTAAAGCTGCTGAAATGTAGAATAAAGAGCTAAGAAGACCTTTGACCTCAGCTGCTCGCATGCAAAAATATTGATTTAATAATTTTAATATTTCTTACATTTTCCCTGCAAAAGTCAGCGAAAGAAATTATTGAATCGGTCTTCATTTAATTAAACTGATTTCGTTAAATTACTTTGATATTTCAAAATTAGTTTTCTAGTAATTCGAAATGCACACTGGATGAAGCTTAGTTCATTTTTCAAATGAGCGAATGTTGACTGCGAAAGCTGAATGTCACCTCATTAACAGTTGTTCGGAAGCTTGATAACTAGCTTATAAAGTACAATAACACAAGAAAGAACCTTAAACTATTTCCATATCTGAATAATGAAACGATTTTTCGTTTTTCATCTAACAAGAAAGCAAAAGAATGTTTTCCCTTTCTTGTTAGCGATATTTGATGCAATATATGCAGACAACTAAATTAGCATGACATTGGGCGCTGTTCTATTGATAAACGTAAATGCCGGGTAAATTTATAATGCTAAGCCACGGATATAATTTCTCAACATACTTTACTTTCAAGAGATGAAGTGTTGCTTACTAAAGAGAATGGTGCTGAATCCCAAAGAGACTAATTACAGAAGTACGATGAAAGTCTGCTAAGATAGGAATTGATAAAACGTTCAGAGTGAAGAGGAATTCATGGAAAAGTTTAACTAAAATTAGGAATACGGATATTAAAATTTATTAGTTATGGGGAGATTTAGCTGTTTTCATAGATCAGTATACATGGACAGAAGTTGAATGCACACTGGATGAAGCGTAGATTGAAGTATTTATCCCATTAACACCTTTTTTTTTTTCTGCAGTGATGGCAGCCCACACTCATTTAACCCTAACTTTCGGAATGCGTTGATATCTCGTGTTGATATATAAGAGATAATGCCTCCTAGCCCTAAATGATATTTCTTTGTATGCGTTCATGTGTTTCCTCTAGCATTTCCTCTAACAGTCTCCAAATATTTAGTATTTGAATCTTTCAGCACCATCTCCGTAAAGTCAATCGATTGCATCTCAATTTCTTAAGGCGAAATCTCAAGATTTTTAAATTGTTTATACATAGTTAAAACTTCGCAAAAATTTCGACATAGCAGACATTACCCAAGTATTCCTTACCGTCTCAAAATACTTTACCAGTAATCTCATTTTCTACTATCAGTCTCGAAAGCTATCTCATTGGCATAAGGTGTTAATATATTTCTTTTTGTTATGCTTCTGTACGACCAAATAAAGGGGTGATTCTGTCGTCTCTGGAGAGTTTGTTCTGTCCATGCCAGAGTTCATTGATGTTTAAGTTCATCCCCCCCCTCCCTTTCCAGAATTAAAACTTTCCGGAAATGGAGGGGGGATGCTATGTCGAAATTTTTGCGAAGTTTTAACTATGTATAAACAATTTAAAAATCTTGAGATTTCGCCTAAAGAAATTGAGATGCAATCGATTGACTTTACGGAGATGGTGCTGAAAGATTCAAATACTAAATATTTGGAGACTGTTAGAGGAAATGCTTTTATTAGGCGAATTTTGAATTTTCTCTGGTAGTATTTATTCTAGGAAAATTCAGAGTAATCCGATCGATTACTAAATTTGTTTACTTTTTCTTTAATAGCAAATGGAAAAGTACTAATCCATGCCAATTAAAGCAATCTGAAGTTAGCCCTCTTAAAATTCCAAGAAAAAAAAAACAATCATCACATTCACAGGATCTCACACTTAACAGAATTCTGGCAGGATTTACATGCATTATCTAGGTGAGATAGAGCTCAGGACCTCCCATTACCTAAACCTGACCCCGTACATGGGGCCTCGTAATAGTTACATCTTACGGGGAGCAGCAACCTCAAATCTGGACCTGCATAGACTAAGAAATTAAGGAGCCTCCTCATCACAGAAAGTGAAAACTGAAATACACAAAACAGCAAATACTGCAGCATAACTTGTAAGAAAGTTTGCTATGGAGAATGTGGTGTAATTAATGTGCGCTTCATCCACTCAGAAGGCACAAAGCAGGGTCGAAGGACAATGAAAAAACAGAACCTTCCATGGGAAGCCCAATGGACGGAGTTTTTCACTGACCATGAAAGTTTAGTATAATGCAAGAAAGCATCTTATCCACTGTATGTAACACAACAACTACAATTTAAACTTCACTTTTTGAAATATTAACCCTCCCTGCACAAAAAAAAGCACAACATCTATAATCAAACAACGGCACTCCATCCTCCCTGAAGGACGTGGTTCAGTCTATTACAAACTTATTGATTTATTTGATATGAATTAGTCAACTCTTATCGGAAAGTGTGAATCTCATTATGATCGTCAACTCTTTCTGGTAAACAACAATTATACACAAATATATAAATAAATACTTCTACGAATGTCTAGAACATGCAAGCCGTGTATCCTATTTTGTCTTACGATCTCAAACTCAGTGATCTGACAAGTTAATCTGAATTAACACAGCTAGCACAGTTGGTAATTTGATCTCTAATTCAAAGGCTGCTTCACTTTTAAATCTCAGCTGATTTAGTGCCCAGAGTACAAAGAACAAATTTACGATTTTCAAAACTACTCTTCATGCACAGCTAGTTGTAGCGAAGTGAAGTACTAAGACGGCATCTCTCTAAGTAGTGCACCGTTACCTTAATGTTACTGTAGTGACCTACATTACCTTACGACATCAGCTGTCAACTTTCATGGTTCCTTGTTGCCCTCCGCAGGAGATGCTGACTATGTAGACGTTCGATGTGAATACTAGAAGAAGAAAATATTGTTCTTTGTATCAGAAGAAAGCACCACGAAGAGCCATAAATAATCTTCTTGAGAGCCTTTATGTGATCCGAATGTAACACATCACTGCACTAAGCTGACAAAAGTATCTCGTGCATTTGCTACTCGTCAGTAAAATATTTTTGGATTTGTCTTTTTTTTTTTGTATATTTCTTATGCAGAAGTGCATTTGTTCCTTGAACATCATGGAAGCAGTTCATCAGTGGATAGGTGTAGATAAGGCAGTGAGGGTCAGGACGATGCTAGTCGCAATAAAAGTAGGTACAAAATCTCAGAATTAGGATTTGATATATATATTATGTATAAGGCTTATCTAACAATTCATATTTTTTTACGAATCGATTCGAATATCAGTAGGCAGTTAATCTTTTAGTAAAATAATTTATTTTAGTAAAATAAAAGATCAATTTCGAATCCAGTTCAATTTTCTTATTGTCTGACATCATATCCAATAAAGCATAATACCAACATCAAACCGTATATATCGTGTTTTTTTTCTATAAACAACATCCGTTTTCATTTCATTTGTATAAGAGTTCGATAAGTATAATTTTCAGTTTATTGTTCACAAATCAAGTTACAAATGATGTGTGGGCGTGTGCGTTTAATTGGTTCAAGAAATGGTAGAGTGAAGGAATGATTGCAAACAGGGACCTCAAATTGCGAAGAAATATATCTTTAAGGTCTGTGAGAAATTTGCAGGTCAAATGCACGGGAATATTGTACAGAATAGTAAAAGATGGCGTGTTACGTCAGTGCATCCTAGGAATATGGCTTATTGCAATGTAATATGATATGTAATATTACATATCATATTACATATTACATATCATATTACATATCATATTACATGAGCCATTGAGGAGGGCTCACTAAAGTGAGCCCTCCTCAAGGGCTCACTTTAGTGAGTACGGGCATGGCAAACCCGAGGTACCTGATGCTGGACCATGCCTTACTTCATGTAATATATATCTGTTATATTATTCTGTAGACTGGTCCCTCCTCTTCTTTCTTTGCTTCTTTCTCCTCTCCTGGCTCCTTCCCCCTGATGCTATTAGAGTATTCGAGGGCTAGGGGTGAGTCTTTCCTATCTTGCTAAGTCATTTCGTCTTATGCAGCAAGGAGGCAAGCTAGCCTCAATAGGTGCCGGTCCCAAGCCCGGATAAATGCGAGGGTTGATGTCAGGAAGGGCATCCGGTCGTAAAACTTCAGTGCCAACTCAAACTATGATTATGAGTCTAAGAGAAAATGATATAAGGGCTAGGGCGTACCCCTTAAGCGACGCGCAGCCACATCGCCCTACAGCTGTGAGAAATGGACGAGGGCTACCGCATCAAGGGCGGGTGCGGTTAAAGAAGCGAGCCCAGCAGGTGGAGAGGATGTTGGGAGTGGGAACACTGAATGTTGGAAGCATGACTGGAAGGGGAAGAGAGGTGGCAGACATGATGAGGAAGAGGAAGTTGGACATTTTATGTGTGCAGGAGACAAGGTGGAAAGGGGGAAAGGCAAAGGAACTGGGAGATGGTTATAAATTGTTCTACTCTGGAGCGAATAACGAGGGAAGAAATGGTGTAGGAATTGTGGTGTGTGGCAGAATGAAGGGTGAAGTACTGGACGTGGGTAGAAGGAACGACAGGATCATGCGAATGAAATTGGGTCTTTGAGAAGAGCGGGTGGTCGTATTATGTGTATATGCCCCGCAAGTTGGTTGTACAGCAGAGGAAAAAGATGAGTTCTGGAACGTGTTAGATGAAGAAATGAGGGAATTGGAAGAAAATGAGATGGTGATTGTCGGAGGAGACTTGAACGGGCATATAGGAAGACAGAATAGAGACTGTGAAAGGGTGCATGGTGGCCACGGAGTGGGAATGATGAACCAGGAAGGAGAGAGGGTTGTGGACTTTGCAGTAGCGTTTGATCTGGCAATTGTGAACTCGTTTTTCTTCAAGAGGGAAGAACATTTGATAACATTTAGAAGTGGTAACAACAGCTCACAAATTGACTACATTTTGACTAGAAGAAAACATCTTAAGGTTGTGACAAATTGTAAGGTAATTCCAACAGATCAAGTAGCACAACAACACCGACTGCTGTGCGCAGACTTTAAATTAAGATCGAAGATAAGAACTTCTGGTTGCCATGGGATGAAGACAATTAAGTGGTTTCGCTTAAAAGAAGAGAGTGTGAAGAATCGTTTTAGGGAGAGAGTGTTAGAGAGGATTTCGGATGGACTGGAAAGTGTACAAGATTGGTGGGAACATAATTCAAAAGTAATCCTGAGCTGTGCAATCGAGGTGCTTGGTAAGACATCTGGAAAGATTAGAGAGCAGAAGGAGGGTTGGTGGTGGAATAATGATGTACAAGTGGCAGTGACAGCTTAGAGGAAGGCAAAGCAGAAGTGGGATGAGTCAAGAGTGGAAGAGGACAGAGAGGTGTACAAAGAGAGAAAGCAAGAAGCCAAGAGAGTTGTGGCACAGGCGAAGGCTATGGCATATCAAGATCTGTATGATCAATTAGAAACAAAGGAAGGACAGAGAAAAATTTACCAACTAGCAAAATGTAGAAATAAAGCTGCTAAGGACATCTTGCATGTGAGGCAGATCAAAGATGCTGAAGGAAGAGTATTATGGAGGGATGTGGACATAAGAAACAGATGGAAAATATACTTTGAGGGACTTTTGAATGAGGAAAATGCAAGGAATCACAGAGGAGATGGGCAGCCTTCTGAGGGGATGGTGCAGAACATCTGTAGAATGGAAGTGACGGAGGCCATTAAGAGGATGAGGAATGGAAAAGCGGTGAGCCCCGACAGAATTCCAGTGGAGGCATGGAAGGCACTGGGGGAAGAGGGAATTGACCTGCTGTGGGACCTGTTCATGAAAGTTTGCCAACAGGAAAATATACCCGAGGAATGGAGGGAGAGTACTCTTGTTCCCATCTACAAGGGTAAAGGGGATGCACAAGACTGTAAAAATTATAGAGGAATAAAGTTGATGTCCCACACAATGAAGATCCTAGAAAGGGTTCTTGATGGTAGATTGAGGGAGGAGGTGGAGATTGCAAAGGAACAATTTGGCTTCATGCCTGGTAGATCAACAACAGATGCTATCTTTGGGTCACGACAGATGATGGAAAAATATCGAGAGAAACAAAGGGAGCTACATCTGGTATTTATTGATCTGGAGAAAGCATACGATAGAGTGCCAAGGCAAGAAGTCTGGAGGTGTCTGAGGGAGAAGAAGGTGCCGGAGAAATATGTCAGGTTGGTGCAGGAAATGTACAGAAATGTGAAGACCTGTTTGGGACTGACAGAAAGTTTTCAAGTAACAGTTGGCTTGCATCAAGGGTCAGCATTAAGTCCGTTTCTGTTTAATATTGTGATGGAGGTGGTAACAGAGGAGGTGAGAGAAGATGCACCTTGGACAATGTTGTATGCAGATGACACCTTGCTGTGTGTAGATTCAAGAGAAGAAGCAGAAACTAAACTGGAAAGATGGAGAAAAGTACTGGAAGAGAGAGGTATGAGACTGAGCAGACGTAAGACAGAGTATATGTGTTGCGCAGTGGGCGGTGGCCAGGAGACAGACCTGGAGCTGGAAGGAAATGTCATCAGGAAGGTGAGAGACTTTAGATACTTAGGTTCAACAGTGGAAGAAGATGGAGGAGCTGAGAAGGAAGTGGGATGCAGGATCAAGCGGGTTGGCGGAACTGGAGGGAGATGGCTGGAGTGTTATGCGATAAGAGGGTGCCGATCAATCTGAAAGGCAAAATTTATAGGACAGTAGTGAGGCCAGCTATGACATATGCGATAGAAACTGTGGCCCGGAGGAAAAATAACATTAGCAGGATGGAAGTAGCAGAGATGAGAATGCTTAGGTGGATGTGCGGTGTGACCAGAAAGGATCATCTGAGAAATGACTATGTCAGGAGAACATGAAAGTTACGAACTTAGGAGCGAAAATACAGGAGGCAAGGTTGAGATGGTTTGGTCATGTGATGAGGAGGGAGGACGAATATGTGGGAAGAAGGGTCATGCAGATGGATATGCAAGAAAGGCGGAAGCGTGGGCGGCCAAAGAAGAGATGGAGGGAGCTGGTAGAAGAGGACTTGAAGATGAAAAACTTGGATGTGGTGACAGCCCAAGACAGGAAGGTGTGGAGGAGACTCATAACAAACAGTGACCCCACTTAAGTGGGAGAAGCTGCAGAAGAAGTAGAAGAATATGATATGTAATATTATTGCAATTTTTGAAAAAGCAGTTTGGGCTGCTTAAACTATTGAAATTGGATTTCCAACAGAAATAATATAAATTGTATTAATAAAAGTGACATGCATGGCATCCCATATCCCACCCACCTCGCACAATCAAACGTTTTTGTTTTTTTTTTATGATCAGGAAGAGAATGAGTTGAATTTAATTCTAATGTATATAATAATTTATGGTAGGTTAGAAGTACAATAGCATGCAGTCTAATTATTTATTAAATATTTATTCCAATAAAAATATCAGCTAGAATAAATAATGGCAGCGTAGACTGCAAATGTTGCCTCCTACTTCGTCAGCATTACTATTTAAGGGCGAAAAAAAGAAGAATAATTTTGTGGACTGGTTGTTAAGAATGAGATGAAAAGATATTAAGAATATCTAGAAATACCAATATACCTGAAACGAAAAACTCTGGAGAGGGAGATGGATCACATTTTTACTCACATTCTTGGAGAATTATATTCTCTCCGATTGTGCATACGGACAAGGAATACTGTGGGAGAAGGTATTTATAGCCGTGTACTTAGTGGTACATCACGCAGGTATTTTCTAATTTGCACTCGGTTTAAGAGGTTGCTGTGGTACCTCGATTCCAGGTAATTTATTACTGTTAATTAAATATAATTAATTGTAGCTGAAAGCATATAAACGTTGATACATCTAATGTATGAGGCATTCAAAGCAACGCTTTGATATGTCGCTTTAATCTGCTCTGCATTTTCCTCTCCCCCCCCTCTTTTATGTAAATTGTAGCCGAAGTTGTTTTGTCACCACTTAATTAAATTCGATAAATTATACACGGAATCTGGAATGCCAGCTTGGATTAAGATATTTCGATGGATAAAATGTTTAACTAAAGCAAGCCTGACTTTTAATGCCCTCTTTTGATGGTTTGCCCCATTAAAAGAGTGCAAACATTTTTCTTTTAATCAGGGTCCTGAAGTTCGTCAACGGCAAAACAATCAGGCCTACTTTCAAAACCAGCTTGAGAGTTCGAACAGTTTGAAGTAGAGTGATTGAATGACTTATTAATTTTGCCCATAGTCAACCTATACACTTCATATTGTATACATAAGCGTATAATACTTATGAATAATTATAGTAGTTTCCTATTGTGTGGGGGTGGGCCAACAGAGATCTTAGTTAGCAACGAGCTGTAGGGAATTGCACACTCCGTTGTCTTTTTTCTCTGAATGTGTGCACGTATTGATAATAACTATAGCCGATAATCGCTGTTATCACGGGTTTCACATATCCATAATTGCTGATGACATGAAAATATGTAGAAAATGAAAAATTGGAATCAATCAGGAGAATGATGGATCTTTAACCAAGTAAGTTGCCACCCTCCCTCTCTTTCTATACACGGAGGTATGATATTTATGGCGCTATCAGTCATAAATCACACAAACTTGAGAATATTCTTTACTTTGATAGGTGCCTGGGCATTTACAAAGGGTTTTGATAGTTAAGGGATTTTTTTACCTGTACAAAGGCGAGGATTATACTGAGAAATATGTTTCTCATTATAACCTTAAGAAGACTAGTCCCATATAGTAAACAATTCCCAATAAATACGTATCTACAACACCAAGTGGTTAGTAGATTCCGACCTAAAATGGGAGAAAAGGGGTAGCGCAGTTGCTGAATAGAATACACAACATGAAATGGAAAAGAGAGAGAGATAAATAACGAATCACTGTTTCAGAAGGCTAAGAAAAGAATAAAAAAAATCGCAGGAATACTTGATTTTTACAATTCTTTAAAATTGTTTAAAACTTTCATTTTAGTTAATTCTTTAAACCTTTACACTAAAAGCATGAACTCCACAGTCAATTCATGCAATATAGTCCTTGAGAATAAAATGATATGTCATAGCGGTCGCCTTTCTTTGGAATAAGCTCGATTTCATCTGCCTTACAAGCTATCCTACAAATGCTACTTAAATAAAAGAACATTTTTAAGGCAACCAAAATAAATAAAACAATGGAAAAAGTGCCATCAGAGACGTTTTGTTGTTCCGACCGGGAATATTACTTCAGAAATCTATTGGAACAGTTTGCTCAAAGAGCTCATAAAATGGAAAAGAAGAAAAAGGGAAGAGGATTGGGTCATTCAGTTTCATTATAGCTGATTGGAAAACTAGCGGAATTAGAACAGCAGAAAAGTTGTGGATAGTTCAAGGAAAGGTTTCTGAAAACTCAAAGGAAAGTGGAAAGCACAACTGCATTTGGAGGTCTTGGGAATGGAAGTTCTCTTAATTTTGGTGGCTTTTTCAAAACAAATGATCGATAGAGATTAATTTGTTGCTAGGCAGATTCGAAGGAGTAGTAACCATATACACTCTTCAACCAATTTGGATATGGATCCAAATTCCAAATATTGAAATGGATATTTGTGAATGTTTTTAGATGAATGATGAATTTTAATATCGGAAGGTGTGAGACCACTTTCCGCTTAACGAAGGCTCGAATTATCTTGAAAATTTTGATCTCTAGAGACGGAGTTCCAGAATATCCTAACTCTTAGCTTGCCATGGTACTAATGTGCAACAGATTTACAATCTTTCTTTGATTTGATTAATAATATGTAACAAATTTCGTTTACTTCTTCAAAATATATATTATAGGCAAATGCTTTTGGGAGTATACAGGATTTTGGGTCAATTTCAAATAATCATTTGAATTATAATGCCAAGGAGTAGCTAGGCTGATGCATGGATTTAATAGAAGGTCACCATTCCAGTCTCATTAAATTAATAATTTGATTTTAAACCGCACGTATAAAATATTTTAATCAAATTCTAAGTAATATAAATGACGGAGTCACTATAAAAAGGACAGCAAACTTACCGCTTGCAGTTCCATGGGAAAGATTATCCCACGTTTCACTATTCTTGAAGATGGTTTTTACTTTTCTCAAAAATAATTCTGTTTCCTTTGATACTGTACCAGTAGATAACCAATAACGCACTCCTGCAACATCTCGCCATTTTACATTTTGCAATAAAAATACTGCGGAAATTCCAGAGGGAAATTTTCGTGAATTTATTCTCCGTTATATTTAAAAAGAATCTTCTTTCTTTCTTTGAAGGTGAACGTGCTCTTGGCACTGCATTGTGTAGAAAGAGAAAGCCAAGCATCGAAAACTTAAAGAATAAAAATACACATTTTAGTGACGATGAAAAGTAAGGACAACAAATCTAGCAGAGTTAAGATGGATTTTAACATGTTTTTATTAATAAAAACCTGTCCTCTTATTTGTACTGAATTCTGAATAAAAATCTCAAAATGTTCGTGCGAGAGAAAGTTGAATTCACCGTCGATACCACAAGGATATTTAGTGGTTACTTTATTTTTTTAAAGGGTAGGATGCGAGAAACCTTTCTTTTCTTAACAGCAAACAAAACGTAAATTCGGATTAGTGATTTTTTAGGATCAATAATCGGCAGATTTATACTGACGCCACCTTCTGTCGGCATTTCGATAGTGCCGACTATTAAAAAATTAACTGAATAAATAGTCATAATCTAAGATTTCACAGATTCATAACAGTGTACAAGAAGGAATTCCATTAAATGTATAACTGTATTAGTAATGCTATTAAACAATAAAAACTAAAATTATCGTCATCACGTTAACGATTTTTTCTTATCACATACCAATGTATTAAACACCATTCCTTCATAACTGTTAAGATTGTGAGCAAGATTAAATAATGACGTTAATTGATGAATTAGCGGATACCTTTTCTGACAATCTGAATGTAGGCAGAAGAAAAGACTTTTAATCGAAATTTAATAACAAGTATACGCCAATCAGTTGAAAGAATGAGAAATCTCTCAGTTTAATAACAACAATTCTCATCAGAATGTTTTGGAAAAGTGCCAAAAATGGAATCGATATCAAAATGGAAAAAAAAACACATTTTTAGCTATTCAATTATACTGATTTGTCTTAAAAAAGAAGCAGATACATTTATCAAAATGAAAGAATGGGCGAAAATAAGATTCGAGATTTTTTTCATCATCCAGTTTAGCGCAAATTGTAATAAATTTGATTTAAAAAAAATAAATAAATTAACAAAAACGCCTATGATGGTGAGGTTGTCGTTTTAAAAATATTTCCTGATGCAATTTCCTTGCTTTGAGAGAAAGGAAATTATAGTAATACCAATTATAGTAATTAGCTTAGAAGATAAGCTATTCAGACTAATCATAATTATAATTTAGCAAATTTGTTAGGAGCAATTTTAATGAAACCATTCCATATTCTGAAAATAATCTGAAGCGATTTATTTCAGTTTCAACATTTGTTTCGAAAATTTAAATTTTCACTTTTAAATTTTTAATTTTTTTAAAATTAAAAGACTTCTGTTAAATAATCTGCGACTACGAGGTAGACTATTACAAAATGCATGCGTACTTTCTAAAGTACTTCAAAACAACCTGGATATTATACCTAATTACGGTAGCTTGGAGAAAGAATCGCAAACTATTTTTAATAAATTGAAAATATTGCTGACACAGTTTGAAGTGATTTGAACTATGCATTATAAGAACGAACAGGTGTGGGTTCAAATCCCCCATCTTACTGGCATTCGATTTTGCTTTTTTATGGCAAGAAATAAACAACCAATACACCTAATTAACAGGCAGACATAATCCTTCGGCCTCGTAGTCTGACTCGCTTCTTTCCGCTTGTGCAATGTAGAGACAAAGAAAGAAAGAAAGGAGCTGATTTTGTGATTTTAAAATTTCACTTTTAATTTTGCTGGTAAAAGTGCATGGTCTGTGCCCATTTCTATGCTTCTTAGGGTTTTTACATTATTGATTGAAGATTTCCATTTTTTTATTTATTATTATATAATGTATACAATTTTTAACATCTCCACGTTGTATAATATTGTATTTGCAATGAATTGGTTATTTAACTTGCAAAAATTTAGTAGTATTTCACCTCGTTCATTGGTTTCATCAATCCCTAACTTTCCCATTGCCTCTCTTGTCTTCTGTGAATGTTTCAATTTTAGCATTGAAGTCACCCATGATTAAGGTGATATCTGTTTTCTTAGTAGTGTTTGTTTCGTCTTGAAGATATCCAAGAAATTCTAGATATTCTTCTTCTTCATGTGATTGATCAGGTGCATACACTTGAATTATTACTAAGTTATATGTTATTCTCTTTTGCTTTGAATTCAGCTACTATTATTCTAGAAGATATTGGTCTGATTTCTAGGAGAGAAGCGATCAGATGTCTTTCAGTAATTAATGCAACTCCTTCTCTGTGTTGCTGATCTTTTCTCCCTGTATAATACGAGTATATTCTGCCACATTTTAGCTCTAATTTCCTTCGTCTGGCCAATGAGTTTCAGCGAATCCGATTATATTCCATTTAAATCTTTCCAAATCATTCTCAATCACATAACTTTCCTGGTTTGAATAGTGTCCGAACAATAATTGTTGAAATACGGCTAATATTTTTGGCATGCACCACACTGTAAACTTCTCACCTGCCTTTTATAGTATTAAGGTAAGCCCGTCGATTGTCCTATACCGGGTAGCATTTGTTCAAGTCTCTATTTATCTTTGCAATTTCTGCTAGAATCTTTTTCAAGTTGATTATTTATAGAACTAAATATTCGAGTTGGAGTTCTGAGGTAAAAAAAATCCGCATGAGATGTGCTAACTCACCTAAGATTGCAAGGTTTTGATAAAGGTTCCTCGTCTCATAAATGGGATTTGAGCCCAGTACTTTTCAAAAGGTTCAGTCGAAACCGACCGAGATATATGGAAATCCATTTTGATATACTCAAGAAAATGTGGAATAATAATAATAATAATTATAGTAAGCAATGGTGTTGAGATATAGTAGAGATGTTCCAAAATATATGATACACGAGTTAAATGTTTCTCATTTTGCTCAAGTCAGTTTATTTGCTTCGCTTAAAATTTACACATACCGAAGACAACAAGCTGGAATTTCCGGAGAGTTAACAACCTTCGTATCAAACTAATTAGAATGTAAATGATTTCTCCCTTGCCTGTTCGCTGATCAGAAAGGGATTTTGGATTGGGCTTTCTTACAAATACTATAAGAAAGCATCTCGGTAATGATCTGATGGGCAAGAAATGGCTTAATCCTTCATACCGGTTGTAGCCAAATGCTGTAATCTTTTTCTAACCCAGACTATTCTTAAATTAGTTGAATATCGACGAACAAATGAAGTCATCTCCTGTTTTCCATTCATTGATGACTTTAGTTCAGATCACTTTTCAAAAACGAAACCATTAATCAAAACTGAATACTGATCTGATTTTGTCCAGAGCAATATATATACTCCAAGAGTTAAATATGCGATGATAGAAACAGCCTGAAGGATCCAGTTTCTCCTCCTATTCTAATTCCATATACTGTTCATCATTCTGTTAGCAAGTCGCACTCATAAAGAATCATAGCTGTACAGAGTTTCTCTATGTAATCAAAAAAAAAAATGTGTACAGTCTCAGTCTTAAAAAATCTTATTTCTGATGCTACTTGAGAAGCAGTAGAAATTGAAATACAATGAAAGAAATACAGAAAGTGTGAAGCTTGATCTTCAACAAAAGTTCTCATTCCACTGGCAGATTGGCTACACATTCACGTGTTAAGCCAAATTACAACACCTCATTTCAACACTTAAATCAAGATCACTTAACTTTAATTGAGAGAACGCATGCATCAATGTATCAGTGAACTTGAATGCATAAGTCCTAGCAGTAATTTGAGCTGATTCTAGACTTTTGCCATGTCAGCAGAAGTGGAATCATACGATGGAATCATTTTAACCCGAAATGAAGCCTTACGAAATGAAACTTGATGGTTTACTATATCTGAAGTAGATTCATATCTAAAAATATTTTTCAGTCAGTTTGTTTAAGTTTATAAAATAATCTGAATATTTGACACGGCAAATATGCGACATTTTTTTTCATTTTGCCAATCTTACAAAAACTGCCTGGTCGGAAGGACAGGAGCATTGAGGAACAGATGCTGATCTTAACGGACATAGACATCAGTTGGCCGAGTGTACCCACTCTCTTTGAAAAAGTTCCATGTTTGGTTTCTAGAGCAAGTTTTAGGAAGGCAAATAAATAAATGAAAAATACAAAAAATATATAAAATCGATAAGAATGTAAAAATTCCTTTGCTTGACCATGATATAAAATGGACTGTATATTTTCAAATATCCTTTCGTGGGTGGGAGCAGCCAAAAATAGGGGAAGGTTTCATAGTCCCAATTTTCGATTCAGCAAGGTCAAATTCTTTAATTTTTTTCAAGTAAATAAGAGAACATTTAAGAATTTATTTTAAAATTATTTTTTGATGTTTTCATCTTGATGATAAATGGCACGCTCTTTAGCAAAGCATTTTATCTGTCTCCGTTGCTATTGTGGAGACATTTTTCAAATAAAAAATTATGGCAATGTTTGCATTAATGAGCATAATGGTAATGATGAAAACTTAATGATTCTGAACAGATCCCTTTCGCTAATGGCTTACACTTTCCTGGAGAAAATGGACAATTTTCATGCTCGGAAGGCAATAAAGTTTCTAGACAGGCCAGAATTGTCAAGAAGGAGTAGGTTAGGGCTAAAGTTTTTTTCCCTGAGTGGTGCGTGACCGAAATGGATTTCCGTTGTATGCGTAAATAGCGTGAATGAATTTACTCACCAACAGATATGATATCAGATGCGAATAGTATGGCCTCCCTCGATGAGTTGCTGATTACTTGGAGGTCGCTCTTTAAAATAATAATTTTTATTTACAACAGCTTTAGTAATATTAATGTTTCATTACATTGAATTTTCATACATTACATAGTAATATTGATATATTAATTATATATAATGTAGAAATATGATTTCTACATTATTATAGTATGTAATATTTTACCTAATAATGTTATTACATTACATTTAGTAATTTTAATATTAGGATTGATAGAATAGTGTTTTACGCAAAGAATACTTCGTTTTCTTTGTTCGTTTATAATATGGTATGTAAAACACTAAGGACATAATTTGAATAATTAAGTATATTTGAGTATGCGAATGTATCTTATATAAAGTAAGGAATGAAAATGATATATTAATGAATATGAACTTCTTCCAATAATCATAATTTATGTTAGATTAATATACAATAGGGTAACATGATGTAAAGAACGGAAATGACATTTATGAAAAGGAAGTAGGTGGTAGTCTTTGCACTACTTTTTACTATGATATTAGAGTGTTGTTTATCTTGGGCGACTTTTTCGCATGTGGGGAATGTAACAGACGCCTTGTGGAATGAAGGTTTTTTTTTTTTTTTTTAAATGTCTAGCGTCCATACACGAGAGGTTGGTTGATGAACCTATAGTACATTAGTACCGTCTATGGGTGGTGGGTTGAAAAAGGAGGATCTTGTTCATATTTGATTTAAATGGCTGTATATTGTATTCCTTGGGGAACACAACACGTGGAAGACTGTTCCACAGTACAGCAGTTACAGGGATGAAAGAGGAGGGAAAAGAAATTGTTCTGTGAGTTTCTAGGTGCACTGTGAAGGGATGTTGAGCAGCAGCTGCACGTGTTCCGATGAGCTTAGTAATAACCGGGGGAATTATTGATGCTATTTCAGATGAACATTTTCCCTGGAAATATTTGTAGAATACACATATTGCAGAGACCAATCGTCTGTGTGAAAGTGGCGGGAGTGAGTTGGTAGCGATAAAGTAGTGGTCAGCCAATTTAGTGGTGATTGCCGACGACGTATATGGGTTAGTCGGAGCACGTATGTGGTCTATGCATGATTGTGTTAGTGAGTCGTTCAGAATTTCTTCTATTGTTGTGGCGCGCCTAGTTGGGCTTATGTTATGTGTTAGTGGGTGGAGAGCCACAGTCAAAGGTGTTAAGTTTTGTGTCATTTAGCCATGTTTCTAATTCTTGTAGGAATCTGAGGGTTTCTAGCTGTATGTATATTGTGTTAATCGTGTAGTTGTGGTTAGTGTTAGTCATGATTTCCAAATGCAATGTTTCTGTATGTTCGAAAGTTCTTATGGTTTAGGCCACGTTGTGCTTTTCATTTACAAATGCGATTACACTGCCTTTGTGGTCTCCATAATGTGTTGTGTTGGTAATTGTTAATGTTATATGCAGGTATTCTTTATCACATACAGAAACTTCGATCAGAATAAGAACACCGATATATGTCAGGAGGTTGTTGAGTAGGGTTATTAGTGTAGGCCAGTATTTCTTTATGCTTCTTATGTTTGTGTAGTAAGGCGAGTTCATAATTTGTAGAAAATTTATCTATCCTATTCTTTAAAGATTTGAATAAAAAAACAGTTAACGTTTTCCTGTTGAATATGTTCGGCGGGATATATTGTAGCCATATTAATGTAAAAAATAGTGTAAAACGTGATCTTTATAGTATAAAAAGTGGGAGGGGATTAAGGACTACATTTGATAGACTGGTTAGATCTTCAGTATTTATACTTTCCCACCCAGGTTCTCCAACCAGTAGGCACTTCGCAATGTACTTCTGCGAGCAGTGATAGCAGATCTTTACTTCACTTATTTGAACAGATTACCAGAGTTGTTGTTTTTTTTTTATTGTTTTTTTTCTAAAAGGAGGGTAATCAAGCTTCACATCAAACTGTCAAATGATTGCCAGAACTGTTACATTTCCTCTCAACTTTTGTCTGTGAGTTGGCAGTCTCTCTCTCTCTCTCTCTCTCTCTCTTCTGAACCACAAGGGCGTGAGCTGCCTGAATAATAGCATTTCTTTTCAGCATTTTCAAAACTTACTTTCATTCCCGATAGTGCCATTTATATTAAGAACGCCTCACTTAACTTTCACTTCGCCATTTCAACTTATTATCTTTCGTTTATGCTTCATTTAATTTTGGCTGTGAACAGCGCGTGGCACTTCTTCAACCATCCATTAAGTATGAAGAAAGAAGGTTAAAAACACCTGAGATTCCCATTTGGCGGATGCCCGAAACTAAATTGGTGAAACTTTCCCAACTTATTTGTGCTTCTCAAATTGCACTGTTACAGCAATTTACAATCCTCCTCGATAGGAGCTCCTTAACGCTTGCCTCTGAAGTTGTTCCTTCTCGAAGAAGAAGGTAAAAGAACTGGTTACATGCGAAGTACCTGTTAGTAAACACTTAGTCCGTATCTTATTAACGGATATGCCAAGTATCCCTCCTCCCAACTGAAGCTTCACTTGAATTACATGTCAGGAAGGTGTTAATTGCTAACTCAGGTTGAAAAATAACTTCAGTACATTACATTATAAGGTTAATAAAAAATCAATTTTATTCAGTATATTTTGAGATGGTTATTTCGTTAACGTTTGCAGGAGACAAACATGATAAGAATACTAATTATACCTAATTCGAACCGATTATAATAATACAAATTAAAAAAAGTAATAAATAGCAAAAAAAAAAAAAACATGCTTAGCATTTTTGCGATAAATTTAGTAATTCGGTTGTCCTGTGGTAAGGATGATATGGATTTAGTTGTGTTTTTATGATTTTGTATTTATATTATTTAATAAAAATTATATTAAATTATAATATTATTAATATTTATATTATATTGTTTTTATGTGACTTGTAACAATAAAGGTTTTTACTTTGTAGTACTGATAATACTGAGGATGGCTAATGTTTTATTTAGTAGAATTTCATTACGTAATGCGGAGAACTAAACATTGAATTCTTCCAATCCATTTATGGCCTGCAAAGTAAGGGGCGGGGATCACGCATTAAGCCGTGAAATTTATTGCAATCCAATGACAATCATAAACGCCTATCAGCCTATTAATTGGATATCAGCTAAAATATCCACCTGGCCAGCCGGACACAGTGGATAATGCAACTTTACTTAATCACGTGCACTGACTTCTGTTCAAATAAATTTCTAACATATAAATAGTTTATCTTCACATTTTAGCTGCACCCATTTTAGTTAAAAAAATAGAATCGTAGTCAACGCATATAGACATGACACTAGTAGTCAAGATAGCCATCAAAAGTATGGGGTTGAAATTATGCGATAGTGGACTCAGTTAGGAAATTATATTGTGAATCTCTGGCTGATATTAAAATAGTTTTTGCTCAGGAGACTAAGTTATAAATTAAATCGGGGAGAGGAAGAGTTTCACAATGACATTCAAGCTGACCACGGAATGCACTCAGCAATATACTGACCTAATGACTTCAAGTTTTATTTGTATTGTTCTCAATAACAAAAATTCTTACCTAAAAATAAGAAAATACTGTAGTGAAGTAACAAACTGATTTTGTTTTTCGAAATTTTGTATTGGTGAGTGGAAATTACAATTTCATTTACTAATTTTTGAACACTTTAAGACATTCAAAACATAAGAAAAAAAATTGAAAACTTGTAAAATAGGACCATCGACGAGAAGAGAAGGTGCAATATTTTTTGGTTTGCCGATAATAAAAATTCCTATTTTAATTTAAACGTTGGATGCAGATATGTGCAAAACGTACAATGGCAAATGAATTTTAACATAGGATTGCTGCATCTTCTTGTTAGTGGAAGTGTGATTTACTAAGCTAGTTATTAGAATGATGCATATAAATTACTTTTGTGTCAGTTGAAAGGGAGACCTTTCGAATATCTTAATGCATTTGTCACTTATTTACTTGAAATGATGCAAATTCGCACATTTTATATGTGAAAATTAGCATCATTAGCGAAATAGCATAATAAAACTGACATGACAAATACTTTCGAAATGACAAAAAACATTCAAAAGCTATTCAGCAAACCACTTGATTATGTTTGATTTATTTCCGTAACTTTCAACAAATGATCGCTTACATTTTACTCATTCTCTTAATAGCAAAAACAAATTGCTTCCGGAATAGCAAAGTAAGTGGTTCTCTTCTGCACAGCGATAAGTTTTTCGCGCGCGCGAGAGAGAGAGAGAGAGAGAGACTAGAATCGTGTAGTAAAACTGTCTTCCGGTAGTTAATTATCAAGTTATCTGTGGATAGCTTTTAAAATATCATTTGGGTTCTTCCCAAATGATATTTCGTCAGTTTCATATGTACTTAGCAGTAGTAAATGTGGAGTTGATCGCATTTTTTTGCGATTGATTTGCGATAATGATATCTTTCCATCTTGAAGACCGAGTAGAATGAAGTGATGATTGTTAAATATTGTTTTGCCTAGTTTCATTAATTGTTCAAGCAACCTCACACATTGCTTTATGTTCCGGAAATTACTATTTCACCATACGAATATGTCTTCTGCTGTGTTTCTATGATATTCTGAAGGCGGATTCTTCAAATATTAGTAGAAAATCACCTTATTTTGTATTATTTCTATTTTTGTTATATGCATACATTTTTGTTACTGCCAAGGAGACAGTAAGAAGAAAATTCATCACAGCAAGATATGCTGTTGCTATTCAAATATGTTAGATACTGCTTAAACAATTTCCAACTTACCTTCCTGTCATTGTGATGGTCGTTGGAACGTGTCATCTTGACTTGCGAAATACCGAAGACTATATATTCATTTGTATGAATGTGTGTAATATGCCCAAGCGAGTACGAAAGACTACGAATCAGAATGGGATAGTTAGTATAAGGCATCAAAATAGGGAGGGGACAAATGAACTTCTGCAATTCATGTATACTAATGCCAGAAGTATTAGGAACCAGAAGGAAGAATTTTTGGCTTTGGTTGGCACTTCCAGGCCAGAGGTTATTGGCATTAGTGAAACATGGCTGACAGAAGATGATATAGCTAGTGGGATTGAATGTGAGGGGTATGGTGTGTTCAGGAGTGACAGGGAGAATAAAATGGGGGGAGGGAGTGTTATTGATGATAGCTGGCTGATGAGCTACAGCCAAGGAGAATAGAAGTGGAACTGCAGGATAGAGAAAAGAGCACATTTGAGGCTATTTGGTGTGAGATTGAAACTAGCAGAACAAAATTTACAGTTGGGTGCTGCTATAGACCAGATGATGGAATAGATAGTGAAGATAGTATGCATAAGCAAATAGAAGAAATGAATGGAAGGAGGGTAATATGAGTGATTTCAACTATGGTAACATTGATTGGAAGTGGAAGAGGACACATGGGAGGAAGGAATTGGATTTTATGTGATTATTAAGGGATAACTCTCTAACAAGCTCTTCACTGTACGTTGCATGTGCGTGTGTTAGTAAGATTGTCACCATCCACACCTGAGACAAGATAATACAATAAACTATTCATTTTCTGTACTGCAGTTGGGAAACACAGGTTCACAGGAATAATTACAAGGTGACTGTATATACAAGTTGTATTATTCATTAATTATAGATAAGTTATAATAAAAATATTGTGAAACGTAAGTTGTTAATGTGAACTGTATCCGTCATCTTCGGAATTAAATACTGGAAAAAAAAAAGCTTAGTTTTTAAACGATGTTTTCCTCTCTGGTAATCTGTCTGTTTTGATTAACGAACTCATCCGTATTAAGAAAACAACCGCATCCACTGTTGAACATTCTCTTTCTCCCGCAGCTCAATTACTAGTTTTTAAGGTCCCCCTCTACCTTTTATCCCACCGTCTTATATCGATCCCAGTTTAGCGTGATTTAATTAAAATTTTCATTTTTCTGTCCCACCACTTCTATTTATTTTAAATCACCTATCATTATACTTTAGGATAGAGATAAAGATAATTAAGTGATTTGCAAGTGTTCGCGGCTTAAGTTCACCCACTAAAAATAGCTTTAAGATATAAAAATTAAACAGAAAATAATTCGCTATGCCTCTTTCATAAGTGCATTCATAACAATATGAGAAGGGTTTTCACCACTAGGTGATGGACGCTTATGTTCAATGAATACAAAACTCCGGCCAAAAGTCTGATTTACATGTTCTTTGGAATCATATAAAGGCGATGTTATTTTCATAGGTTATAAACGTGTTGGTGGTTCGTTTTACTGTGTAAAACGAACCACTAACACTAGTAGTTACCTAGTAAACTATTGACCTTACCCATGCAATGATAGTGCTTGAAACATCGTAAGAAATCACTTGTAAATGGCTGTTATATGAAACATGCCTCTGATTTGATCATTAAATTTGGTCTATTTTATTATAGTCATCAATTGAAGCTAGTCTGCGTTTGTAATATGCATGTTCTGTTAGGAACTAATAAAAGTCAAAAAGAATAAAAATAAAATGCTGAAAAAGTTATTATCGATACTAAACTATTGTACAAGCAATAAAAAATATAGGATATAAAAATAAATAGCTTCCATTTCAGTTGAAAGGCAACTTTCTTTCATTTTAAATTTCGGTATTGATAATTCTTGTTCTTTACGGATTTTCTGATATACACTTGCTCATCACGCACGAAAAATTTAATATTTAAAAAAGTTGGGAAAAAAACGTTGGCTACATGTAAAGTTTAAAATTAAAATGAACGAATCCTTTTTAAGAGAAAATTGTGGAAACAACTGAGATTTAATCAAATATGATGATTGTTATATTTATTGAACTACATTCCTTTTTATATAACATTTATATTAAAAAGGATTCATTTCGTTATGAAACGCGTATTAAAGTCGATTTAATTATTATCACACATAACCGTTTTTAACACCAATTTCAGATGATGAAACTAAATATCAAATATATTTCTCCTATGAAGAAAGAGCTACCATAACGAAATGATGAGGCAGGGAAAAAAAACTGTTCTGGAATAAATCACTTTAAAAGTTCAGAACATCGGGGAAAATTGCATAATTAGGCTTCTGTGACAAGCTCTGCTATTTCTTTTCTATCTCTTTTTTTTTTTTTTTTTGAATAGGGATGAAGCATGCTATTCTATTTTTAAATATCACATTGAAAATATTTGGAATATCATACATAGCAGATGACGATTTCTACTCACTGAATAATGTTCGTTAAGGGGAAAAATTATACGTTATCAACATTTGGCTTCATTAAATTTGGATTAATCCTTTAAGTATTAAATTAGACTGTGGCCATCATTTTTTGTATCAGGATTTTAAGAAAATAGAGAGATAATGATAATTTAGCCATAAATTTCCTCACACACATGTATCCTCAGAGGGTGTATGCACCAACTTCCTATCAACAATTTCCCTCCAGATTACCCTGTTATGTGTTAACATTCCAATATTATCACATCTTATATTTCTGTCTTCTAAGACACTTTTACTGTATTAATCCACCTACATCTTGGTCTTCTTCTGAGTTTTTCCTGTCAACCTTATTAAAACATTTGTTTTGCTAACTTTCCTCTCCCATTCTATTTAAATGGCCATACCACCTGAGATTAGCTCTACTAACATATTCCTGAATGCTAACAATGTCATGTGTTTTTCCTAATAACCTAATTTTAATACGATAATACCATATTGATGTCACTTATTCATTCCACTAATCTCTCTCTCAAAACTTCAATATCTATGCTCTTCTGCCATTGATCAATTACTTTATTTCGAACCCATTTCCGTAAGTTAATACTGGTTTAAACATCGTCTTGTGTACTGCTAATTTAGTGTTTGAACTGTTTTTTTTAAGCCTCTGTAGCTTATTCAGTGTAGACGAAGCCCTTTGAGAATTGTTATAATTATACGGTTTTCGAGAGCAACTGAATCCCACAGAACTGGAAAAGAAATTATTAACAAAAGCATATTACGACATATTTACTGAGGGAATGTCTGAGCTCACAAAATTCTACATGTAATTTCTACCGCGGAAATCATCTTACAATATAATAATTTGTATAATCGCTACTGCTAGTTAGGATAATCTAGAACTGTAACGTGGTTCTCAGATTAATGTGAATCACGGCACCACCTTCTTATTGGATTTTATATAACGAAGTTTTGTGAAATGAATATGAAATAAGTTTCTTTCATTATTTGTGTTACTACAGTAAAGATTAAAAGGCTCTTTTGCAGTGTAAATGAATAAACTGAGATATGTCCCTCATGCAGGAAGAGCTGCGTTTCCTAGACTATCTGATTTTGTACTAGTTGTGACACCTCCTGATATACTATCATCCGGTTTTGTCATATATTATCTGGTAGCTTATCTGCGAATTGCTTTATCCTGTAGCGGAGAAAAGCGATTCACTAGAGCGTATGCATCATCCTCTGAAGAATATCAGCCACACTATATATGAAACAAAGTGTGTTAGTTATGGAGACCACGCGGTTTCAAACTTCTCGAGTCTACACTAAGTAAGGCAGGGTGATATCAGTTAACAGAGTAACGAAATCAATGCCCTTCACTTGGCTTGATCAAATAATATTACCTTTATTCTTCTATGGCTAACATTCTAACATGTTAGCCATTTCCTGTGTTAGCATAGAAAACACAGGAAATGTCTAATAAAGAGTATGCTCAGTTAAATCTCCACAATTGAACTAGCCGAATAGGTGATGAATAAAGAGATGCGACAGGTCTAGTGTACACCATTACTTCTATTCTTACTGAATTTATCTTTTCTGGCTGATCTGGTTACCATGAGAAAGAGGTTCGATTGAGTTAATGGTGATGTTTGCGTCAGTCTTTAGAAAATGTCCACACGATATGTACAGTTAGATTTCACACAGAATTTATATCCAGTTATCAGTCACACAAGTAGTGTGTGTGCGTGTGCGCGCGCGCGCGTGCTTGTGTGTGAGCGCATAAGTATCAATTACAGAGTCTACACGAGTTGAACATGTTTCGTTTATTCTGTGAAGAATCTCAAATGACACAAACAATGGAACATCAAATGGTACACGCATGCACACTTCGTGAAAAAAAAAAAAAAAGCAACCCTACTCCTATCACCGACAAAGATCCCCCATCGTACTGGGAATTGCATCACTGATCTATACCAAATTAGAATGAATTGACTGCAATATAATTAATTGCCATTGGACAGTTTCATTTTCCAATTGTAACATAATTCTTCAAAAAGATAAATAAAGCAATATAAATAAATCAAAGACGGGAAAGGATATCTAAAAGCGCACACATTTTTAAACCTAAACTAAGAAATTAGCCGCTTCATTTTTCATTTTTATAACAGTATGAAAGAAATACTGACATTTAAACAAATTTATGCAACACACACGTTGAATTATGACGTTACTAGAGGTGGGTGGAGAGATTATCCAGTAATGCAGAATAAAGTAAAATAACAATAAACAATAGAATATGAAAACTGAAATATGTTTTTACAAAATTACGAGCGAGAACACTTAAGTCACAACTTCCCAATATCAGAATAAATTTCCCCAACATTGCCTGAAAGTTATTAAAATTTCGTCGTAATTGGGAAGTAATCCTTTGTTTGAGATTGTAACCCACGTGATCTTCATTGTAATTGCCAGTTCGCCAGAAAACTGAAAACTTAAACTGCAACACAGCTATGGGAAACGAAGGGCTCTCTCTTCTAAAAACTACATCGCAATTTCTACTATATATAACTTCAAATTTAATTTAAAATTATCATCAGTATCAGAAAGATTAATGGAACTATCATAGAAACCGCCTGGGTGTCGTGTATGCAATACTTGTAAAGCATGTAAGTTGGATATTTCTAAAATTTGTCTTCCACTTTTTTTTCAATTCTTCCTTCGATGAAACTGGTGATGGAAAATCGCATGCTGCTTGGTGCCGGATAAAAGTGATTAATCGACAACTCACAAACGTAGCACACGATAATTCACAAACGTTGCAAAGTATCTCAGAGTTGGCCGTTTCTCAAGGTAAGGGATTAAGTCTTACACGCAAAAGCATTTTTCATCAGTCCAGACGGACCTCCGACAAAGTGAGTATAAGAAACTCTCATATAAGACTCCACAGCGAGTTCAGCATACAAAGGGAATTCGTTTTCCGATGGATACGAAGATTCTCATCTAACACAAACAAAGGAGTGAATAGCAAAGTTGTACCCTAACTAAAGTCTGCTGAATAATCGAGAAACTGGTGCGATATTGATCCGCAAGTTTTTATAGGTTAGAGCTTCATCAATCATGTCTGAAGGACGAACACAGGGGTGTAAACATCTATTATACGTCACCACCTAAGATGTGTTAAAAAATATTCCCTGTCTCCAATTTTAATAATTTAGTTTTCTTACAAGATAAATAGCTATAATTATATATCTATTACAAGCTTATACGAGACCCATCTGTTGTTAAGGGCACAGTAAGGAAAGGCGGTCCACAATATTCTTACATACAGTGCACCTGCTTTTTATTCTTTGGCGATGCTGTAATTGGTATTTAAACGAGCCCACGTAAACAGCTCGTAAATAATTGAATTTCACGAATAAATATAAAGCTACAAATAGACATAACTGGCTCAACAAAGCTGAATATTTAAGCAAGAATTTGCTGATTAGTCACACACACACACACACGAGAGAGAGAGAGAGAGAGAGCACACACTGTGGAGTTGTGTTAGACCTTGATTTTCAATGTCAAGTTTTTTGGCAAATCCTCCGTACACAAAAGGGCAGAATGACAATTAGAATAACAAAGGTCTAAAATGCGTCAAGTTAGTAGCTAATGAAACGTATTAATGCAGTTCTAATGTAACATAACCAATATTGAATGAAGTCCTCCTTTTCGTTCTTACCCATATACATACAGATGTATTAAAGGTTTTTCCAACCTTTCATTGTGGAGGTGATATTAAAAAAGAAACCAACGTGATTATGGGACCGCCTTAATTGGCATAACTGATTCCACACACGCCTCATCTATAGAAGGGATTTATCAAACTCATGTAAATTCTCGTGAATGATACACACTTTTATGGCATTTCGAATTGCTTTGCCACCAGAAATGGTCCTATTGGAAACTAAACAGATGACAACAAATTAAGCAGAGTTTCGAATATCGCATTACAGTTAAACGTCCAAGTATTTTGCCCTTTAAATGGATGAAATCCAAACCCACAATAGTTTAAAAGTTTCAGAAATGATCTGAAATTCCAAATTGTTTTGCTTTACTGACTATTTAAGATCACGAAATAAGTGGAGCAGATGGAGATTTGGATAGTATATTGCATATAGCGTAAGTGGAAATCACAACGCTAATACCAGAGGTTTTCCGTGAGTAATTCGTACATTCGGGTTTGAAAAAAGGAGACATGTTAGCGGGTTAAGCGTTACTGCAAGATCATAGTGGGGAAGCTTCGGGTGTGTTGATCTGAGAAAATATCCTTACATTGGAAGAGATTTAAGTTAAAGTTTCATAGCTCTTGAATAATTAAAGAAATTATTGAAAACCTTGGGAGTTCTCAAACTCTCATACCGCAGAAATAAGTTTATGATAATCCATATTAGTCTTAATTACCCGGAATCTTTTCCAGAAAGGGGAAGAAAGGGAGTCCCAATTCCGTGTGATTTGATTGAATTCAAATTACACGAAGAATACATTGAATAGTTCAAAATACAAAAATCTCAGCAATTTATACATCAAGTACTGTATGATTCATTATATAGTACTTGAAATATAGTATTCATTTTAAGGAAAAGGAGGCAAACACTCAACCTTCAGTACTTCCTTATTTTTTTCACTTTCCTTTTCGCTCTCCTAAATACGGAGGAGTACTGTTTCGCTCAGTTACTTTGAACAGATTACCAGTGCCAATGAGACGGAGAGTGGATCATTGAAGAACCACTTTTAATATTTTTCTTTTTACGATATGTAAATCTAAGTTGCCGAAGCTGTTTCCTCCTCCGCCCAGAGAACATTGCGGTTGAGAAATGGCAAACTGCTAAAATCCATCTTCTTCTTCGACACGAACTTTATCTTGCCTGTTAAGGAACAAAGTGACGCAGAAATAAGTTTGAACAAGGGACATTTACTTGTCACCTCGGCTGTATCATTTGGGGGCGGGGAGAGGTGGTCACCTTTTACTAATCTCGCCTGCTGCAAGTTCCTCGAACAATGTTTCTCAGGAAGAACACGAGAAATTCGATTTCAGGTTTACTTACGGAAAAAAGAAATAAACCTTTTTCGCATTTAAAGATACTCGCAGCAACTGCAGAATTTGAAATGCGTTGCATGTCAACACACATTTGGGGGAGACTGAAAGAGAAATTTCATTTTTTTCCCTCTTCTAACATACAGAAAAAGGTATTAATACATCAACGTTTCGAGGAATGGTGTCTGATGACCGGAAGATGAAAAACAAATGAAAATAACCATTAACACTTTCATTGCCAAGCTGAAAATTGGAATTTCGTGTGGTGGGCAAATTTTATTTTTTTATTTTTTATTTAGTTAGCGACGTCCACGCGATAACGCGTGATCGACCGTTCGGTGAGAATTCACACCGCGCGATATCGCGTGATTGGCAATGAACGTGTTAAAAAACTATGTAGATGGCAAAACACGTATAGACTGTAAAGGTTTCCTATTTTCTGAAACAGGAAGTATTCTCAGAAATGTCTTACAGTATATTTAGAATTGTCGCCGGAGAAAAAATCGCGACAAATTAATAATTTAATTCACAGGAGCAAAAGCACAATGCAGTTACCGTTTTATTCGACTTTTTTTTATTGATACTATTAGAATAAAAGATATTGACTAATTATAGATTAGGTTTTATCCTTTAGCCAAGTGTAAGCAAACAAAGTTCGCGCCTGAAGTACTTTCAGGATTAGGGCAACTCATGGTAAAGGTGGTGTAAGTTCTCATCACTTGCCTTAGTATACATGTCCGCAAGGAGATGTGCTTTGCATTATGGTAGTATGGGTAGTATGGGTAGGTGTATGGGTAGTTTTTAAAAAGGTACTGTGCGAAAGTTACGACTTGTAGCCCAGAATTATCAGAATCACGGGAATATGATAAAGAATTATGTTCACTTAGCTCTTGTTTAAGAGTAAGCTAACCCAAGTTTCTGTTAATATTGATTACAAATTCTTTAGCATAATTGTTCGGTTAAAATATGGTAGTAAATATCGATTTACATGAAAAATTGCGATTCCCTTAGATACCAATGAATCCATGATGGTTTCATTCTCAATTCGGGTGAAGAACTCCGTTCCCGGTAACGAATATATTGGTGCTGTTATTACTGCATTTTGCAATTATATATCTGTGATATTTATACCCACTAAATGTTGTATACCCATTGTACATGAGTATCGTGGATGAGCTAAGGATTTCAAAATAAACGTCAACAGATTTATTCTTTCTTGTTATAAACTTTCCAATTAAAAGAACGAAAAAAAGTCACTTTTGGCTTTCGGAGGAATCGAGATTCTAACCCACTGCGTGTTGGTTCAAGAATAGATAAGGTGTCCACTCGACCAATGAAATCGGCAGTAATTACGTACTCCATTTAAATAATCAGGCGATTTTTAAAATCCACCAATTATCTTCGTGGTTTGAATTTTTATATTCCTGGAAGGTGAGGTGCTGTGATATTTCTTAAGGATGGGAAGACAATAATGGAAAATTTCGTTACAGCGTAATTGAATGTGACCACAAGTGAGCTTTCTCATTAAGACAAGAAATTTTGTGGTGATTCTCAATTGTTACAGTTCCTTGATTCCTGAGAAGGGAGAAGGTTAAATGTCTACTGATGCGTTACATTAGTTAAGAAATTGACATCACAAACAGCAATGGTTTTTCTGTAAACTCCTTTCTGGTAATGAAAGAAAATAAAACATTTACGATAGTACCTGAGAAAGTTATATTATGATTGGAAGATTAGTATCGACATTTCCCCTCTGAAGTTTCCATTATTTGTTACTCCTCCCGCAAGGTTAGATCATGCAGTTCAATATTCTAGAGCACTCACTATGTGCGTCAGTCCACCCTACATAATAACTGTTTTCTGGGTCTCTTTTCATGAATTGTCAGCATTAAACAGTGGATTAGCTAACCATTTCTGATCAAAAACCACAATGAAAGTAATGGAATATTTGCAGTTTTTCCCAATATATTTGAAGGGAGTGAAGGTAATTTGATTTACCTCAGTAGATATCCACTACATTAAAGTTAGTAATAAGCAAATGGATGAATCGGATCATCTTATTTTCTTCCCTTAATATTTATTGTCAAGAAGCGATAAACCCACGTGCTATCAGAAATTTGCAAATGACCCTCAGATTAAAATTTAAGATAGGCCATTTGCTTTTCTTAAGGAATAAAGATTTACATCTGTATTCTGTTAAGAATAAAGACTTACAGAATTACATCTGCTTGGTTAATTTTTTCCCACCGATTTCCGTTGCATTTTCACATAAAAATATTATATTATTAAAAGAGTTACATTACAAGCACTTTCTGTGGCTTCATAATAATATGCGAGCAAGCTTCACGTGATTTAATTAAGCCCTCATGACTTAATTGGGCTCCCCTCGGAGGTTGTTAAAGGAACGATCTTCTTCGCAGATATTCTCGGCAGGATGAAACGAGGAGTTCTTCGTCACTTTAAAATACCCAGAGGGACAATTATTTATTAATTATTCGGTTGTTTCTCTTTCGCTCCGCAT
Source organism: Typopeltis vanoorti (assembly GCF_054136105.1). Classification (NCBI taxonomy): domain Eukaryota; kingdom Metazoa; phylum Arthropoda; class Arachnida; order Uropygi; family Thelyphonidae; genus Typopeltis; species Typopeltis vanoorti. Next base: position 7,822,272 of record NC_143564.1, read on the forward strand.
TAACACTGCCGTAAGCCCATGGCTAAACACAGCCGAGTTCGAAAATTAATGATAAAGTGAGAATTATTAAGACACAATCATCCGACTGTGGCCTCGAGTGGGGTTGGTGAAGCGTCATTTGCGGCTTTAAATGATTCTCCTAAATATACCCCAAACTAAATTATTAACGTTTATTACCTTACAAACGATAAGAATAATTTCTGTGGCTGCATTTTCCTCTGGGTTAAAAAGAACACAAATGAGCTCCTTCACAACAGAACAGTGAAAGTTAGCGCGAATTTTGTTACTGAAATACTGCTTTATTGGCTTCCTCGTACAGCGTAGAAGAAAAGGCGAAATTGTCTGTACTGTGTACAACTTTGAAGGTAGACCTTACTAGTCTGTTTATCAGCAGCAATTCAATATTGGAATAGCACAGTCCACTTTTAAAACGATTAAGCTGGAATAAAATACTTCATTTGACGCAAAAGAAGTCAAACTTAAATGTATTTAGACATTTATTTGAAATTAGGTATATTGTGTTTATTCAGATCAAGTATTCTACTTAAATAGAACATTTGCCCGTGTGTTTAGCACAGAAAATCATGCATGCAACGTCCTGCACACTTCACTTCGAATTTAATTATTTTATTGTGATGTAAAAATAAAGAAGTGTTCACGACTGTGATTTTTGCAACTATCAAAGTCACAATTACCCGATCACAGTCACCTGATGGCGCTGCTTACCCTCTGATATTCAAGAATGAGACTAACACCGAAGTTTTTAGCTTTGTACGTCTCTTTTGCGTTTGATCTGGAATAGTTACGGAATAACTAAAGATTTGGCTAAGGCATTTATCTTAGAGAAAAATTAAGTTGCTTCTCCATGACAACTTTCATATACCACGTGATGCAACAGCAAGGAAAGAGTAAGCAATCAGTCTTAAAACGTACAAGCGATCGTCATGGGAATGTTCAGTATCGTATGAAATGGAAATAAGGGATTCATCTGCAAGTCAACATATTCAGCTGTCACATTCATAAAACAGAAGTACTAATTAAATGCGCTTATAAGTTCCATTACTAAATCAGAAATAATACTTGTAATTCATTCTTATTCCGGGGGGATTTAGATAGTAGTGTTGCCTTGTTTCAGACAAACGAAACCCCAGAAATGAATCACAGGCAACACGAAGCTAATGCCTCAAACAAGGCGTCCAAAGGTTTCCAAGCCTCCTGGACTACTCACAATTATGATGAATACTAACCATAAAAAGTTCCATGCCGGCTCGATCGTCGCCCAGAATAACAAGGATCGCGTTGCTTGTTTAGGTGGAGGGCAAGCTTCGAAAAATATGTTACAGTCCCTAACCAACACTACCTTAAGATATGTTCCCTAAACATAGAAGGAATATCTAAATCCAAAGCTGAAGTAATCGTCAAAATAGCCAAAGATAAAGCAATTGACGTCTTGGCTCTCCAGGAAACCCATGTGCCTATCACAGCCCTCAATAGATTAAAGCTTACAGGACTCGTTCTCGTGACTTATAACTACCACCTCAAGCATGGCCTAGCAACCGATATCCGGTCTGAAGTATATAACCCAAAGTGTTTCTGATACAGAATACTCCATAAGTATTAAAGTTCAAAATATCACCATATACAATGTCTATAAACCTCCATCGCAATCCTGGCCTGATAAGTTGGACCGACCTCCTCCTCATCCTGCTATCTATGTTGGTGACTTCAATTCCCATCACACCATGTGGAGCTATTCCTCTAACAACCTGGATGGTAATAATCTAGCTAACTGGATGGATACATATAACTTGTGTTTGAATTATGATGCCAAGGAAGACGACACTCTTTACTCAGTCAGATGGAACAGAACCTACACCCCAGATTTGAGCATAGTCACTAAACACTCCGAAGACCACCCTGTACCATCAACCAGAACCCGCCTTAGCAGATTCCTTAATAGTCAACTTCGTCCTACATTAATAGAGATAGGAATATCAATCCCGGTCATCAGCGGTACACAAATCGTTAGATGGAATCTCCGTAAGTCCAACTGGACTGCATTTCAGAAACAAATCGAGCAAACCATTAGAGCAATTCCACTCACTCCTAATTTCTATCCTAGATTTGCTGAACTACTCAAATCTCCAGCAAAAGCCTCTATCCCTAGAGGCTACAGAAAACAATATATCCCATGTTAGAGTAGAGAAAGTGAGGAACTCCTAGACAAATATAAGGAATCTGAAGACCCAACTATTGCTAAGGAGCTCATATCAATCCTGGATAAAAACAGAAAGGAAAGATGGATCTCAATCATCAATGAACTTGATTTCATCACATCTAGTCGGAGATGCTGGTCACTTCTGAGAAAAGTAGGTGGAGCAGAGCTAACAACACACAAAACAACAGAGATAATTCCTGATCAAATGGCTAACAATTTATTGAAAACCTCCAAGATTCATCCCAGCTCTACCAGGAAAATTGCTATGCAAGCTTCTACCAGTTCGGGTTCCATCCTCAGAGAAATCCTGAGGATGGAACCCGAGTTTCCTGAAATCGTACACCCAGTATCTTGGGAGGAGGTACAAATAGCCTTAAAACTTACCAAGAATGTCAACGCTGCAGGAGTGGATGGTATACTCCCTGAGTTCCTAAAACACCTTGGTCAACATGACCAAACATGGCTGGCTGCCCTTTTTTCTATTCTAAAATTTTCTAAAATATTCTAAAACAAATCATCATGACTGGTAAACTACCAAAGCTATGGCTGGAAGCCAAAATAATTCCCGTGCCCAAACCAGGGAAAGATCCAAATGATGCGAAAAACCTGCGACCTATCTCCTTGCTTTCGATCGCCTTTAAGCTATTTGAAAGAATTCTACTTGAAAGAATTTCATCACTCTCGAAAGAGTACTCCCTACTGAACAACCTAGTTTCAGGCCAGGAAGAAGACGCTGTGACCAGCTCCTGGCCCTGACAACTCAAATGGAAGCAGGCTTCAAGAAGAAACTTAAATCTGGAGTCACTTTCATTGACCTAACATCTGCTTATGACACTATATGGATCAGGGGCCTCCTCCTAAAACTAGGAAATATTATAACGTGCAAAAAAACTTTACAACGTTTTGATTCTCCTCTCTCCAACAGAAAGATCTGGTCAATATTGGCGAAAAAAAGAGCAGGCCTCGATTCTTTCACAAATGTCTTTCTCAGGGCTCTGTGTTATTCCCTATCATTTTTAACATATACGTGTATGATCTACCTGATAGCAGATTAAGCAAGTATATGTACACCGATGACCTAGCGATCTTACATCAATCCACCTCCTTTACTAACCTAGAATCAACCTTAAATACAGACCTGAACACCTTGGAAGAGTACTTTAAGCAGTGGTACTTGAATCGAAATCCAACGAAAAGAGTGTCCTCAGTATTTTACCTGTACAATGTAGAGGTGAATCGACAACGCAACCTTTCTTTCTGTGGAAAAATGGTAGAACACGAGTCTCACCCAAAATACATTGGGATGAGTCTGGACAGAAGACTAACCTATAAAATGCACATCACCAACCTCTCCAATAAAATTAAAACCAGAAATAATATCAATTCAAGGCTTGCTGTAACAACCTGGGGTTGTTGTGCAGAAGTACTAAGGTCGTCTGCACTAGCTCTCGCATTCCCTGCAGCAGAATATTGTGCTCCTGTATGGGAAAGACGTACACACAGTAACATTATAGACACCCAGCTAAACTCTACCATGCGCACAATAGAGAAGCACCCCTCTCTATCCAGGCTGCCTGTCCTAGCTAACATTGCTCCACCTCACATACGGAGAAGACAAGCCTCGATTAAGGAATTAATAAACCAGTGAGCAACCCACTCCTGCCCCTACATCAAACTCTCATAAACCCACCTACTCTACGACTGAAATCTAGAAATCCTCTCTGGTCCATGGACAAAATCTCTTCATCTGCGCTGCCATCAATATCTGACATATGGAGAGAATATTGGTCCAACAATCTCCAACAAACGGCTTCCTGGTAGAAGATCCCTGTGCTCCGCAGCCTGGTTTTGATCTTCCTAGGAAGATTTGGTCATCCATAAACAGGATCAGAACTAGTCCGGGCAGATGCGGCTATCTACATAAGTGATTGTTCTCCCGTTGCTCAGACGATTACTTATATTGTGTACGACTGCCCAAAGCGCCAATTTCACGGTGTGGCCTACAGGACATCCACAAGTGACGGATGAGGGCTTAAGTTGGCTTTCCCTTCTGGACCTTGACCTGTAGTTGATGTGGCGGTGGTTATGGAGCAAACAGAAGATCACCGTCTCGTCTCACCACGAAGACGTTATTCTCGTAGTCACTCTCATAGTCCTCATCACGGTATCAACAGAACTCCTCTTCATGTTAGAAGATGATGTAATGTGCTCTCTAATTAAACCTAAGATACAGCTACATTTATGTTGTGAAGTGTTGTGAGAACATGCAGCCTTGTCATACCTGTTACAGTAGGACGATAATTGCCCCTGGCTTGATTATGACAAGAAACCTTTGCTTTATTTTTTTTAAAAAAAGGAAAGACTTAAAAAGGTGGTTGTGCCTTTTAGGTAATGTACCTTTATCTGTTAAGATTTTCATCATTTGTTGCTGGAAATTGTGATTGTATCTCCACTTACCAGTTTCATGTAGCCATAAGCATAAAAAAATAAATAAATAATTCTTATTCCTTTAATAAATGCAGTTCTGATGCATGTTTGACATCAATAAGTAACATATAAATAAAAGAAATTGTATAATCAGATTTATAGATTGATTTACTCGTATATTCCAATCGTACAGATGTAATATGTAAATATTTCAGTCGTGTTTTGGAATATTACTGATATTGAAGGACAGAATGAAAGTAGAAAATCACAAGAAACAAGATGATTACGACTCAAAAAATAAGGTACACACGATAACTAGATTCAGTATGACAAACACGCAAAAATAGCAGAGAAAATCACGACCATTCCTGCCGCTTTAAATTATGCCAATTTTCAGTTGTTTGTCTATCATCGCGGTTTAACTGTTAGATAACCAGTTCTCCATGTCAAGAGCAAACAATGTTTTCGAGTCAATTCATGCTTCCAAATAAGCAGAATGGAATTCTTTCATGAAGCAATAAAATTAATATGTTTTTTTGTCTTTTTATCCTCGTTACATAACGTCAGAATTATTTAAATATAGCTTTGTATATTTCTCTTCCAGTGTGAACAAAAAGGAAAAAGAAAGTGGGCACTTGTCAGGTTTTATCATCGATTGGTGAAGTGGCTCCTTATTAACAATTAATCCCTTTAATATTCTAAAACAAATTTCAGTTCCGGCAAGTGTTTGATGAAAGATAAATATTTGTGTAAGATGGCAGTCAACGCTTGTTTCTTATTTTCTGTTCGAACCCGAAGTTTTCTGTCATTCGTAGGAAGGCAAAATACTAACTTGCCGACCTCATTGTCCACTAATCAAAGATGTACGACTTTATTCAAGTGCATTGAATGTAAAATATCTATAGATCACACCAGTGAATAGTTCTGATGCTTGCGATATTTAATTAAAACATGTCTTGAAGGTTATCTTCTCGACAAGTGAGGTGGGGTGCCAATACTGAATAGCATTCAGCTCATGATCGCATAGGAAAATGAAGATTGCTTCTGCTGGGAAAAAAAACTCTGCACGGTTTTTTACTCCTTAACTGATGATAAACAATGCAGAGGCGTTTTTTTTTTTTTTGCAAATCATTCACTCACATTTTTTCTTGTTTATGCATCCTGCCGACGAAAGCTTATTAGCACATGATACATTAATACCGTCTGTGAGCTATATACATTAATCCCTCCACTGCAGAATTACAGTCAAAAATACAAAATTTTCAAACTACTTCAGGCTTCCGGGATGGTAATTACATATTCGAGCATCTACATAATCACACATATAAGTGAATATGTGAATGCGTCAGATGTTAAAGTAATCCCACACCCGAAACGCAAAATTTTAGCACATTGATATTATGAGCTATGAAGGAAGGCAATTTTATTTCAGTACTGTTAGAAGGAGGCGCTATTCGCCAAAACGCATCATTAGCAATCAATGCAGTGGATTTGAAACACACCAAAATAGTGGCGACTCTTTGCTGCACGTAGTTTCAATTTTTCGAAGAGAGATTCTTTCAGCAATGTTCACATTTACACATTTGCTAATTTAGTTCACAGCTAGATAAACCCAAAGTTGGTTCTTTATCTGAGAATGGACTCAAAACTCCAGCTTTTTGTTGAAATCGAGATAAATTCCTTTAAATGGAATTTACCTTCTATTTGCTGAGTATCAACTGTGGAAAATGACAAGTTGTGATTTTCTTGATGACATAAGGCACTAATATCGTAATTGACCGACATGTTTTCTTTCACTAATTTCTGACTAGTACCATTAATAAACACTTTTCAGAGAACACCATCAGTGGTAATGGCAACATTCCTTAGTTTCCATTGTTGTTTTCTGCTGCTGGAAAACACTTTACTTTATGGTAAGAAGGCACAACTTCAAAGTAAACCGTCAAGTCTATTCCTATGTGGATATTGTAAACGGATCCGTATTCGGGAAAAAATAAAACAGATTCTCAGCTAAATCATAAGAAAATTCCTTCTCGAGTGAAATACTTAGATTATATAGTTTACTTTATTCTACAAAAAAATTACTTCTGAACATAGCAAATCAACTAAGATAAAAGGTATAAATTGTAAATATTAAACAATCGAAGATTTGGGGTGGCTGTTCTTTCAACGTGGTATCCATTGGTCCAGGATTACAACATACGTTTGTATGTGGAACTAATTTCAAAACCTACTTCTACTGAAATAGCAGTGGGATAACTCTTTTTATGTAAATCTTCTGACTTGTCTACTTTTAGACTCAGTGAAGATGAATTAATGTTTTATCAAAATGCCATAATTCGCTTTCACTCCAAAGAAAATTCTTTACTCTGGTTTCATGCTGCAGAACGAAAAGAAAGAGGCTGCATGACTTTCCTTCTAATTCCATCAAAAATTTCGTTTCAAGTGTCAATTTTGTAAATGAGGATGTGGTAAACGTTGTGATAATCACCGGAAGGAATTGCGGTAACCATGTAACTTACACATTATTCTACACATTCCCCATGAAGTGCTATACACTTGCTACAACGATGCTGCATCATTTTCAATACTCTGAGGGAAAAAAGTCTTTCCCTTGTTGGGCTTGGCAGCCATTTTGTGCTAGGTGTTTATCAGAACCTTTTTCACCCCCTTGTAAAAGCTAACTGACTTTGAACGTTCTCAGGTCGTAAATAATAGCCCAGCACTCGTTAAACTCCATCATAATATTAATATTTCAAAAGCCAACAAGGGACATTGCACGGTGACAATGGATTCGTTTGAACATAATGCCTATTTTTACCTAGCAGAGAACACAACAAATTATAAGGGAATGAACTAAATGAGATACTTGACCACTCGCATTCTTTAAGCTGACTGCATCAAAATTTAGGGGGTTTCTCTTACTAGACTCCCCATAGAGTAAGGATTTCTAAAAATAAAGGAAATAGGTATTTTCTTGGCGCCTCTGTCCTTTTCATCAGCAAGAGTAGTGACAGTCTCGAAATATTTTCTGGAATCTGCCCATTAATGTAACGGTAAACATTTTCATACATAAAGAGTACCAGAGATTGTTTCTGAAATGAAAGACTCCACGTTCGAGACTCTAACAGCATGGTGAGCTTTGATGTTTCAAAGTACTTTTACACTTCAGTTACTTTCTAAGGGTTTCGAAGTTTGCATTTTAAATCGTGTCCCTGGTTAATATTTATGGAATAATATCGCAACAAGAGGATTGAAAGACAGATTTTTAGTTTTGTTATGTTTCTTTGAGGGAGAGCCCTCTTTCAGAGAAGCATACTGAATGGCACCATTCCAACTTTCAACAAGCTTTTAACGATTACTCTCGTACTAATAGTAGAGATAAAGAGAAATTCATTTCTTATATTACAGGTTTTTGTACTCATATCAAAGGTTTCAAAAACATTTGATTTCCAGACAACTACCTGAACAAGTTTTTTTTCTATCCTGCCTTCGAATAAACTTTCTCTCTTAATTACTTGATCCTTCAATTTCGAAGAGACTGGCCGTACTCCAGACTTCCCACGTCCTGAACACATAGATTACATTCGTTTTCTTGTGGCTCAAAAATTCATTTCTCAGGTTAATGTCCAGAAGCAAAACACTTTTTTTATATATAAAAGTCCTTTCCAATCTGAGATACTCTTCACAGATTGCTAACGAACCTTTTATAATCAACCGAATTTGAATCGCAATGATGGTCGGTTCAACAATTTCTTAATTTTGTAAACGCAACCTTGAACTGTCACTAATAATCTCCTTTTTATGCAAATATTACGCATACTAAGTTATAAATTTTTTATGCGCACACGTTTTCCACTTACTGCAACAACGGCTTGATGCAATGGTGGCTCTATTTATCTATTGTTCCACGCATTCCTAATAGAGTATCACCTTACACTCCAGCGATCTGCAGAAGGAATGAACTGTAATATTTTTTTTCATGCTATTTCCGATTCATGTAACGGAGACGTCTTTTAGACTGTTCATTCTGATGATATAACCAAACGAAATATAAGTTTGTATATACCAAAATATAAAATGGTGTATAAGAAATATATACGTACTGAATATATTCATTCAGTTTCAGTTATAATTATATTTTTTTCCTTATTCAGATAACAGTTTTAGACAGTTCGAATGATGGGCATCATCACTCCAACAAATTACAAACAATGAGGTTCATTTATATATTTGATCGAAGATTATAACATAACATGCATTCCCTTGTAAGCATTCGAATATAGAATTAACCTTCTCTTTTCAGGAATTATAGTCTCCTTTATGTGTAAAAAGAACCTAGCCCATTATTCATTCAGTTACACGATGCGTTCGCTTAAAATAGCCAAATAAGAGAAAAAAACTGCAAGGTTTTATCCTACACAACAGTACAAGTAATTGTGCATCATACAACATTAACCTGAGAAATGAATTTTTGAGCCACGAGAAAACGAATGTAATCCACGTGTTCAGGACGTGGGAAGTCGGGAAGTTGAAAAATCACGCATACCCACATGCGTGATTTTTCAACTTACAGACTACTTGAACTATGTGACGTTGCATTTTTTATTAGAATAAATAAACTTATTCTCTTGGCAATAATAAAAGGAAGAATGTAAAACAGTTGATTTGTAATTTGGCACTATTCTGTAAAATCTTAAAACTGTATAAATAATCAACGTGAATAAATATGCAATACTAAATTGATTTGCGATTTCGATTTTTCAACTGTCAGAGTAATTTTATCCACAATTCATCTCCTGTATACATTAATGTTTTATACAATGTCTTCACGCACTTTACCCGCCTCAATTCATCGCAACTAATTTTCTTCTTAATGAGCTAATTTAAAAGCATTTATTAATATTGTTCAAGACAACAGATTGTCCGTAACTGAGCTTCAAAGAATCGACCACTGACAACGGCGATACTCTTGTCCCGAACACTTTAAATTATAATACGATAAGCCCAACAAAAACTCCATTGTGCTGTCTGCCTACACCATCTGCCAGGAGAAGAGAGGAAGACCAAGAAAATAATTACAGCGATGTAATATAAACGAAAAATTGTTTTTCAATCTACAATATCTTCGGTAAGAAATGAATCCATTATACGAGGCAGCAATGTGGAAGACGTGAATAAATTTGTTTTTCTTCGAGTTTATAGCAGGGACTTCTATAAACGCTTTTATATGAGGTAGCTGCTAACTGAAAATGTACACTAGTTCGCTAATTTTACAGGAATATGTCAAGGAGATGTCGTAAGGCTAAAAGTGAAGAAATTTTAAAGAAACTTTTTTTGTTTTTATGCGAATGTTTATATTTCCAATAATAAACAGAGAACTGAAAAATTCAATATCTCTTATTTCAAATGCTACATATGAATAACATACAAGTATTCACTTAAAAAAAGGAGATATATTATACACGTGTGAAACCATTTATGGTTATTCTTTTATCATACAGAATAAATGAAATATTTGTATTCAAACATTGCGTACTAGATGAGTTTCGTTTTCTAGACGCTTGAAGTAAGACGCTTGAAGCAATGTTCCCAGTTTATACAATTCCTGAATGAATCCACACATCTGCGAAGAGCGATTCTGCCGACACCTGAATAGGGGGCGATGAATAATAAAGCTGATAGAAAAATGTATTAATAATCATCATTTAAACTCCTAAAGTTGTTTCAGCAGGAACACAACTTCATGAAGCAACAAATTCCCTTCGACTACAAGTACATGAAACTAAAGCAAGTAATGCGAAGGCGTTGTCTCAAAAACCAGTTATTCTTATCACATTTTTATGCGCATTTCTTAATTTTTTTAAATGTTTGTAGCATTACGTACGTGGATGCATTATAAATTTAATTCTTTCGCTATATTAATAAAAATCTGCAAACATGGCAGAATGTCAGCAAATTTTTCTAGTCCATTCATAACTTGTTTGCATATGTCAATTCTTCATCTGGTTAATCTTTTGTGAAACAAAAACTCATTTTTGTGCGAGTGGAAAATTCGTCTTTAATTCAAAAGTCATTAAAAATTTGCTACTAGATGGGAAAGTATGTTTTTCAGTTGTTTACTGCAAACCTTAATCTATTTCTTATTCAAGCACCATTAATGTTTTAACTTGAAGGCGAGCCTTTTTGATATTCCAAAATAATTATTCCTTCAGACGTGAACTAAGCCCACCAGATATGTTTCCTCTGATATACTCGGATTTATCCTCTCACAAGACTGTCAATGGATAGCGATTAAAGGATTCGGAAGACACAACAGACAGGCGCAGAACTAATCGATATTGCGTTTAAAGAGCCAAGATTAGTCTCAAGAGGTCCAATGATGGCTTCATTCAAATGATTACAACTAATCTAGCTTAGGTGTGCAATAAAACATAACTACTTATTTGTCTTATTTTAATTTTGAACCAAACATTTAAATTGCTTTGAAAATAGAGAGAACAGAATCACAGCGACCATTTCTAGAACAATGTTTGAAATTGCACGTACAGCCAGAGATTGATTAATGAAACCACGCAATTTATGATTGTTATGATCTTTGAAAATGTTTAAATTTAACAACTGTTTCCTTATTATATTCTTGATATGTGGGATCGACTGTACTCGAACGTGGTCTCAAATCATTTCTGTATTCTACTTTTCTTTGCACTTCCTCTTCGTATTCGCACACGATGAATGCGTTTGTAATCTTAGGAGATGCAAAATGCATTGAGGCTTATCTATGCCGAGTTCTAGAGAGAGAGAGAGAAATAGAGTGAAATTGAAAGTGGGGGAGAAATGAATTTTTCTATAGAAAGTGGGGAGAAATGAATTTTTCTGAGAATGAAAGGGCACCGGCGTTTTTTTGTAGCCCAGGCAGACCGCATTCTGCCTCGGCTACAGATATTCCATGCTGTAATATTGAGTGCATCGCATGTAATGATTCTTCCATTCGGATTGCTACAAATCTTGAAATTAAACCTATCCATCTTTTTGAGATACGTACCGAGTTCAGCTATGACATTCTTTCTTTATTTAATCAAAGTGCTTGCATTCGTCACGCCCCACTCTGAAATGAGAAATGTTTGTTATTTTGTGCCATTTTACTTTCATGTTTTTATGGAGCGTGCATTTAGAGGGACCGATGAAAACTAATTATTTCGTGATTGTGTTCATGATTTGAATGACCTTGCTTGAAAACCTTTTGAAAAAAAATTAATTAGCATTACAGAATAATCAGAACTAAAAATTCAGCAGAAATTATTCTGCTACACCTTCAATTCAGAGATATCTTAAGATAAAGAGTGGAGCCATCTTACATAAAAAAGGAACCGCTGGAAAAACCTGAATACCCAAATTGTTACTAAGGCAACTCAGAGTTCTGATGTATTATCATCTTTAAGAGAAACCTCCTGGGAGTCATTCACCGAGGGAGGCCACATATCACACCCACCGTGAGCTGTCACACGTGTCTGGAATTCATTCACACTAATTGCACCCATGTGGAGATGCACCTCCTAATGTAATCCATTCCAATCATGTAAATTAGGGGAGAATTCGATTCAATATTATCTTCGGTCTTTAAAGATTATTGAAATCTTAATATCTTCTGGTTCCCATCTGCCATACGGCCGCGGGAGGGTAGCTAAATGCTACCATTCTAGGGAGAGATGATTATGAGCAAGGTGGTTTCCCGTTGCCTTCCTTGCCGTAAGTATTTATGACTGTAACCTGTGTGTTCACGGGGCCGGTTTGCCTGCTTTCGGGATGAAAAACCCCAGATAAACTGGCGGAAAAAACCCTGCTGCCCACGCCCAAGACCGGCTAACTTGGCTATGGCTGAGGAAGTTCCTTAAGCTCCTCACGTCGTGGACGGGAATCGAACCTAGGACACTCCTTCCCCAGGCATATGGTTGCGAAGCGCAAAGCCACTAGGCTAACCGCGCGGACGAAATCTTAATAAAAACAATTAAATAGCTGCTAAATTCCATATCCTTTTACTCGCCTATTTCAATACGGTTCAGATCACGATTTGTTACATAGTAGGTGCTGTTGGCGTTCCATAATAGTGGGTTAAATACATTAATGTACACAGCAGCCTTTTTCTTTCTTTTTTTTTTTTTTTTTTGAATGTGAATGTAAATCACGACTTACTACTTCTGAAAATGTCTAGATACGGCATTGGATGAGTTACTAATGATTGGTTCAAATCGCACTTGAATAAAGCAAACAATATACATTAAAATTACCTCGCATTTTTAATATATGTTAATGAGCTGTGTTAGTAGAAACTTTGTGCCAAAATGATATTTCTCTTAAACGGCTCCGTAGTGCAATTGGAAGAATGACTGTACATTGCGCCCTTCGATTGGAATAGACCTAAGTTCGCTTCTCGTCGTGACGGGAGGAATATTTATGTGGACGTTTTCAATCGAAGGTGACTTCGATTGAAAAAGTGACTTGAAGCCGATATACTACAGAGGTAGCAGGGTTTTTTCTCTGGAAAACTGGGGTTTTTCATCCCGCATACAGAAAAATCAGCCTTTCAGAACACACGCAATTTACAGACCAAAAAATACTAGTTGTGGTGGGCGGTAGATGAGGATCAAGAAAATCGGATCAACCATGATAGGTTGAAAGTAAATAAGTGGTTTAGCAATAACGACGTTACAATTTCTACCAATAAAATTAAATATATATACATCCTGTTAAGAGATATCAGCTAAATCACTATATAAATATAAAATGGCACGAATCAAATTGTCCTGAAATTTTTAACATAATATATTTTGTTAATCAAAAACAAATCAGTCAGGAATTTGGACATCCATATTGATAGCAAACTAAAATGGAACTCCCATATCTAATTTAAAAAAAAAGAAAGTTGAAGTACGTAATTAATAAACTACACTTCTGGTATCAAGTGTTGGGGTGCAGATTTCTAAAACATTTGCTCCCTTTGCTACGAATACCAAACAGAATAATTACAGATACAGCCATTACTGAGTTCGCATATTTATTCAACCAATGATCTGGTTGCTATTCATGATATACTTATAATTACGGTATACAACTGATAATGACATGTCATGTTCACCGCATTGTGAACAGTTTAGCAATGATGACGAGGATTGTAAACGAAGGTATTACTAATGTCCGGAGTGTTAAGTAGTTTCTGTACATTTTGTATTGGAACTGCTTATAAAACAAGATATACATATATTGTTTTTTTTTTAAAAAAAACTAAACACGATTATGGGTTTCTCATCGTGCTGATGAATTTTCTTTATTACCGTGAGAGTTAATATGCTGAACAGTTTTCCTCTGGAACATGAACCGGGTAAGCAAAATTCAGGAAATTGTTAACAGCAAAACTCAGCTGAAGTATTAACAGAAAATTCTGTGTGTAAATGTATTAGAAAAAATTCAAATAGAAACAGACAGTCCTCAGGTTATATTTTTATGCATGAAATAGGAAACAGGCTTGATATTCATGTACCTCATTCATTATCATAGTGTAATGAGGTATAAAATGGTAAAAAGAGGAGGGATTAGATCATAACCAAACGAAGTACGCAACCCAAAGGGAGCAATTTGATAGTTCTAAACATCGCCTGACGATCTGATATTAACTAGGTTATGCCAGGTTCAGTATGTTACCACCTCTTGAATGAAACATGATAATTTTCGACGGGTTCTTAATATTGATAATTCGCCACAGAAGCTGGAATGCCAAATACAATTGTGAAAGAAACTCAACACAAAATAACAAGCTATTTGTCTTGTGCGCATTATATGAAGGGACACGTTTCATGCATGCAGCTTTCAGTGACGAAGAAATGTTTTGTAAAAATATGAACATAAATTATACCCTCGTATTAAACTTGAAAACTTTCAAGTTTAATACGAGCTTAACGTTTCCAGTTTAACCATCCCTCTGGTTTTGTTGCCACAGCAAGTAATCAAATTTATTTTGGTTTTCGCGTACTTAAGAGAGTGGAGCTAATAGCCCCTTTACAAGTTCAGTTGGAAAGGTACATTAATATCAATAAACGCCATGTTTTTCTCCCGACGTCCATTTACATAGACTTAATACAGTTTCTTATTTCACATACCTGAGTTAATGGTTTTCAGTCGTTACCCTTTTCTCTCTCTCTCATGGGAAAATCTTACGAAAACTATAAGTGTTGCATCAAGATAAGACTCAGCCAATTAAGTTTCCTTGGGTTTGGTAAACACTCGTTAATGTCGCAGGTGTAGTTTATGAAATGGTTCACGCCATTCATTTTTTTTCTTCTTCTAAACTAACATATCAGTGGCATCAACATATCTGGTTTGATTCGCAGTTTACTGTTACTTAATGAGTGAAGCACGCTTAAATCCGCTGCACTGTGCTAACTTTACATCTTAAATGCTATTCTAATATTAGGGAACTTAGTCATCTCTAGAATTATTTCTATTAACAGGGTTTCTCCATCTGAATACCATCCTAAATTGGCTCGGGAATCTAATATAACGAGGTGCTCACTATGAAATGAATCAGTTCTTTCATAGTGAGCACCTTCACAGGTGCATATGTATACAAAAGGACGATAACATTTTCAAGAATGTTCATAGATTCGAGATTAGCGTGCCTGTCAAAGTGCAAATTGTTTTTACGAGCAGCATATTTTTAGCAGGATTACGATTTCATCACTAGATGCAATTTTAATCCAGGTGCAAAGGCACTATTATCTTTTCTATAATGCATTTGCGAAGAGATAAAGTCATGTTGCATAACCCCCAGAGTTTGAATATTTCTATTGAAGCTTTCCGATGTTGAAATTTATTCGAACTTTAAAATACCTTCGCACAAGATTAACAAAGTTATCAGCCAACGACAGCACAACAGCAAAGATGACTCGCTTCATTACCGATTTGTTGATCTAACGATCACGTGTTTATTAATGAACTAAACATGCATAGTGACTTATGACACAATCCTAAATTTTCATTTCTTATATTACTTATCAAGGGTCGGTTAATAATCCTGCACTTTGAGAACAATATTAGAAACATATCGAATTAAATCAAAAATTAATGATTTAAATGAAAGCTATTGCAAAAACATGACCACAAATATGAAAATGAAAAAAAAATAATATTATAATATAATGAATAAAATAATATTATAATATAATACAATAATACAATTTTTTATAATAATAAAAAATAATATTATAATAATATTATAATACAAATTATATTATAATACAAGCTGCTTAACCGTGTTGCAAAATAACGAACAAAAGGTAACAATAAAGAACTACGAGATGAATGAAACCGATTTTATTCTATTAGCTGGAGATTAAAATGAGAGAATTTAAAACAGTGAATGGCAAAAAAGTAAAAATTCTAGTTTTATATATATAAGCTGCTCAGTAAGAGTAGAATATCGATTACATGTTTTAAATGACAAAACTTCGAAATTTATGAAGGGGGGGGTGCAGTAGGCTGTGAAATAAGAACTGATCATTTGCTTAATAATCGTAAATATAATCTGCATGTCTACAATTGATGAAAAAGAAAAATATAAAAACATTCATTATAAAACCGCTGGATTAAATAATATAAATACACAGTAGCTAGAGAGAGAGAGAGGATCAGATGCACAGTTAGGATAGCGACAAGGCGAAGTCATAGAAACAGCATGGTATAACATAAAAGCAACTTCAGCAACCGATGAGTTTTCATAGAAAATGAAAGAATGCGGGATGCTGAAATTAAAGAGAGAATAAAAATTAAAGTGCCATAAATATTTAAAAAGTAAAATATTAAAAGATGAGAATGAAGACAAGAACAGTATCATTTACATCGATTTAAAAAAAGTGTACGAAATCATGGATATGAAATATCCATGACATACGATTAGTGACATATTTTGAACTATATAAAAACTAACACGGGAAAAACAATGAATGTGAGTAATGGACATAAGAGAGTTGAATTCTTTGATTTATATTCACGATTATGGATTGATAATACATATGAGGTGTACAAAGAGATAGTATTAAATGTTATAAAGCAATAATAATAAAAAACATTAAGAACTATCTCGAAAATAAAAAAAGCAAACAGCATATTGATAATGCACGAAATAATAAATAGAAAAAGTTATTTAGAAAACGTACTTTAAAATTAACGATGTAAAAGTATCCTTTGTTCGTTCGCAAAATAAAGTAGAAATTAAAGAACTTACAAAATATTCCAAAGATTTTATTGTAA
This sequence comes from Typopeltis vanoorti, assembly GCF_054136105.1. Taxonomy (NCBI): domain Eukaryota; kingdom Metazoa; phylum Arthropoda; class Arachnida; order Uropygi; family Thelyphonidae; genus Typopeltis; species Typopeltis vanoorti. The sequence goes on from NC_143564.1 coordinate 7,839,220, forward strand.
AGAAACGCTTCAGAGATGGATGTTTATTGAAAGATCCAGCTTTCTGTCTAAAATTAATAATATGAAAAAAAGAAGAGCAAAAAGCTGGAAACACTTATTACATTTATTGATTTTGAAGAAAAAAAAACTATATTGGATAAAGAAAAAATACATTTTGCTTAACATTTTACAAGAAAATTAAAATTCCAAATTTCATTGATTGTAAGAGATTTTGTAAGCATACACAAATATAATGAAATGTGCTCTGAGCTATCACCTCGAAGAGAAAAAATAAACATTAATAGCAACTGATTTGAAATGTATACTCAGAGGTCTCGATAATACTATTTGATTCTAAAATAATTAAACTAAGAAATATGAAAAATTGCAATAAAATTGCAAATCAGTATGGAACTAGATTTCCATAAATTTATGACGCGGTCTTGGTTTTTACTTTTTTTTCGCTCTCTCTTAGACCCAGTTTAAGAATTTCTGAGAAGGATATTTCATGGTCGCCCTTTAAGCACCTCTAGGTGTAAGATATAAATTATCTCTTTAAACTAGCGAGTAGAAGTTTTATGTTGCTGGAAGAAACCCTGTTGATGATACCTTGCTCTACTTAAAATATGCCAGATGTTGGAGATATTCAGAGAAAATCTCTGATGTAATAAAATATTTATACCTAAGAAATTTTGTATAGCATACAAAGTAGGTTATATTTTAGGCTGGTTTTACTACCATTATGCCTTAAAATTTAAGGAAAACATATTCTGCCTGAGTGCAAATCATGTGTTCTCTGGTCCAGTTTACTCGCTAACACATGTCAACAATTGAACTGAGTAAACTAATTTATATAATCTGAAATCTCACGATTACGAGAAAATTAAAAGGACAAGTCTTCACAATATGATAAATATTAATAGAAACTATATTAATTTTGATCATAGTGTGTAGATTTCCAATGTTTTGGATGTATTATGCATGAAACTGTGCTACAAGAAGTGAATGAAAATTTAATCTCAATGGCTTACAGGCAGTGAAACGTACGTAACAGAGTGAATGGTGTCTCTTAGAAAGGTGAACGGGAACTTACACGAGGAACATGACGTTCAACGTGGTGCAAGCCGACATTGGGATTCTGTCTATATCTAATACAGTATTCGCTCTGTACATAAATTGAGAAATGTATCTAACGTCAGATATCAAGGTAACTTAAAAATCTCGTCGCCTGAGCCCAGCTAATTATTTTTATTACCTTTACAACTGAGAAGGAAAAGATTGGTGGTTCAGCATATACAAATTAATTGATTTTGTGTTGGAAGTATTTGTATTTTTTTCATGTGAATAAAAGTAGATATCAGTATATATAATTAGACTATATCTGTTCATTCTTATATGTTAGGAAGATAGCTTTCTTAATTCTTCTTTTTATTAATTAATCTCCTCATCATGCATTGGAGATAATCTTAATTTTCACAATAATTACGAGTTGGTCAAAAACTCACAGTGCGGAGAATTAAAAACTGCGAAATTAACAGCAAGCTGGCTTTTTGTCTTTCCAATAAAAAGAAGGAACTCAAGAAAAGGGGATAGTCGGATTTACGACAAATCTGTAAAAGCATTTTTAGTACTAAGAACAACGTAATTGCATCTTTTTAAGATTAGGAATTTATTCTATTATGGCCATGAAACCCTACTTTTTTCATCTCATAATTGACTTTATAATCTTCGATTAAGAAACGTCTCAAGAAGGGGAGAACCTTAACGATAAGTGCAACGGACTTAAGGAAACTTTAGTGTCGAATAATTTCTTTAAAAAAAATGGAGATTTAATTAAGTCTGCTAAATTATCGTTCCTAGAATTAATTAAAAGTTTTGTTATGAATAAATCTTCAGTGTTTTAATTCCATTCCTTGGATAGATTATCAACCTTGCATCATAAAATTTCACATGCACACACTTCTGAGATGCGATTGAAAAGTTATTCTGGTTATCTTTGCAAGAGACAGAGTACGTGGCTCTCTGCCTGCTTCGATCTATCAACTGCGAAATTAACAGCAAGTTGGCTGTGTGTCTTTCCAATAAAAAGAAGGAACTCGTGTTGTTCCTAAATGACTGTTGCCAGAGAAATTAACGGGGTACTTCCTTTTATTAAGCGCGTTAACTTATACTGAAGTCACCCGAAAGAAATTGCATTAATCGGCAACAGAATTCACACAGGGGTTTGCATGTCACAGAGATTGTCAGCGAGATTTGTATTCCAAAGTTGTCTGGTATTACTCATCATCATCATCACGAACCATGGGCTCACAGGCTGTTGGTGTCAGATGCCTCCTTTACTATCTTCTTCCACCTTTCTTTGTCCAGTGCACAGTTTTTGTACACCCATTCCACACCAGTCCTTTATATCGTCTATCCATTCCCTGTATAGTCTACCTCTTCTGTTTAAACCATCCAAACATAAATGTCTTTATCTGCAGCTTCCATTTTATAATCTTCTGCATTGGATTCTCTTTTCGTTATGTCTTCCGATAGAGTTCTTCATTTGTGATGTTCTGTACCCATCCTATTCTTAGAATCTTCCTGTAACAAGTTCTGTCAAATGCCAAAATTCTTTTCCTTGATTCCTTATTTATTACCCATGTTTCAGATCCAAACAGTACATCGCTAAAGATGCATGTTTCCAGTACTTTTAGTTTTGTTTGCAGGCTGATCACTTTACTTTTCCAGATGTTATCCATGGCCTTCAGATTTGTTCTTCCCTTTGCGATCCTGATTTTTATTTCTTTTTTACAGTCCAAATTATACGTTATTTTACTTCCCAAATATGTGAATTGTTCTACATTTTCTATATCAATTCCATCCACTTGTATCTTTTGTTTCATGTTCTTCTCACCAGATACCATTGTCTTTGTTTTTTTCTAATTTCATAACAAGTCCAAATCTCTCCCCTTCCTCATTTAACAGTTGCAGTGTTTTTTGTAGTTCTCCTTCGTCTTCTTCAATAATACAGTGTCGTCTGCAAATCTCAGATTGTTGATTCTCATCCCGTGTAATACTCAGCTCATAACTAATAATTGGCAGGTGATTGTGTATTACAGGTTTTGAAAGGAAGGATATCATTAATATCACTGCAATCTCAATGAAAAACCAGTTAATTGCCTTTCAGTTTAAATGAGATCAGAAATCAGGAGAATACGAATCAAAGGGCTCATATTTCATACTACAATAATAAGGTTCATTTTAATATTTGATTTGTTCTCTTCCGTTTCGGTACCATGTGCTTACTAACGTGTACATAGTACCAGGGGCGAATTCTCCATACTTGCTATGCTTGCTGCGCAAGCTAATTAATTGAGAAAGAAGTAGTATTTATTTGTTAATAAATGCTTGCATTTATAAGCATTCCATTTAGGCTTTTATTTTTATAGACAGAAGACATCTTAAGCTTGCGCGGCAATAATTGAGCTTTGCGTTGTGTATCGAAGGCCGATGCTTGCTCGTCTAGTCAAAGCTACCTTGGCTTACTCGGTTGTAGGAGCTTCCAGGTCCTCGCAGCAGCACTGTGATTTCATGCGCGGGCATAGCCATTTCACGTCGTCTCACTCTGTTGCTTAAACACAGGCCATACGCAGTCAACGTAGCTCTAGCCAGTGAGCTTTAGCCAGCCTTTACAAGTGTGCGTGTTGCTTGGGAAATTAAGTTACAACCAACTTTTTATGACGATGTTATTGACCAGTTTTAAAGAAGAACCGTAGGGCAGAATTTGTATTGAAGTAGCTAAATTGAAAAAGATAGAATATCATTTGTAAAATAAATGTTGTATTTGTATGATTAAAGGTACATAAATTTCTAAATATATAGTTTTCAATGATCAGTAATTCATTATTCCGCTAATCAGACTTCAATCACACCTGTCACTCCCTGAATGATAATAAAAGCAAGCGTGAATTTCAAGACCAGCATTCGGCCCTGCATAATACTGACTTTGAAACGAGCATCAGCAGCAACATTTAATTATATGAAAAATTGTGCAATTCAAAATTTCTGATCTGCATCATAACCGTCTCTAAAAACACGAGCCATGAAACGGTTGGGAGAAATATGTGTATTTGCTTTTGTTATTACCAGGCTCAAATTGGGTTTACCGAATTGCTTTAACTTCTATGTTGGTGAATACGTTCACTGAGTAGGTTTTCTTTCCTCAAGCAATTCACTATTCACAGTGGACTCATTTTTGCTACGTTAAAGGATTTTTTTTTTTCAGGACACTTGTTCTAGTAATTCTCTTTATTCTTTATATATATGTTGATACTTGGAACACTTATCGATCTCAGATGTTTTCCACAGTTTTATTAGTGACAACGTCTTCAATATCTACGACCGTAAAATTAAACAATTAAGAATAACATGATTATCAATGGAAAACTAAGTGTCATCAAGTTACTTCACCTCAAGTTACATTCAATGATGTTCCTTTCACAAGAAGGTAAAGCGAGATCTCGAGTTAATAGTAACCTCCTTCCTTTTCTGAAAAGACACAAATACATTACGTCGATAACCAACTCATTTTGTAAAATTTTTGGTGTCTCTTACCTACTTCTAATGTTTGATGGTACCTCTACGTAGATTAGAAAACTGATTAAATTTGAAATACTATTCTCATATAGGATTAGGACACAGGAATTCTTGCTATACTGTTTCTAGCGTTGATCCCTGATCAACTGATTGCTGATCCCTCTCTTTCGGAGTTACTATTCTCAGAGGATTAAGTGCGATCTTTTCAACTTCCAATCCTATTTTACCTACTTCTAATGTTTGATGGTACCTCTACGTAGATTAGAAAACTGATTAAATTTGAAATACTATTCTCATATAGGATTAGGACACAGGAATTCTTGATATACTGTTTCTAGCGTTGATCCCTGATCAACTGATTGCTGATCCCTCTCTTTCGGAGTTACTATTCTCAGAGGATTAAGTGCGATCTTTTCAACTTCCAATCCAGCTATTCAACTCAGACATTCATCATTGCTCCCGTTTTTTTTACAAAGCCTAGAACAAATGAGTAGCGGCAGCTCAGCATTCATTGACACTCCAGATTATGAAACGAATCTACGAAATCAGTTTCTCATCTTGTCTACTTCCCTTCCCTAGAACAGTAAGAAGAGTTCTTCAAATGTCTCCAATCTTCAACTTTCAAAAAGCACATCGGTATATTAACTACATCTACTCCTTTAAAGCGTGACAGTAATTAAAAACAATTATGAGTGAGAACGACATTTAGAGTAGAAATTTCATCTCTTTTGTATTAAATTTTATATTACAGTTACGAATTATTGCTTCTTACCTCTTAAAGTTGAAAACTCGTTCAAAATTTAAACCCATCCTTGCGATTAGAGAAGGTCTGTAAAGATTCACATGAACTTCTAATGGTGGCAGATTAAACATTTCGTGTCTCTGCTTCAATTGTCACTTTTGTACTAATATTCTAAAGATACACGAGAGTGATTGCGAGGTCGAGCAAGAAAAAAGTCAGTGTTCTGTCGTTTGACGTACGAATTTCTGATCGCGGGAGCTTTCGCAGAATTGCTTTCCCACTGTCAGAATAAACTTAGCAACATGCACTAATCTGAAAGTTTAATTTAATGGCAAACTCAGAGTCTCAACATTACGGTTTGAAATGAAAATAAATTTATTTTATTTTTCCTCGAGAAAAGTTTCGAGTGAGCGCATAATGTTAGCTCCGTTTCTCCGACTTTAATACTAATGGGAAAGCGTTTCTCCTCCGTAGTTTCTCACGCGTGCAGACTCATCCAACAAGTTGGCGTTCACGCAATGGAAGTGCAGGATCGTGTGGCCAGAACACTGGTAGAAACATTGAAATATATCGCCGTACATTACGAGACTAGTCAAAGTGGCAATTTAAAAGGGAAAGACGTCTTGTAAAGTACTGTAAGAAAATCCACCTGAAATACATGCAACAAATGCTCATTATAATAGACGAAATAAACCGGTTGCGATGCTAATCCTATACATTTTAATCTACCATGGTATCAAGCTATTATTATTATTATTATTATTTTATTACCACAGTATACCATTGCGTCTAGGTTAACGCAAGAAATCGTAAATTAACTTATTTTTGTTGTTGCTAAAACTGTTGGTGGTACGAAATGCAACAGCACAGATATTCTACATTGGAGATATTCATTGGAGGCGCGACCTACAATGTTATCAATATATAGCCACTTTTAGTAATAATAAAGCACCTGACGATATAAACTATCTTCTGATCGATTAATTAAAAATATTGAGAAACTATATCATGAAACTAAATTACGTTGAAACGTATTTTTAGCACACGACAGTAAATGTTAGGAAATGAAACAACAATCATGCACCTAAAATATACCACACACACACACACACATATATAACTTAATATAAAATATTATAAACTTAATATAACTTAATATAAACATAACTTAATAATCCAATTAGTCTGTATTTAATTCCATAATGCGAATGTTCTAAAGGTACATTTTATCTTTTGTCTTTTTATCTTTTATGTTTTATAATTTAAGATGTCATTTATATGAAATAGCAGTAGAGTAGATGATTAAATACAAAAACAAGGTGCGGGAGGCGCCCACCTAAAGAATTGGACGCCTCTAATATAACATAAGCCAAATTCTGAAACTGCAGTTGCAAGAAGGCTCAAAACCGTTCAGCACCTTTTTCATTATGTCTTATTATTTTTACAAAGTCTCGAATGAATACTGAGCAAGGTGCTAATATCAAAAAGGGAGCTCTATTTATTTCTTTTCTTCGATATAAAGTAAAGCGTCGAAGCAATCGGAAGAGCATGATGGCTTTCCTTTCGTCGCGCCATTACCATGAATGGCTGACTTTCATTGAGCGCTGCTGAACCATCAAAGTTAGCAGATAATGCTGGATGATGGTGAAGGTCTTCTTCAATAAAGAGCTTCAATCAAATTATTGTTTAGTGCAAGGAGAAGAGACGTTGTACGAAGATATATCAAAATTTTCTCCATAGGGAAAGCAAGCATGATAGACCTTCCATGTTTTGTTAAACGGATTACTGCTGAGATGCGTATAATATAAATTTGCAACAAAAAGCAAATCTTTTAAACGCAATGCAAAATCATCAAAAGTGATGAAAGAAATGTCCCGTTTATATTACTACAAAATCGTAATAATTTGAAATATTTATTTCGAAATAATGTTTATATTGGTTCAGGCTTATCAATATGACTTAGGTCTGTTGACGAGTCTTTCATTTCTTTTCGGGATTATATCTGTAAAATGGCCATTACCTACCAACATTTGAGAAGTTTTTGTTGTACTGGGTTAATGCTAGTTATACTCTCCCAAGCGATACATTCAGAGTTATTCTCTTCCTCACTACTACACACCTGCAAAATGATATATTAGAAGTGTCAGTAAATGCTCTCATATATACAGAAATCAATGTGTCTCGTGATAACGATTAATTCTTTGGCACTCAAAACCGTATGCACGTTTTTTGTTCAAAATAAATTTGAAAATATCATAGCACTGACCTGAGCGAGAAGGTGCCTGCCGTATTTATTTTGGTGAATTTTACACATTTTGTAAAAAATTTATATATTCGATAAACGAAATAATTCCCTTAATCCCATCGTAAGAAACAAATTTTAGTATAAATCTAAAATGTAACTCCATCAAAATTCTTTCTTCTAGAGTAGCACATAGTCAATTGAACACGAACAAACACGTTTTCAAATGTTCTGTTGTAATCGAAACTGCAGTGGTTCGACAACTTTTAATAAAGCTCCGGCAGTTTGGTTCTTTTCGAAATCATCCAAGCTCAAAGCATCTCTCCTAATGATGCATATGACAGACTTAGCTGTGAATGATGACAAAAGTAGATGATAAAATGTATAGCAGTACACAAGATAAGAAACACAGACATCCATGATGCAGAAGGATTTGAACCCGCTACCTGTGGGTTGGAGAGCACATACGCTAACCACTTGGCCAACCAGGCCGGCGCAAAGGTAGAAAGAAGCGAGATATCCAGTTTGGTCCATTTATACAGATGCATTTTCCATATATAGTATGTTTGACGTTAAAAAAAAACTGAATTCAAACAATATTCTGCAGAAATTTTAACGTAAGAACTGAGGGCGAATATTTGCAAATAGGGAGATGATTCTAGGCCAGTGATTGACTTGGGAGTCAGGCCGGCTGAAGTATTTCATTTTCTTAATTAGAATTCTCATTAGTTCTGTCAATGTTTTACAGGAAGAAATCTTGGCTAAAGAAACACCAAAAGAAAGAAAGAAAGCTTAATTTATTTCTTCGTGGATCATTCTAATGGATTTTCTCCAGAAAACGCAAGAAACAAAATTTAATATTATAACTTTCACATTTTCAAGGAATGACGGACATATTTGCTTTTACGTTTTGCGAAAAGAAAATGAAAAAAAGAATAAAAGGACTTCAGTTGAAGGAGCAATTCTGTTAAGTTGTTTATAAAAATGGCGGTACTAAAATGCTAGCACATTCAGACTCTTCTGAGATATAAACTGCGTTAAAGTTCACGATATAGCTGAACAATAACTTTATACCCGCTTATTGGAATCCTGATATGGCTTGAAAAAGTTCCGTGTTTAGACTCTAGAGAACGGTTCCCGGATTAAGTAGGAAATATTAAAAAAATAATTAAGAAAAACAAAAAATCTTTAGTTCATCCAATGAGAACAACATAAAAATAAAACGAAATAAGTGCCATGGTTTCTCAGGATGTAGGGCAAAATCGCAGAATATTAACACTGCGATCAGAATTGTTTTTGTAAAAAAATTCGAAAATATTTTTAAGTACGAACAGTTAAAATAAATGGAAAGCCAAGCAGTTTATTGCAATCTTCAAAAGCATTTCTATGTGAAAAATGAGTCTAGAACTGCTGAAGTAGTTAGTAGAAAATAAAAATGAGAAAGTTGCCTGCAGTTTAGTACTCGGTGCTAGACACCCAATCAGTTATACAGAGAGAGAGTATTGGGACCTCATCTTCTATAATGTCTTCAGTATTATTCCAAGTTTGGTTTTTTTTAAAGAAAAACGTTATAAAATTTCCAAATTATAAGACTTCCTGTCATTCTTCATGTCAGACCTACATTCTTCCTGTAAACTCTCGTCTATCCCAATATAGCTTTTTGGAATTTTTTTTCTCTAGTTTTGTTCGTTAATCGAATTTACCAACTCTATGAATTGTCTTCTTCGTAAAAATCTGTCTTCCAATATGATTCTTCCAGCTCCTCGACTTGGGATGTATTAGAGTTATTGAATATAAGACAGTATAAACAAAAATGGATAGAATATTTAAATCGAATGGACAACAGTATACTACCAAAATATTATACAGATATGAAATAAGTGGAAAAAGAGGAATCGGAAGACCAAAAAAGAGATGGCACGAGACCGGAACAGGCCATCTGGCCTAAAATTCGTGTTAGGAGGAAGAAGAAGAAAACAATCAGTTTTTCAATGGGATAGATACAACTCACAAACAATTGCTTGTTTGTTTTTTCCCTTCTATGTTCATGTTTAAAATAAATTCTGGCCTATAATTTTCCATTTGATTATGGGAAATCTCTGTGAATGTTTAACAGCTATTTATTAGCCTAATATTTCTGGCTTCTCCCAATGAAATCAGTGCTCTAAAGCATATGTTTCCGTGCGGTAAGCCTAGTGGCTATGCGCTTCGCCTAGGAAAGGAGTGTCCTGGGTTCGATTCCAGTCGCCGACGTGAGGAGCTTAAGGATCTTTCTCAGACATAGCCAAGTTAGCCGGTCTTGGGAGTGGACAGCAGTGTTTTTCTCCCCAGCTTATCTGGGATTTTTCATCCCGCAAGCAGGCAAACCGACCCCGTGAAACACGAATTACACTCATGAATATCGTACTTAGGGGATGCAGCAGAGGAGTGGCGAACCAGCTGCATTAATACGCCAGTAAATTCTCATTAGGAGGGCACTCAACCCAACCTAGGGCGGACGAGAGAGATAGGAGGAGGAAAGCATATGTTTAGTTATTAGAAGACCATGGGCTGTGAAAAACAGTTGGACTAATTGAAGAACCCAAATTTTTCAACTATGTTTTAAGCCATTCCCTTTTTACCACAGTTGCATCAACTTCGCCTCCTTTTTCCTGCAATAATATCTTCTCCAGATAACCTTCTTGATATGCAGTGTGTTCCAGTTTAATTTCAACTCCTACCTTTGAAAAATTTGCCTATGTGAAGATTTATGTTATTCCCACATTATTGATCCTTCTTTCTATCTCAGGTTATGTCGCGAATTCTGTTCATATTTACTTTTTAGCTTATATTTACACAAATCGTCTTTGTTTGATTTGATCGATTTTCTTCAATCTTTGCCATTTCCGTATCTCCTACAAATTAAGGCTTATCACTCCCCTACCATTAATTCAACAGTGGACATTATAACAAACATTCTCAATATACATATGAACTAATTTATGCTTAATTCAGAATAAATGAATTTTTGCTATGAATGACAAGGAAAGTTTAGCTTATTCCTACAACAAAAAATAAATTAAAGAAAGGAATATAAAGCCCATACTTTTAAGAGGATAGCATACAGAATGTTATTTCAAAAGTGGTTTGACTTTAATCAGTATTCTGAATCGCAAACATATTCTCATATATGATGGTCTAAGTTACGCTTGTGATCCACTGCACAGGAGTTGTGTTTAGTTGACTAGTAAAATAAGTACCATTTTGATAAATAAAAATAAACTCGCTTGTATGAAAGTGATAATTTCAGGCCCTAATTATACATTTTCGTTTGCTATATGGAACAATAATAAAGATGCAACGATGATGTTAAATATAAAGACGATGGCGTCATTAGAATTTGGTAAGTTCGACTTGAGTGGAATAAAAAATAAATTGATAAGAGATTTCGGGGAGAAATTGAGAAGTGTAGGTCCTTCTGTTCTATCATCGGAGATATTGAAAGTAACACCCGCTGTAGTTTATTTTAGTTGAAGAGAGTCTACTGGAATATTTAACATGACGTTCTTCAAGGCAAAAGATAATTCTTTGCCAACCTGATTATTACTGTAATGCATAAAGAAGAAAATGAATGCAGAATTAATTTCAAAATCATCATACTTTTGGATTTAAGTCGTTGAATAAATACTGTATAGCACCAAAACTTTATTTAAAAAGTAGAAAATTAGAATTAAGAGCAGTTAGTTCTACCGCAGTGCCATATTTTCAATTGAACTACGGTTAATTGAAGTGATTCAACAGTGGTTAAGAACTGCGTTGTACTTTTTACATCTATAATACCGATCATAGATCTAGAATATTCTAAATTAGCATAGAAATCTAAAGAAGGGCTATTGTTACACGATGAAATATGACTTTCAGATAACAATTACAAACATCTATTGAAAATATGTGTTTGCAGATGACCTCAAGCAATTCTTGTACGAAATGTACTCAAGTTTCGTATTCAGGCATAAACTTTGCTGCCGAATTTAACTGACAAGTAAAAAAATCATCTCAAAGAAGCCTGTCAATAGTTATGATTTTGAGTGATCTCTTTCTTCAGCAACAGGCATTCAAAATCCATCATCAATTTAAAGTATCCTATAATGCATCACAGGTCCACTGTTCCAAATGTGGATCCCGCTAAATAAAGTGACCTTCACAATAATGCTGAATAGACTACTCGTGATTACAAAATGCAATCTATAATCAATTACCCTAATTGGAATATATGACGTAGCAGAACCTTCTTATTTAAGAAAAAATCGAATAGAGAATAGAGTAATCAAACCAATAGGAGTTAGATTCCTTTCAGATCGTAAATTCACACGATTTATGGCGGACTGATTAATGTAATTTAAAGTGTAATTTTTACTATTGTGCAAATTACCATTTAAAGATATTTTTCCTCTTTTGAATTCTATCCATTTTAAAGAAATCTTTTCTCCACAGATTATAAATATCAGATTACGAGTGCAAAACTGACATGCATTAGTTAAAACATCTAAATGTCTTCACATCGATTTGGCTAGATTATTCTGAGTCATTGCTAGTAAACAATATCTAAATACTTATTTCACTAATTCTGAAGAATATTTGGGTTAGAAGAAATGCTTTGTTGAAACAACGAAAAATTTTACAAACTCCGTTATACAACTGCTCTGTTTTCTGTTGTAAAGAAAAGCAGCTCTCTCATGCTGGAGAGAGCTCATCTTTGTTGTGCAAGTAAATTTATTTATGATTGAATTAGTGCAGTGTAATGAATTATTTTCTCTTCAAGTTTAATCACTGTCAAGTGGTGTAAAAGCAAACTGCATGTCTGCAAACTGCATTTTAGCTGTATGTAGCTTCTATATGTTATACTTCCCTTGAGAGCAACATCGAAGGCACCAGCTGCACCTAATGGGAGCTACGGAATTCAGCTTTATATTACAAACCCGTGACAAATTCCTTCTCCGCAAGTTGAAGTAATCGTAGCTCTTTGTTTCAGAAAGTAATCGGGACACTTTTTACTGGTCTCACGGGAAACTATCTCTCCTTTCACAGAGGTCCAGTCAGGAAGTTGGACAGTTCAAAGAGTAACTTTGGAGCAATTAGAAACTCAAGTTTTGCTTTGATAATAAAAATTTCAAAGTGTTCGTTTGTGTTTCGGTAAGGTGATCGTAAGCAATGGTTTAATAAATAAAATAAATATTTCATTGCTAAAGGTAGCCACGATCTGCTGTAAACAAGAGCATGCCCTGATAATGAGTTAGCGTGGTTAAGCATTAAATAGTTTCCGATAATATATGCATGGTTCTATATTTTTTTTATACCTGTAGATGCAACAGCTGCGTTCAACTATGTGAATGTTTCTTAGTTTTTTTATATAACTATTGAACATTTAATGCAACTAGCCATTAGCATTAATGGAAACAAGGGCGTAATAGTTACGGCTGTTTTACATAAACAAATTTTTGTTTTTTGGTGGATGTGGCGTTTGAATTTTGGTGGATGTGGCGTTTGCACACCACCGCGCTTAGCCGCACGAAGGAAGTCTTGGTTTCGAGTCTAGTCGGCGACTAGAGGAAATTTTTCTAAGCCTTTTTTCGACCGGTTCCCGAGTTAGTCGATCTCTGGCACGGGCAAGCAGGTTTTTCCTCCCGGAAACTCGGGTTTTTCGTCCTGTAAACTCAAGAAAATCGACCGTAGAACCCACATTATTTCAGACATTAAATATATTGTGTTAGCGTTAGGGACCACGAGATGGCGGCACATTTGAGCCGTCTCTCTTCACTGCGTACCGCTTAATTAGTGATAGCCTTGGGCCATCTGTCTCTGATTGGGTACCAGTGGAGATTGAACTGCCCACTCAGTCTCCAAAAAGTTAGATAGGGCTAAATGGCCTCGCCTACTCCCGTATACGGGAATAAAAAGGCGTTAGCTGATTTTTTTTTTATGTGTTTATTTAGCAGATAGAAGAGACGGGATTCCTGGAGGTGATATGTTGTCCTCTACGAAGAATAATTTGAAGTAGAACCATGTAACTAACATACCGTTCTACATATTCCCCACAAAGTGTTATACACTTGTTACACGCTGCTTCTTCATTTACAATCATCTGAGGAAAAAACGTATTTCCCTTGTTGCACATGTCTTTTTTTTTGTTTTTGTATTTATCAAAACATTTCTTCATCCCTTATAACTTCTTTATATTGTTTGGATTTGTTTGAAACTGTGTACGATTAAAGGCAAAAAAAATTCTTAAACATACAGCTTTAATTTATAGAAGGTGATACCCTAACTTTAGTGGAATTGCAACTAAAGGAAAACACATAAGGTCAGTTGCAGTCATCACTATATTTATCTGCCATCTGATGACAGGAATTTGCCAAACCCAGAAGAGAATAAACTGCCCCCACCGAAAAGACAAGTTCCTTCGTAAGTGATGAATTCGAATTTGTAAAACGGTTTTATAAATGCAGCCTCGTTGTGGTGTTACACTCACAGCTTAATGCAACAAACCATTCATTGCAAATATGAATTTATCCTTATGGTATTCTATTATATAATGAAACTGTGGAATATTCATAAATAAATTCACACGTATACCACAGTAATTAAATTTTAATAATATATAGATATTTCGTCATAGGTATTTTAATACATATTACATTCGAATTGCATTCGAAGGAACAGTTAGCGCGCATGCTTACATCGGAATCCCTCTATGCGTACAGTAGCGTGTTTGAGGACTCAACAAAAATAAATTTGGCTGTAATTAAAATATCTGATAAATTTATTTTATGCAATTAAGAATAATGGTTTCCCAGACTTTTGGGATACTGAGACAGTCATTACGGTTCAGATTTGGTCTGTGACAGAAGGCTTCAAGCACTTTCTTTATATTAACGCTCATGTTTATATAAGGATCTATGTAGCAGCTTGGTGTTTTTCCATTGGACCGTATGGTTAGGGTTTTCATCTCCATGTTGTGAAAGGCCAGATTTATGCGGTTTGATGTGGTCTTGATATACAGAGATGCATTTACTTACAGATCTTCCTGTTTGTCTGTAGTAAGACATCTTACAAGAACATGGAACTTCGTACACGGCAGGTAGCATTATAGGTGAGATTGCCTTTTGAAGAAGTTAGCAAATTGTGGATCCTGCGTGTTTGTATTTCTTTATAATTGTTGACAGATGTTCTGAGATGCCTTTAATATATGGTATAGGAGCCCTACGGACTTCTTGTGTAGGTTGATGCATAGGTAAGTGACTGATAATTTTTGAGTTGTTATTGGATTGTATCCATTTAATAAGGCTGTATCTTTAAAAATTTTCAATTCTTGTTTTAAAGATTCTTCAGAGGAACAAAATTTCTGTGCTCTGGATACCAAAGATTTTATAATGCCATTTTGCGAGATGGATGGATGATGAGGCGAAGAATTGTTGATCTATTGTTGATGTGAGGATGAAGGTTGTTGATGTTACCTAGAAATGAGTATAGTTCTTGTTCAGAGTGCCACCAGATTGCAAATACGTCATCCGCATATCGTAGCCATATTTTTGTTTCTAGAGGAAAAATTCTATCTTCTAGGTGTTCCTGAAAAGGGTTGGCTATGTTCGTTGTTAAGGAGAGCCCATTGTTGTACCTTCCTCTTGTTTAAAAATCCGTATGCGATAGAACATTTGAATAATTCCGTAATTTCGGATGGAAATTTTTGAGTTAATAATACTGAGTTAACAATTCCATTTTCTCCTTATGATGAATATTAGTGAAGAGAGAGACAATGTCGAAGCTTATTAGTATGTCTCTGTTTCACACAGTTGAACATCTTATTTTTGTGTTAAATTCTGTGGAATTTTTGATTGATGAAGCTGAGTGGCCTGAATGAGAGGATGGAGAAGGTTAGATAAAAATCTTGATATTTTGAAAGTCGCGCTACTTATAAAATCTACAATAGGTCTATGTGAACAGTTAGTGTTGTGTAAGTTAAGTAACCATACGTTCCAGGAGGCCTAGTATGGTATGTTCCGAGTTTTTTTGATAGTTCCTGATGTATGAATGTTGTTTCATCCAGAAACGTGTTAGTTTCTTGAGCTGTCTTTTTGTAGGATCATAATCTAGCTAGGAATATGTATTTCGATCTCGAAGCGACAGATTCATTTTCAAGTCGTATGAATTTGTATATAAGACGACAGTGGTATTTCCCTTGTCCGATTTGGTGATAACTGTTTTCATTTCGTTTTAAGGAGTTCAGGGATTTTAATTCTGATGGTGGAATATTCAAGTATGAGGATTTGGCATCATAGATTACTTTGGCTATTTCGAAACGTAGTCTGCCTATACACATAGAGGAATTCCAATGTAAGCATGCGCACTAACTGTTCGTTTGAATGTAATTCTAAAACTAGGAAGGGCAATAGTGGTAAAAGGTGATGTAGATATCCTGCAGATATTCCTGCAGGAATATCTACATTGAATTCAATGTTTTAAAATATAAGGTAATGTAAAAATTCATATTGATGGTACTATTTTAAAGTGAATTGATGAGGCTAGCAATCTGGAAGTGATCGTGGATAGTGATGTGAAATTCAGAGGGCATATTACATGAGTTCGCAGAATAACTCAGAGGATGATAAAACACACATTGAAAAGTACAGATAGGGAGGTTATTATCCCACTCTATACGGCTATGAATCAGCACATATTGACCACTGTGCACAAATTTGATCACCTGCGTTTCTTGAGGATCGTAGACATGGTGGAGGGGATTCAGAGACGAGTGATCAAGCTGGTGACAGATCTATGGAATGTTCCCTATTAGAAGAAAAACGTGTGTGGGTTGCAGAGTTTAGCTGCCATGAGGAAGTATATGATTCTACTTTGATGTTATGATTTATGATATGATTTTACTTAAGGGATTGTAAGTTTCAAAAAGAAAATTTTCATTACATGGGAAATAGGAGGAAAACAAAGGTCACCCTTGGAAGTTATCGAAGAGTGGTCATTGTTTACATAGTGGTAAAAAAGTGGAATGAAATTGGAGAGGTTGGTTGTGAGTGTCCCAAAAGTAGTTACATTCAAGGTAATGTGTTAATGATAGTGTGGGACTCCGGCAATGAGTCTTGACTCCAAGGGATATTCATATAAAGCACAATAATATTTTTCAAATGAGACAAAATATTTGCACATTTAGAACAAAATCAGGTGATTAAAGTCTCTGTGAAATATTAAGACATGTTCCCTATAGCTGATGTAAAAGGTCAATACTCCATACGAAGTACTCCGATTTGTATACAGATCTATATATTCACTTTCATTATTGCTTTGTTAAAGAGGTTAACTGGCCCGCTAGTAGTTCCGAACAGTTTGTGTTCATTAAAAGAGACGGAAACCAAGATTATATCAGTAGTTCATATAATTCGTTGTGTGGTTCATGTGTTATAAATTCTTGGTTGGAGTTCACTCCTTAAGTAGAGCAATACTCAGATAATTCATGTGAAGAAGGATTTAAATTTTGAAAACTTTCCAATTGCTTCAAAACTACCGAATGTTCAGTGCCTTTTCATTAAAAACATTGGCTTTAATTGCTGCAATGTTAAGTTAGAATTTATTCCCAACTCGCTGTATTTGCGCCTCTCTCTCTCTCTCTCTACCCTCCAGAGCTATCAGTATGCCTTCGACTCGATCAGTCGCATGGTTTCCGACGATGCGGTAATTGCCCATAGAGATTCGATGTCCGTGTTAAATTATACTGATGTGAACTGAGTATCTCTCTGCCGGCTAATAAATTTCTTCAAGCTTCCGCATCAGTACATTTTATCAGTAAACTCTTAAATACTCTATGAGACAATGCGCACATGCATGTTTCGATCGGCGTGCAATTAGCAGATTGAAAGATTTCGGTTTCTTATCAAGAATGGGATTTTATAAATATTATGTAATTACAGGAAAACCAGATAAAATTTCATTGCATTTAAACCTACTAGTAATAGACACCTGATTAAAATTTAAGGGGTTCAATGTTATTAAGATAAACAGACTTGTCTGAGAGTGATATCAGCAAGTATTGTTGTTGAAAGTTGAATCTTGCTAATTATAAAAGCAATTGCAGAATATAATAATTGTCGCCGTAATAATTGGATGTACTAGTGGAGGGCGTCAAGAACGATGCGCCAGGGAGCATGATGTTTGCTGATAATATTGTTCTCTGCGAATCATCCCGAGAGAAGCTTGAAAAGACCCTCGAAGAGTGGAGAAAGGTATTGGAGGAGAGAGGCATAAAAAGTAACCAGGTTAAGGTTACTTAATAATATATGTCATATGACTCCAGGGTGAAAGGTTAACTTCAGGAAAGAAATACAAGTACCTTGGGTTGGTCGTCGAGAGGAATGGTGACTTGGATGAGGAAATACAGCACCGAATAACATGCGGCTGGATGAACTGGAGGAAGATGAGCGGGGTCCTCTGCGACAAGAGTGTGAGTTGAAGATGAAAGGAAAGCTGTATAAGATGGTGGCGAGGCCGGCGATGCTCCATGGCGCGGAGACGTGGCTTATAAAAAAGACACAAGAGAGGAAGATGCAGGTGACGGAGATGCGCATGTTGAGATGGATGAGTGGTGTGACAAAGAAGGACAGGATAAGGAATGACTACATCAGAGGGACGATCAAGGCGGGACCTATCGGTAAGAAGGTACAAGAAAGCAGGCTGAGGTAGTTCGGTCATGTAGAAAGGAGCGAAGAATATGTTGGTAAACGAGTGGAGCGTATGGAGGTGGAGGGAAGGAGGAAAAGAGGCAATCCCAAACTCAGATGGAGGGATAAGGTGGCAGAGGATCTTAGGAAGAACGGATGGCTTCGGGAAGATGCCCTGGACCGGAGAATCTGGAAGAAGAACATTAAAGATGTGAACGCCGACCCCGTTTAACACGGGATAAGGCATAGCGAAAGAAGATAATAATAAGTGTCACAGTATGTCACACTTGGGAGTTAGTGCCAAGCTACCGTTTATTGGAAGAGACATCGTTGCGTCTCATACAACAAGGAGACTTTTTTCAATTATTATTACAAAGAGATTAAAAGTTATAATCTGATGATTTCGGTTCTGCTTTCATTTAATTTCACAATGACGTTTAAATTTCCAGTTTCATGCTTTTTGGATAATTGCTTTCCTATCAAAAACCGAACTGCTGGATTAGTATCTAGAATATAAATCTTCCTCCGTTGAAAGAAATTTCTAACGGGCAAGTAAATTTTGCCGAAAGAAAAACATTGCCCTGTTTAATATTGTAGAGGATAGTCTTATGTTGTAGTATATTTTTATGTGAATAAAGTAATAATAGGGCTTTACTTATTGTCAATTTCCGCCTACTATATTTCTTTATTCCTCAAATGCATGTTTTTCCCCAAGCTCGTCAATGTCGGTTGTTTCTTTTATGAAGATCTCATAGCCAACCGTATCGGTTTTCATTCCGTTGTCAGAGTTGCATTGTTGAACTCCGTCAATACTGAGCTGGATATACAACAAACAAGATGGACATAGCAAGGGAGGATCCTGTATTACATCAGAGATTCATAATATTTATTTAATTCATGTCTGATTGAGTAACACAATTTTAGCTGAGGCCCTTTTCCAATGCGCATTTCATTCAAATTCCCAAAGAAATTCGAAGCAGTTTTCAATGAGAACTGTGATAATAAGCCAAGAAAGTATGAGCAAAAGAATACGAAGTGAACCTTGGATTTAAGAATATTCAGTGTATCTTTCCAGTATCGTTATGCATGCGCATATATCGGCAGGTGTCTGTAATATTCTCGAACTATTGTACACTGAAAATAGCCATACTATAAAACCTTTTAAAAGGAGAAATAGAAACACATAGAAAAATGCATTATTAGAAAGATAACTTAACCAAATTACTTTTCATTGACGAGATTTCTGTCAGTGAGTTTGAAACTATCAAACCTATAGCAAAGATTATAAGTAATGCTAAAGCTCTAGGGAGGAGGGTACTGTGAAGTCATGATAGGTCTGGAGGATATTATGTATGCTGTGTAGCAGGGAAAATACTTTTTATAATTCAGTCAACAACGGAGAAATAACTTCATCATTTTGAAGAATAAATGTACTTTTCTATTTAAAATACCAATTATTGAAGGACAAAAAAGACTGTATATTCTTACTATTGGATAATCTACAACAAACCTAATACCAATACTGGTTTGCGTTTTACTTATTGATTTAATTTGTAAATCAGATTATTAAGCGACTCACTCCTAAATGCTGAGTATTATGAAGTTGATCTTATCCTTTTAATCCGTTCTTGCTCAGACATCAAATTTGAATAAGTATGAGTTTAATAAACTAATTTACCATAAAACCAAGGGAAATAAAAAATAGTCGTTCGCCTCCTTTTATAATTGATAAATCACCAACCTTGTCCTGCAGTCAGCTGACAAAAATCCTCCTTTCACCTACACTATCTTAAATCAATCCCATGTGCGTATCGCTGCAACAAAAAGGAAAACAAATCGCATCACTTTCTGTCATGTAGTATTTTTGGAGAAGTGGCCAGCGGGATAAAGGGGTGTCTAAAATCTGGGAAGTTGCTGCGTCATTCATGGACATGTCCTTAAACGAAATATTATTCTGCTCCTACTGCAATGGCTATAATACTGCAAAATCACTTACTCTGTAATCAAGCAATCTGTATCCATGGTGACATTAACATATTTTGTCTGACTTGGTTGCAGAGAGAAAGAGGTTGCGACAGAAAAAATGTTCGAATAAGCAGACATGGCTATGCTTAGAAGCGACTCCTGGATCATCTCGATGCCTACTAGACAATTATGTTCGATGGCAAGGCGAAAGGGAGAAATTAGGGTTTAAGAGAAGATCATGTTCTCGATTTTTTGCGGTCAGTTATATGGACACACGACACAAATACCCGGCGAAACAAAAATTACGATTTATATATAAAACTCTCTGTATGGCGGGATTTTAGGATTCTGTTCAAAGAAGATTTTGCTTCAAAAATCTTTTTATCGCATTAAGTTTATGGAACGTTCTCTCACCCATGAACAGATAAAATTTAAATTAAATTTCGTTATTGTCTCTTATCTTCTTGAAATACACAAAACGATGATCTCTTAGCTGGTCCTAAGAGGATATTTTCGGCTCAAATCAACCAAAGTAATACACGGTCATGCATTCAATTTCAGCTCTCGTTCTAATAAAAATAAGTGAGTGCATTTTTCAAGTTACTAGGTTTGTCTTGATTTGAATTTTAGCCATTTATTCTCAATTAGAATTGAAATGAATATAAAGAATAAAATGAAAAACTTTTCTTTAATTTTCCGGAGAAAAATGGAAATGTGAGAAGTTACGAATTAACTCAAATTAGGAATATATGAGCCATAATAATTACTCAGTTTGCATGTTTATTAATTAGGGATTGTGTGTGTGTGTGTGTGTGTGAAAGAGAGAGAGAGAGAGAGGGGGGTCCTCGTCTTACTTAGCCCGTACTAAAACATAATTTAAAAATTTAACTTTCATACATTTCTTTAATATTAAAAATCTGAAATTTTCAAAGGAAAGCCCAAAAGAAATGCTCAGTGGATTTTTGGCAATTTTTCTCTCAATGGAGTTTGTTCAAATTTAATGCTAATATTTTTAGAACTGGATGAACCATGAGAAGCCATTATATACGATGGTTTTTTTCAGGAAGAATAAACCTACTCTCATAAAAGATAACTATATTCTTGTCCTTTTTATCATTAAGAAAAAAATTTAAGACTTTGGTCACTTAACTACCACAGTCGTATTCCTATACCCCCCTCCCCCCAAAATGCTAACACCAGCAAAAGAATACAAATCTATCATTTCTAATCCGCATATTTCAAGTTAAACTGGAAGAAAATTGATTTTTTCCGTCTTTTTGTCAAACTAATATCTCTCTCATTTAGCGCATATTTGAGAAGCTACTTTATTTCATAAATATTACCTATCGGTATAATGTTATACATTATTACCTATACATTATACATATACATTTCTTCTGTTAATATTCTGGCTGAAATAAAACCAGACCTTTCGCATGAAAGTACGTTTAATGTCATCTTAGATAGCCCATTCCTCACAGTGAAAGACGATGATTATTGTAGTCTGGGATGGATTTTCCGTTGATCGATGGTAGAAGTACCGGAAAGAGACCGACAAAGAACAAAAGGAAGTAATTTCGTTTGATAAAAATTCTTATCTCAATTCTAATAGAAAACAAAGTAAAAAAATAAGTAAATTGCCCGCGTCCACTTTATGTTTTACAGTCTGAATATGAGATTTTTTGGCTTTTAGATAAGATTTTTCACACGCATTAGACTTGAAAATCCCCCGCTCCCACTAGCAGTTTTAATTGTAAGCATCTGAGTTGGGTGATTATATCGAAAATATCGACACAGATAACTTAATTTCTCGCAAGACTTGGCATTCCCACTTACAGTTCATGAATAAATTAATTCTTTGTTGTTGAGATATTGAATTTAAATGAAAATAGACCATTCCAAAAGAGCTTTCATTGAAAGGCATGTGTGTTACAAGGAGAGTGTGTCAACACGCCATTCCGATCGCATAAAGCACTCACTTATGAAAAGGACTAGAAGTAACTAAGCCCTTAAATTCCTTTCTGTGCAAGGCTTTTGTTCGAAACAGTCAACTTGGGAAAACGCTGGATTTCTCTCAATTCTCAGACAAGGTATTCCTTTTCACGGGGACATCCTGAATATACAACCATTCAGCGAAGCTCTGTTGGCATAAATACAGGAAAAAAAACATGAAAATGTTGCAAAGATGAATTTTTGAATTCCGGCTGATGCTGGAATTTAGAGATCGCAACCGAAGATAACTTTAATCTTGAATGCACTACGGAATTCAATATCATAATAATGTCACTGATTGCGAGTGAATGATGTTTTAAAAGCTTAATTCAGCTAGTTGAAGGCAGCGTGTTGTAGAAAACGGAAGAAAGAGTAAGAAATGCCTTACACGAGAAACAATGTTACAACTAAGCATTCGTCACTAAAAGGTCACGTTAAGGAATTTTACGACGACGTTGTTACAAACTGAAAACCAGAATAGTGTTTCTGAACATCACATGTAAGAGAAGGCAATGACAGAATTTTTTTTTTTTAAGTCTTCAAACTCTCGATTTCAGTACGGAATTCGAAAAAGTACTTTTAATAGCTCGGAAGGCCTCGTCCAATTCTGAAAATGATCCCTTGGGAAACGGAGAATAATTAAACGAGCAGTGAAACCTCAATATGCAGGATGTGAAAATACATTATGCTATCTTTAAAATGTGCAATGTTTGTTAACAACAGCAGGATAGCGAACAATTGCAAAAATGAAATCGCTTCCTTTTGAAATGATCGGATGATCAATACAAAAACAAATTTGTTGTTCAGTTTTCTTTTTTTAAAAGATTTTTGTTTGCTTCAGCTTCTAAAATATTCTGTGCTTCTCTTTAATATTAAAGCAATTTCTTCCGCTTTTTTTTTTTTGCTAAAAACGAATTTTGTTTCTCCGAATTTTGCTTAAAACATTATGGTTTCTCCAATTTCCCTCTCGAAATCGTAAAAAAATACCTTTTCCCCCAAATTGTGGTAATTCATATACCATAGTTTACAGTTAGGCGACACCGTTAATGCATTAACGGTGGCAGAAGAATGCGACTTCAACCACATATGAAAAGCTAAATGTTTATTACATGCGATCGACCAAGAAAGCAAACACCACGGTCTACAATGCGAACGTGCTAATTATGCAAACTGACACTTCCATGTAGCAAAGTGCTGTTTCCACTAGTGTTTCATAGCCGATTTGAAATACTACGCCACAGTAGGAGGGAAGGAATATGTGAGATGGCTCCACGTAAGATGATACGCCTCGAATCGATAGATCTCTGTAGGCAGTTAAACACGAAAGTTGTGAATTCGCTCCACAGAATATTGCAGGGAGCGATGGAACTGAAGTTTGTGTTACAAATATAACATGTGAATGTTTATAATCAAAAAATGTCGAAGACTAAGGAATTAAACCATTGTATCGAAGGGAGACAGAGAACGAAGTTTTTGCTTATGAAAGAGTTCGTACAGACAAATATACTGCGCAGCATAAGCCAAGCTAGAAGAATAATATCAGCTACGTAGACACAAAGAGTAGATGCGCACTTTGTCAGCTAAAATAGATTCCGATGAATATGTTGCCATAACAAAAGCTTGCGTTGCTGCCATAAAAACATTTGTCGAAAGACCTCAGAATTGTCTGTTGAAAAAAAAAATTACAAATATCAAACCGAAAAGAATCATTTGTTCTTGGAAAGTTTTCTTTATGGGAAGTTTTCAATGATCAAAAAAGAACCTTTTTTCCGTGTTAACTAACAATGGGTTTTACTTCTTTGTATCAAATGCAGATTTCATTAAATGTTTTCCACAAAAAATCTTATGAGCTTTTAATAATCAGTATCAGAATAAAACAAAATTATGAGCCCTAATAAAAAATAATAAAATAATTAATATATATTTCTAATTCATCGAAAAAAGCACCTTTTTCGGCAAAAAATAGTAAAAAAAAAAAAAATTCCAATATATTTATTTTAATTCAAGGATTAAAACATATGACATATTACATTTTAAAGTATTAAAATCTGTTATCCAGGGTGAGATATTTAGAATTTGGATGAAATATTACCAGATAGTAAATGTGTTCTCTGTTATCTAGCAGAAAAAAGGTCGGTACCCTCTTCCCAATTATATTGAGGTATTTTGGCATCCTTCTGTAACATTTCCTCCTCTCGTCTTTCAATATGAATCATTCATATCAATGGTTGAAAACTTGGTACAATAACTTCAGCTGGACCACTGGCCTCCAACACTTCAGAGCTTGAAATAGATTATGGTATTGGTAGCTGAGGAGGAAGAAAATTATTTAACTCTTGGGAGAAAATAATAACTACCAAATTTCATAAACGAATGTCGGCCATCCATTTAACGATCAGAGTTGAAATGCACTACTTCCGGGCTAGCACAACATATTATCCAATCAGCCAGAGAGACCAGTATTATTCGTTTATATCCTCATCATTTTGGTTGGGAAGAGATAGGATGGCTGAAGTATTTCTGCGTATTCTGGTAACTGACTTTCCGCTTAACCTTCTCGGGTTTGTAGGCCAATTTCTCTTTATAATTTAACTGCGTGGAATGAGTTAATGACCCTCCTGGTTGGCCGAGTGGGTGGCCTGTCCACTCTCCAGGAAAGAGGCTGCTGGTTCGAATCTCGCCAGGGGCATCAGCTATCAGCTAACGCCTTTTTTATTCCCGTATACGGGAGTAGGCGAGGCCATTTAGCCCTATCTAACTTTTGGAGACTGAGTGGGCAGTTCAATCTCCACTGGTACCAATCGGAGATAGATGGCCCAAGGCTATCACTAATTAAGCAGTACACAGTGAAGAGAGACGGCTCAAATGTGCCGCCATCTCGTGGTCCCTAACCTTAACACAGTATATTTAATGTCTGAAAATAATGTGGGTTCTACGGTCAATTTTCTTGAGTTTACGGGACGAAAAACCCGAGTTTCCGGGAGGAAAAACCCGCTTGCCCTTGCCAGAGATCGACTAACTCGGGAACCGGTCGAAAAAAGGCTTAGAAAAATTTCCTCTAGTCGGCGACTAGATTTGAGGGGCATCGATGTTTTTAATTGTCCTAGCTGTTCAATTCTTCTAGCAGAAGGCTTTACTCCCAAAACTCGATAAGATACGGGAGTTACCGGTACGCCGCTAAAATGTCCTCATATGCCAATAATTAGCCAATGAATTAATGAAAACTGCACACTTTTCTGTTCATTCTACATTCAATCAATTGTTTATATTTTAAGTTTTGTAATGTAATTTCCACGTATCGTTATAATTTTAATATAAGTAATCACATATTCAACCTGCAACGAAAACGTTACCCTGAGTTAATTGAAGTAACATTTTTATGAAGTCGCAAATTAAATATTTTCACGTGAGAATTCACGCCTAAGTGGTCTCTGAAATGAAATTATACATTTTTCGTTTCTGCGAACAACATAATTAATCTGCTTGACTTGATTCAAATTTATACAAATGGAAAATCGAACATTGTAGGCACGCTATCTTAGTCATCTGTGAATAACTGATGAGCTAGACGATAATTTAAACTATTGTTTTCAAAAATAGATTCCAAATAAATAACAGGACAAACTACTTTTCTTGGCAACCCATCATTGCATAAAACATCAACTCATTCTTTAAATTGTTTTCACATCCTGAGATAATTGAAAAATCTTCCACCGTGAAAAATTTGCATTCAGAACTGCACTTCCTTTAAAAATGTCAACCATATGAAGATGTACATTGAATTTTACATAAGGCTTTATAATTGATGTATTGTCTTCTAAAAAAGCAATTTATTTCCTTGGAAAAGAAGCGGGCATCTATGTACCCCCCCCTTTTACTCATCCCGCAGTGATTCGTATTGCCAGGTTTGTTTTGCCGATCACTTGAAGTTTCTTTTGAAGATTTCGCCCAACTCATTCATCAAAGCATCACTCAAATGGAGGGAGCCCAACTGCAAAGAAACGCGCGTGATCCGCGCACCAAGAGAGATTACGAAGAATAGTTTCAGAGGAGTTATTCATTTTCCTTGCCGATAGTGGAAAAGAGGGATAGCCCGTTCAATCACCTGTTAGGAAATCAGCAAAGGTAACTATTCTGGCAAAAGAAGTAACTGGCAGATCCCAGAGCTGGATGGATGCACTAAAAAATAAAATGCGTTTCTCACTATGCACAAAAAAATTGATTTTGTTTTGAGAAGATCGAAATAGACGAGTTCGCTTTTATTATCTATCGAACGATATTTTACTTAGTTATAATGCGATGTGCAGTTAACAGGTTCAATAGCCATTAAACTCAGTATGAATAAACCTCAATGGGACGAAGTCTAACTAGATCGGTGATGCCCAGTCATTATCAAGGACTCTTTATATATAACCTTTCTTCTCTTCTTCTTTAGTATTCTGCAATTGAGCAGAATAGTTTTCTTCTGCTCAATTTTTCTTTTGGTAGCAAAAACTAAAACAGCCCTTAAAAACAAAACAAAAACTAAACTAAAAACTCGAGTTCTTCTTTTAGTTGCAGAAACTTTCCTTCCACTCTCTTTTATTCTGAGCATTCTCTTTCAAGGTTGTGTACCTGTGTGTATTGAGCATGTCATCTAGAATTGTTTTCCTTACTCTTCCTCTGGGGCTTTTTCCGTCTATTTGTCCTTCGATGGCATCTCTGATGATTCCATTCCCTCTCAGAAAGTGTTTCTGTTGCATGTTAACTATTCCTTTACTGAGCACTCAAGTAACGTCTTTTGAAAAATGTCGTCTCGGAAAAAGACTATGCATGTTTTTTCTCTTTTATAATCTCACAGATTTTTCATTTCGCTTCATTTTTACATTTACGATTATAATGGCCTATGATATCTGAAAACAACGTATTTCATTCTCATGTCATTATCCTAAGCTGATGACTTGGGAAAAGTAATTTTAGTTGAGAACAGTTATTGCAATTCGCATGGGTCAAAATAATCGAGGAAAAAACAGACTATAAAAACCGTTCCGTATTATATTAGGTCATCAGTGACTTAAATATAGAGAACACACTGTAAACATTATCTACGAAACACACAATTCCTTGAAGAATTTCAGTTAAGTTTTATCGGTAGCCAACTTCGAGAATTTGGCTGACAAATAAATGGCCAATTTTACTTCCATCAGACCAGATAAAGTTTCTTATGAAAAAGAAATTCCGAGATTTATTTCATGACGTCTCCATGCCATCGAACTCCGCTGAAAGGTCAGAAGATAATCTTTTTAAAGCTTATTTCTTGTACGAAAACTATCCAAGCGAGAACTTTCGGCCGCATCTCTCCCCTGAGTTCTTTCTGTAACTTTCATTTCCCCAAAACTTTTAGGAATTCTTTTCATACTAGGTGGATTTAAGAAATAAAATAAAAGATGTCAATTATCCAAAATATATATCAATAGTTTTTTTAAATAATCTAAAAAAATAATGTTTTTCTAATCCATTGAACTACAAGTTTAGTTATTTGAGCAAAGTTCGTTGCTTTGGAAGTTATTCCGAAAAATAAACAAACAAGAAATTCCTCGAAATTACAATGTGAATGAATCTGTTGTTTAGTCTTAGGATTCACAGAACGCCACAAGAAGCCTTCTATATTACAATCCGAAATAAAGCAAACATAATTACATTTTTTTCAATTTTTTTTTGCAATGCACATATTAAAGCAATGCACACATTAAACAAAATATGTGCATTGCTTTCAATGTACATATTTTGTAATTAACCAAAGGTAAAATTAACCAAAATTTAAAAAAATCTGCATCAAAAAAATAATGAAATATTCATATCAGATGTTTTTTACATAATGAATCCCTTAACGATTTTTTATTTTATTTTATTTTTTAATTTATAATTATTTTCGATTTCTTTCATTTCTACTTAATTCAATTAATCAGTAAGGCAGGTCTAATCACGCAGTTTAATTATTAATGTACTTGAATTGGGGGGGGGGGACTCCATTACAACCAATTCTGAAGCTAAATATAACTATCATTAATTATTTCGATTTATTTTTCTTCAGATAATACTTTAAGTCCTTGTGATTTTCTTACATTAATATGTATTATGAAAATGTTTATTCGTATATTTAGCGTATTAAGTGTGTTTATTTTCCTCAAGGGCTCACTTTAGTGAGTACGGGCATGGCAAACCCGAGGTACCTGATGCTGGACCATGCCTTACTTCATGTAATATATATCTGTTATATTATTCTGTAGACTGGTACCTCCTCTTCTTTCTTTGCTTCTTTCTCCTCTCCTTGCTCCTTCCCCCTGATGCTATTAGAGTATTCGAGGGCTAGGGGTGAGTCTTTCCTATCTTGCTAAGTCATTTTGTCTTATGCAGCCACCGAAGGAGGCCAGCTAGCCTCAATAGGTTCAAGTCCCAAGCCTGGATAAATGGCGAGGGTTGATGTCAGGAAGGGCATCCGGTCGTAAAACTTCAGTACCAACTCAAACTATGATTATGAGTCGAAGAGAAAATGATATAAGGGCTAGGGCGTACCTCTTAAGCGACGCGCAGCCACATCGCCCTACAGCTGTGAGAAATGGACGAGGGCTACCGCATCAAGGGCGGGTGCAATTAAAGAAGCGAGCCCGGCAGCTGGAGAGGATGTTGCGAGTGGGAACACTGAATGTTGGAAGCATGACTGGAAGGGGAAGAGAGGTGGCAGACATGATGAGGAAGAGGAAGTTGGACATTTTATGTGTGCAGGAGACAAGGTGGAAAGGGGGAAAGGCAAAGGAACTGGGAGATGGATATAAATTGTTCTACTCTGGAGCGAATAACGAGGGAAGAAATGGTGTAGGAATTGTGGTGTGTGGCAGAATGAAGGTTGAAGTACTGGACGTGGGTAGAAGGAACGACAGGATCATGCGAATGAAATCCGGTCTTGGAGAAGAGCGGGTGGTTGTATTATGTGTATATGCCCCGCAAGTTGGTTGTACAGCAGAGGAAAAATATGAGTTCTGGAACGTGTTAGATGAAGAAATGAGGGAATTAGAAGAAAATGAGATGGTGATTGTCGGAGGAGACTTGAACGGGCACATAGGAAGACAGAATAGAGACTGTGAAAGGGTGCATGGTGGCCACGGAGTGGGAATGATGAACCAGGAAGGAGAAAGGGTTGTGGACTTTGCAGTAGCATTTGATCTGACAATTGTAAACTCGTTTTTCTTCAAGAGGGAAGAACATTTGATAACATTTAGAAGTGGTAACAACAGCTCACAAATTGACTACATTTTGACTAGAATAAAACATCTTAAGGTTGTGACAAATTGTAAAGTAATTCCAACAGATCAAGTAGCACAACAACACCGACTGCTGTGCGCAGACTTTAAAATAAGATCGAAGATAAGAACTTCTGGTTGCCATGGGATGAAGACAATTAAGTGGTTTCGCTTAAGAGGAGAGTGTGAGGAATCGTTTTAGCGAGAGAGCGTTAGAGAGGATTTCGAATGGACTGGAAAGTGTACAAGATTGGTGGAAAAATAATTCAAAAGTAATCCTGAGCTGTGCAATCGAGGTGCTTGGTGAGACATCTGGAAAGATTAGAGAGCAGAAGGAGGGTTGGTGGTGGAATAATGATGAACAAGTGGCAGTGACAGCTAAGAGGAAGGCAAAGCAGAAGTGGGATGAGTCAAGAGTGGAAGAGGACAGAGATGTACAAAGAGAGAAAGCAAGAAGCCAAGAGAGTTGTGGCACAGGCTAAGGCCATGGCATATCAAGATCTGTATGATCAATTAGAAACAAAGGAAGGCCAGAGAAAAATTTACCAACTAGCGAAATGTTAAAATAAAGCAGCAAAGGACATCTTACATGTGAGGCAGATCAAAGATGCTGAAGGAAGAGTATTATGGAGGGATGTGGACATAAGAAACTGATGGAAAATATACTTTGAGGGACTTTTGAATGAGGAAAATGCAAGGACTCATAGAGGAGATGGGCAGCCTTCTGAGGGGATGGTGCAGAACATCAGTAGAATGGAAGTGACGGAGGCCATGAAGAGGATGAGGAATGGAAAAGCGGTGGGCCCCGACAGAATTCCAGTGGAGGCATGGAAGGCACTGGGGGAAGAGGGAATTGACCTGCTGTGGGACCTGTTCATGAAAGTTTGCCAACAGGAAAATATACCCGAGGAATGGAGGGAGAGTACACTTGTTCCCATCTACAAGGGTAAAGGGGATGCACAAGACTGTAAAAATTACAGAGGAATAAAGTTGATGACCCACACAATGAAGATCCTAGAAAGGGTTCTTGATGGTAGATTGAGGAAGGAGGTGGAGATTGCAAAGGAACAATTTGGTTTCATGCCTGGTAGATCAACAGATGCTATCTTTGGGTTACGACAGATGATGGAAAAATATCGAGAGAAACAAAGGGAGCTACATCTGGTATTTATTGATCTGGAGAAACCATACGATAGAGTGCCAAGGCAAGAAGTCTGGAGGTGTCGGAGGGAGAAGAACGTTCTGGAGAAATATGTCAGGTTGGTGCGGGAAATGTACAGAAATGTGAAGACAAGTGTTCGAACCTGTTTGGGACAGACAGAAAGTTTTCAAGTAACAGTTGGTTTGCATCAAGGGTCAGCATTAAGTCCGTTGTTGTTTAATATTGTGATGGAGGTGGTAATAGAGGAGGTGAGAGAAGATGCACCTTGGACAATGTTTTATGCAGATGCCATCTTGCTGTGTGTAGATTCAAGAGAAGAAGCGGAAACTAAACTGGAAAGATGGAGAAAAGTACTGGAAGAGAAAGGTATGAGACTGAACAGAAGTAAGACAGAGTATATGTGTTGCGCAGTGGGCGGTGGCCAGAAGACAGATCTGGAGCTGGAAGGAAATGTCATCAGGAAGGTGAGAGACTTTAGATACTTAGGTTCAACAGTAGAAGAAGATGGAGGAGCTGAGAAGGAAGTGGGATGCAGGATCAAGCGGGTTGGAGGAACCGGAAGGAGATGGCTGCAGTGTTATGCGATAAGAGGGTGCCGATCAATCTGAAAGGCAAAATTTATAGGACAGTAGTGAGGCCAGCTATGACATATGCTATAGAAACTGTGGCCCGGAGGAAAAATAACATCAGCAGGATGGAAGTAGCAGAGATGAGAATGCTTAGGTGGATGTGCGGTGTGACCAGAAAGGATCATCTGAGAAATGACTATGTCAGGGGAACAGTGAAAGTTACGACCTTAGGAGCGAAAATACAGGAGGCAAGGTTGAGATGGTTTGGTCATGTGATGAGGAGGGAGGACGAATATGTGGGAAGAAGGGTCATGCAGATGGATATGCAAGGAAGGCAGAAGCATGGGCGGCCAAAGAAGAGATGGAGAAAGTTGGTAGAAGAGGACTTGAAGATGAAGAACTTGGATGTGGTGACAGCCCAAGACAGGAAAGTGTGGAGGAGACTCATAACAAACAGTGACCCCACTTAAGTGGGAGAAGCTGTAGAAGAAGAAGAAGAAGAAGAAGATTAAGTGTGTTTATTCTCGGACAGGTTTATTCCTTAAAAAGGGGGGGAGGATGAATCCAGCTAACTTGCACGATAGGAAGCTGAACTTTACTCTCTCGTCGTATCCTCAATCTCCAGGATAAGATATATTATAAGTCAATGTTTCTCTCACTCATTTTCTCTTATATTATTTTAAGAGATTCCTCATAACTCTTACAGTAATATAGTGAATTGGATGTGATTTCTTCAACCTAGAAATTTCAGTTCTGTTGACCGTACAGCAGAAACATCTTAACTTATCAAAATGTGTAATACATTTGAAGCTATCGTTCCAGGACAAATAGGTAATGCACAAATTAGTACCAAACCAGAAACAAAGAATAATGTTTAAATTTCTTCGAAAAGTTAACTTTCTATTTTTGATATATAACGAAATTATTTAAAGATCACCTTTCGAATAAGCAAACATAATGTAGGAGATTATATCTTGATATCTTTCTTTTATGTTGGACATTTTGATTGTAAAGAACTTAGGTTTAGTGTCATAACTAAATGGTCACAAGGACTATGTGCTTAATAACTATGCGAATGTTAAATGAGGTTAAATTTACAGTTTAGTACATTAATCAATTATGACAAACAAGATCACGTGTGTGTGTGTGTGTGTGTGTGTGTGTGTGTGTGTGTGTGTGTGTGTGTGTGTGTGTGTGTGTGTGTGTGTGGTGAGAGAGAGAGAGATAATATTACACTTTAATGCATTTAAGTCTCTAAACTTCAAAATCAAATGAATTACATAAATTCCATGAAGTAATTCTCACAATCTGACTTCAAGATTGCCAAACTCACATGAGTACCAATTTGGGATTATATTCACAATAGACGAAAAATGCATCCTAACTTTATTATTAACAACAGCTTACGGGATTGTTCAAAATTCATTCGAATATTGTGTGGTCTACGCACGCCTTCTCGATAGTTTATAAGCGCCAATCGATCAGAAATTCCGAACCTCTGACTAGAGCCGGGTTTAGTGTATACACATTGGAAAATGCTCAGGTATTTGGCGAACAAACACATGCACTAATATCAGGAGTATGTTATGCATATGATTATACCGTGTATTACCCGTTTGACAATCTATTAAGAAATCGAGCTAAATTTCTTCTTCAATTATATTTATTTCACATCCCATTTATTCAGCCAAGTTTAGTAAACTGGTGGATTAGAAAATGAAAGAGTAGGGATAGAAAATTAATATTCTAAATTCGTATTATATTCAATGAATTTAAAATTATATATCCTTTGGGAATTGCTGATAAAATATGCTAAGATGTCATCTCCATCCATGTGCACTGAAGCAAATTAAGACAGAAAGCGTAAATACTTCAGCTGATTAAACGATCACATACACTATTTTTGGAATATCCGCTGATAAACCTCGAAATATAGATTGTAAATTTGACATTGAAAATCTGCTAACTTTTTAAGGTAAGCTATATTATTATTCTGAGAATTATTGTTAAATTATCAGAAAAAAAAAGAGTTTTAATTAAATGCGTAGTCTACTCATCTAGAAAATACAAATCTGAAATGATTTCCAACGAACATGATTAATGTGAGTTACTAAGCTCATTTTCTACAGGAATGTCTGGAAAATTAATTTTAAAGTAAAATCTAGGATGAAATACGGAAAAAACACCCCCTAACCCGTTCTTCCTATTTTTACTTATGATTGATGAAATGGTATTCATTTCGCCAGATATCCAAGATGTGTTCAGCATTCAATGCGTAAAGTGTGAACTGAAAAAGCATGGAAAACGAATTATTATTGATGGTACTTCTCGCGAAAAAAATCTCTCCCTCAAACTCAAAAGCCTGATGAATGAATACTGTTTTGCAAAAGAAATATATTTCACAACATTTATAGATACGACTCCGAAAAGTCTATTGCTATCCAATACGAAGTATCTCAGTGCGAAAGGTAGTTACAATTTCAATTATGCGCTCAAGAGATTGGACTCTCTCCAAAAGTACTTACTGCTACGACAAGACAGATTATCGAGTATTGATTTTCCTGGATGTAAGTTTTGGGGGGTGCTTAAGGGTCAAAGCTGTATAACTGAGAGGAGACCGCCACATAGCCTTTAAAGGAATGCGGAGAACCGACCAGGGCTTCTGACCTAATGTCCAATCCTCTCCTTCTCGTGGTGCACCCTGTTGGGTATCTACTTGGATACTGAACGGACAAGGATGGGCTGGCAATTTGGGATTTAGCAGACCAAATTGTATTCCTATTGGTTAAACCAAAATATAGAATGATGGTACAACATGACAAAATTTCATGCTAGCTGGGGCGTCGCTTGGTTAATCAAGGTCCCCGTTGTTTTCGCCAGGGAACCAGGGCGAACAGCGAAAAGTCAGCTACTGGAACAAATGTGAAAATAAACGCCAACTCAACATCAGAGTTAAAGATCGGTACTATCAAAGTAAGAAGCCTGAATGGCAAAGAAATGGAGCTAGATGAGGAATTAGATAAGTACCAGATCGACATAATAGGGGTGACTGAAACAAAAAAGACCAAAACTGGTGAGATCTTTCTGAGCAATAAATACAAAATGTTATATTCAGGCAATGATAATCAAGGAAAAGAAGGAGTAGCCATAGTATTCAACACAAAATACGAGGCTAATCTTCTTGAATGGCAGTCAGTCTCAAGTAGAGTAATGTGGGCAAATATGAGAATGGGGAACTGGACAATAAGACTTATTTGTGCCTATGGTCCCACAGAAGGTTCTACTAAAGGTAAAAGTGGAGGAATTTTTTTGAGGCTTTAGAAAAAGCAACTGACACAATGAAAAATGAAAAGTTGGTCCTTGTTGGGGATCTAAATAGCAGAGTAGGAAATGACTGTGAGACATACAAAAATATTTTGGGAAAATTTGGAGAAAAGAGCAAAGCTAATAATAATGGCAAATATCTGTTGGATTTCTGCTCAGGACATGTACTGGTTATTACTAACACCATGTTCCAACATAAAAATGTGCACAGACTCACATGGAGAGAAGAGGCTAGGAAAAAGAAAAGTCTCATTGACTATGTTATTGTTGATAGTGATGTTTTCTCCCTGGTGCAGGACACCAGAGTGTACAGAGGATTTGAAATTGGAAGTGATCACTATTTAGTCTTGAGCAGGATAAAATTGAATTTCATATTGAAAAGAATAAAGCGAATAAAAGTTGAGCAGCTCTCAGATATGAACTGTAGGCTAAAATACACAAAGATTATTAAAGAAAAAATGAAAGAGTTTGAGAACAGGAATCAAACCTTGGCGATTCAGTGGCAAACGCTGAAGAAAACATTGAGTGATTCTGCCAGAGAGGCATGTGGTGAGGTTATCTGTAAGGATATAAAAATCAGTACTCCCTGGTGGACACAGAAAGTTAAAGAGGCAGTGAAGGAAAAGAAGAAAGCATACCAAAAGTTCCTGTCAAATAAGTCAGCTTGTGCTCTTAGAGAATATAGAGACAAATACAAGAATGCTAAACACTGTGTAAAACTAGCTAAACAAAAGTCATGGGAGGACTTTGGCAAGAATATAGAAAATAAATATCAAGAAGGTGGCAAAATATTCTGGAGGTTGTTGAAGAAGCTTCAGAATGGAGGTAAAAGTGCTGTAAAAGGAATTAGAGATGATAAAGGTGACATGAAAACGGGAGAAAAAGATATCCTTGAAGTATGGAGCAATTACTTTGAAAAACTGCTAAATGAAACAAGCAGTGATGACAGCACAGTGGTAAAAAACACTGACCAGGCATGCAGTCAGGAATACATATCCATACTAGAAGTAGAAAAAAGCCATCAAAGGCTTGAAATGTGGAAAGGCAGGAGGAGTAGATGATATTCGATGAGAAATGCTGAAGTATGGTGGTATATGAGTCTTACAGTGGCTGCACTGCATAGTTCAGAAAGCCTGGACGGAGGGACGAATTCCCGATGATTGGAGTAGAGCTCTCATAGTACTCATATATAAAAAGGGAAATAAAACTGCATGTGAGAATTACAGAGGTATTTCCCTACTGAGTATTCCTGGCAAGATCTATGCAAGTATACTTGAGAAACGGTTGAGAAGAATTGTGGAAGGAAACCTTGGTGAAGAACAAGCTGGATTCAGGCCAAATAGAGGCTGTCAGGATCAGATCTTCACTTTACGAAAAATAGTCGAGAAAGCATGGGAATATAACAAAGATCTGTATTTAAGTTTTGTCGATCTGGAAAAAGGCATATGACAAGGTGCCAAGAGAGAAGCTATTCAATACGCTTCAGTTATATGGTGTCAATAGGGCATTATATCAATCAATACTTAGTCTTTATTAGAGTTGTAAGTCAGCAGTTAGAATTGAAGGAAGTACAGGAAGATGGTTTAATGTTAAATCTGGTGTGAGACAAGGATGTACATTATCCCCTCTGTTATTCATTATCTATATGGATCACATTATGAAGGAAAGTGGTATTAAACATGATATCAAAATTGGAGATGTTAATGTCAGCTCTTTGCTTTATGCGGATGATGTTATACTTCTAAATAAATCTGCTACAAGTCTGCAAGATTCTCTGACTAAATTGAATAGCTGTTGTAATAGATATGGTATGAAGGTCAGCAATAAAAAGACAAAGACAATGAAAATAGGCAGAATCATTGAAAATGTCAACTGTGTTGTGAATGGAGAACCTGTGGAACAAGTAAAACATTTCAGCTACTTAGGCACGATTTTTACTGAAGATGGTAAATTAAATATAGAAATAGACAACAGAATCAGCAAAGCTGGTATGGTGGGAAGTCAATTGAGTAAATTCATATCGAATAAGAGAGAAATCAGTCGGAACACTAAATTAGCTGTGTAAAGATGGTAAACGACAGTGTTCAAACCAGTTTTAACTTATGGATCTGAGAGCTGGGTCAGAAGTAAAACACTTGACCAAAGACTAGAGACCATAGATATGAGAGTCCTGGGAAAGATTAGAGGCGTGAACAGATGGCATCAATGACAATATCATATTAAAAACGGGGATATTAGGAAAGAACTTGACATTGTCAGTATCCAGGAATGCGTTAGCAGAGCTAATCTTAGGTGGTATGGTCACTTAAACAGAATGGGCGAGGAAAGATTAACAAAACAAGTGTTCTCTGTCATGTTGGCAGCAAATCACAAGAGGAAGACCAAGATATAGGTGGATTGATACGGTACAAAATGCTTTAGACGATAGAAATATAAGATATGATAATGTTGGAGTCTTGACAAGTAACAGACTGATTTGGAGGAAAATTGTAGATAGGAAATTAATAATGATGTAATTTTTTTCATGTAGTACTATCATATCTTGTACACCCCTTGAGGGTACATGGCAGGAATTTGATGATGATGAAGTTTTGGTCTGAATTTAAGTTTATCTCAAAGTTTTGTACAAGCGGAAGCTTAAAATTGAACAACTTTTGTGAATTCTAAGTAAGAGCCATCCAAGACAAAGGAGGACTTTTTGCTATTTATTACACATAAAATCATGAAAAACACTAATTTTCGTAGGGCTAAATGTTGAATGTTTGAATATAAATTTTTTAATTATTCTGTACTAATAAATAATCTTTACAATTTTATAGAAAAGTGCTTATACAAAGGCTAGAGAAAAATGGATAGTGGTCTGCTTCCCATAATATTAGCAAAGATACAATACTTACCCCCATTAATAGCCAATATTTGCACGGTATTTCTGTTGTCACTTTTATTTGATCACGTTCGTGGCGGACACAGAGAAGACCCAGATTTCACATGCACGAAAATTCAATCCAGCTCTCATACCGCTATGGAAGGTTAATTGGACTAAGGGATAATTGAGCGACTTGGAATAGTTACATTTGTCTTTAAGCTACGGAATTTCTAATACTCTAAAGATGTGTCTCATCAAGTTGCTCGGCAACTGTTACGAGGTAGAGGTAATGCCGATAATCCAAGTTCTGACAGGAAAAAGGGACAACGATTACGACAGATGAATTGATTCGGTTATCTGAGTTAAACATATATTTCAATGATACCTTTACACTTTAGGGATCAGAGTATTATAACGAAAGCTTCCTTCGTAATGCAATTTCTTATGGTATCCATTCCCAATTACGAGTACATTAATCACGCCTCCAATACTTTGATCAGGAATAATGTCTGATCAGATCAGAAGTATTAAATCGGAATGCAGTACTAATTATAAAACAAACAAATTATAAATCACTAGACAAGAAATGATTAAAATATCACAAAAACATCATTAATTCTGCTGAAACGGAATTGATGATTGCACTCAAACTCCAGTGGACGAATAATAGTTTAAGTTATAAACTAAAAGCCTGTTTAGCATCTTAAGGTCTACATGGCTTTCATTCTTTTTTTATAATTCTTCCTATGACATTTTCCCTTAGGTTATGCTTCGTCACTTCTTTGGAACCTTCTCTCCTCCATCCTTTGCATATCTTCTCTCCAAATAGTTTGGTGTTCTTTTTTTTTTTATCATTTATTGAGTGTATTTCCAATTCCTTCCTGATTCATCATTTAGTATTCCATCCATTACTGAACATTCTTTAAATGCTATAAGGAATTTCACTTCGGCTGCTTGTATTCATTTTTACATTTTTCTCTTTATCCATCTTTCTGAACCATTGAGCATTGTTGATACTGCCATAAATTTATAGATTTTTTTTTACTTTTGTTCTTATAGTAGCGCAGATTATTGAAAACGGTATAACTTATTATCTATAATAAATATTATGTCACATCCTAAATATTGAAAAAAATTGGTTACTTGTTTTAGAATTTAGTTTTCTCTAATGAGATGCGTAAATTGTATTCACTGGTTAGATGAACGATTCTCTGCAGATCGTCTTCTGCTTTTTTTTTGTATAATCTGCCTGAAGTATTCTACTTACTGTCATACGTTGATTGATGTTTTTTCCTGGGTTTACTACATATTTCCACTTTATTCGATCACATAAGGTAGGTAAAAGGTTATATTATTGTCAGACTTACTGCTTAGTTTTTATTTCTTCTGTTATATATTCATTGATATGTTTTCTGTTTTATTGTTGTATCTGATCTAAATTGCATTTAAAAACTGTTTTGCCTAAGTCGTCTATTATATTCCACATTTTATTCTGTTTGGTCAAAAGTTTTTTCATGATCTATGAATTATAGGTGTGTCTAAAAATTAAATTGTCACTTTTTTTCTCTGAGAAGATTTAGTGTGAAAACATCATCAATGCAACTTCTACCCCTCCTAAATCCATCCCATTCCTCTAATAACAAGCTATCGGAAACAGAGGCAAGTCTTTTATGTAACATTATACTATATAATTTATATGCTGTATTTAATAAGCTAATGCCTCTGTAATGCATACAAACTTCTAATTTCCCTCTTAAAAACTAATATTATTTTAAGCCTTTTCCATTCTTTGGATATATTGCAGTAATCTAACAACTATTTAACGGATTTAGAAATCTAAGTGAAAGAGATATCAGTGCATTTAATTAACGCTGAGGTTAATTTCATCTGTTCCTGCTGCTTTTCTATTTTTCCTTGTTAATTCCATCATCTCCAATAATTCTATTACTGTATTACTTTTTATACATTTTTTCTCTATTTCTTCGTTACTAAGGGATGGATTGTACCATAAATGCTTGTAATATTATATTCATTCTTCTATTGAGATTACTGATATTTCTGTTACATCGTTTTCTGATTTATTCAAATGTTTCTTTAATTTATAAAGAATTTTTAGGTGGCCATGTAGATAATTTTAAATATTACTAATAAATCATTATTAGTAATCATTATTGACCGTTCTTAAATATCTGCCACTTGTTCGTTGTTTTAGATTATACTAATAATGTCTTAATTCTTGTGCTCATGAATTAAGTTTTCATAATTCGAGAAAAATTAAAACATTTATCGGAAGTCTGAGCGATCGGTAGAACATTATAGATAAATGTACATCCACAACATTTTTTGCTCTTCTAAGAGCAAAACGTTTTTATCATTTTTTGTCTCAAGAGCTATAAATAACGCTGTCTTCCAATTTTCGAAGCACGTATAAAGCCTTCTCGTCGTTCTTATAAAGTTGACTTAGTTGACTTCATGTTTTTCCCGTGTTCAACACAACGGAGTCAGTAATTGCGAAATTTCAAGTCTTCCATTACGACGAAGCAATTCGCACAACCACTAGCAGAGAATATTAGGAAAACTTTCCTCTTAGTAGAGAGAGAGACACAAGCAAAGTTGATGCTAGGTTTGTGAAAACCCACATATCAGTGACTTGTTTGTTGGCTTCATCTCCTAGATGAAGCCGATAGTGTTGGATTTAGCCAATGTAATAAGCCTTTGTAGTTGCTCTATCCGAAGAAGCATCGCCAGAAATTAAGAAACGTGATGTTGATAGCAATATTACTAAAGAACACAAATTCATTTCTTGTTATACATACTTTAATAGCTAGAAGAACTACGTGTTATTTGTACTATAGAATTTTAAATTCTCGGAAAGCCGTTTTTTTTTTTTTTTTTTTTTTAATTTTGTCCCTTCTTTCTTCATGGAAGACAGTCCAAATTCTGAGTAGTAATCTAAGATCGAAGTATAGTACTGCATCAATCATATTTGATAACAGACTAAATGGGGATATTCACATTCGGTACACGTATAAATAAACCACATACGAAGTAGAAAGTAAAGAAAAATAATTGACGCATTACAGGAATTGGAGATTCACAAGTTAAGCAGAAACTAGCAAGCAAGGAAATGGAACACAGAAAAATTTTCAAGGAAATAGCAAGTTATAGAAATAAGTATTCAGTTACACCAAAGGGTTAAAGAGAAACTATGGTACAGAGTAAGTGCGATAACTTGGTCTATTTATTGCTGGAATCACCTTTAAGATCACTTCAGCAATTCTTCTCGAAGTAACTAACAAAACAAATACAATGAAGACGAACTTTGTTGACATAATTGTACCAGACAGATGAAAGACCATTGAATTGACTTCAATATTCATTAATTGAAGCAAAGTTTTGTAACAATTAAGAACGCTTTTCGCCAAATTAATAAAATAATAGGTTCACTCCTGGTCTGAAATGGTGTAGTGTCAGTACTGCAGATGGTTTCATCCCACGTGCAAAATGTACACTCTTACTTGACCATTTCGCAAAATGAGTATCCTGACGGAATATTTACTACATTGTGTTTACATGGATGTGTCCTTCAAATATGCAAGTTTCACCTTCAAATTTAATTTAAAATATTTTCAGTAAATTTAAGTAAAAAAAATTCTTCCTATTTTCTCCTTAAGTAGAAAGACTCGTTAACTTTCTGTAAACATACTGGTTAGTCAAAAATCAAAATGAAATATTGTGTCCTTATAAAAAATTAATTCAAAATTTGTTCAAAATAGATCAACACACGAAAGTACCTGGTTTACTATTTGAAGATGATTAATATTTAATTAATATTCAGTCAACTAACATAAGGAATATGTTTATCGCCACGAATGATTTAAAGATTTGAATATTATCTTAACGACGCAAGAGATACTCTGGTTAAAGCAAGTTCTGCCGACATAATTTCTGATTTAGTGTCAGCTGTTAATCACCCTCAACTATGAGTCCACTCCAGTGAATATTACATTATCTCTGTTTACTCTAACGCGCCCGAGTTTTCACATCTTTCAAGATGTGAAAACTCGGCCATAAGTGCTCAAGCACAGTCACTTAGCAGCTGCCCTAACAAGAGTATTAATTTGCAAATGGATGCTGATAATAAGCAAGAGAATCCTATTACTGACCTCAAAAGATGACCATCGTAATTCGGAATGCTTACGGATAACCTTAAAGGTAACATTGGCCATATCGAGAAACCGTACGACAGTTCAAGGCTGATAAACCCGCCTGGTTTCCCTTTGATGAAGTTGAAAAGTTCGGATACAACTTTAATTCTTGTTAATATGAAGGGGTTTAATGTAATTTCTTTTATTGTGGTTTCTTAGTAAACATCAAATTACGAAGTCTGCTAGTTTGATTCTCGTTTAACGATGTAGCAGAAATCAGAATATACATGTTCAGAACATTTCAGTTCTTTTTTATTTTAAATTAAATTTACATAGCAAAACAAGATCATATATACAGTTTGAGAGTGGAAGGTATTAATATCTTATATTGTTCATCTCTAGATTCAGAAAATTTAGTCTACAACAGAGGCCATCATTTGGGCTTAAAGGGCTAAATATTTGCCATCCTTGTTTAAATCCGACATTTTACTCTCCTTTTATTTCAATTCACGTAATAATTGCTTCGTTTAGCAATCTCGTATTAATAA
Organism: Typopeltis vanoorti; assembly: GCF_054136105.1. Taxonomy (NCBI): domain Eukaryota; kingdom Metazoa; phylum Arthropoda; class Arachnida; order Uropygi; family Thelyphonidae; genus Typopeltis; species Typopeltis vanoorti. The sequence goes on from NC_143564.1 coordinate 7,881,318, forward strand.
CTGCCTTTCAATTAGAGAATTTTAATTGAAAGGCAGTTATTAATACGAGATTGCTCAACTTCGTTTTCGGATGATATCAATGCTCTGAGTGAAGCGATCAACTTAATTGTTAAACTATTTTGTTGATCGCTTCACTCAGATTTTAACATAATTTCACTTATCGCAACCAATGAACTAAATAGAATTAGCACGGAACTCGTGGACTCCCATTGAACATGCAGTTATCAGATATTGAAATGACATAATCAGCATTTCCGAGTATGGCAATAGTTTGACGATAGCCGTGATCAACGACACCATTGGTGGTATCTCAAATTGATTTACGGAAGTACACACGACTCTTCTTCCTTCGGTGTGCAAAATGCAGATAAGACGTGGGGAAATAATCCGTCTTCTTGGTGGTCACAAGGCGGACATTGCACTGACGCAACAGCACCATCCAGAGATGGGAGTTGGTCAAATCTCTTGTGCGTTGTATCTACTGAACTCCCTACTCGTTATTCGTGTCAAAATGGTGCTGTCCCAACGAGCAATTCAACCTTAGTTTCTCCCAAGTGTTTTGGACAATATCCCTGGGAGTATTTAGCGGTCCCTCCAAAACGAAACAGCATGGCAATAGCGACCATTTAACTGACCCAGCCAAAGCAGTTGAGAATGTATGGATTAAATTCCACTTTCTTTCAGTTAACCATTAAAATTACTATCCAGAAGTCATTCGATTAATCCGTTCTGCACGTCGGAAATGTCACTGGGAAAGAAAACAAAGCAAAATGTTTTTCTAAGAAAATTCAATTTCCTTCTAGACAGAAGGAACAGAAAAAAAATGAACATTAATTTATGCGATCTTCTGAATATTTAAATTATCATGGCCCAATTTATATTGTGTTCATGGGGAACAAAATATAATCCCATATTTAATCATTAATTTAAAATATTTTGAACAATCACCATTATTTTAGACCCGCACAATACTTAATTTGAAACTGAAAATTTTGCAAACGATAGAGAGCATACGAAAATTTCCATTCGAGATGGGCAATTTGGCATATCACTCTTAAAAGTTCATAAACCATAATTTACGCATTCACTTTAAATTTGTTTTTTTCTAAATTTCAAATGGCATGCTAGCCTCTTTGGTATACAATAATGGGCATTTATTTTTCCCTTTCCATATTTAAGTAATATATTCCAAAGTTTTCCCAAAGGGTGTCAAAAATTGAGATGTATAAACAATTCGCTCGATATTTCAATCCAAAGTAACACTTAATTTTCCTTCATATACTGTTTAATAAAACTAAACTAAACTTGAAGCGTGGTGGTCTGATTATCAACAATTAGTTAATTTTAAATTAAATTAATTTAGCAATTAGTTAATTAAGTGTAAATTAGTTAAACCAACAATTAGTGAAGTAATTCTCAAAGCTTAATAGGGCGCTAAGAACTTTCGTTTGCTGTTCAGACTGCCTTTCTGTGTTCGTGTTGTTGCCACGCTGAACCAGTTGCAATCCTTTTGTTAGCAGGCAGTGATCAATAATGACTGTCCGAGCAGCTCAGGTTTTCTTAAATTTTAATTAATAGCTCTGAGTTTCTGTTCGCCGGATTTCTCAGGCAAATATGAGAGAGCGACCATCGAAGGGAGGCTCATTAATTATCTTCAATTAACCGGAATTGCATATCGTACAACTGTTAGGGATGGAAGGTTAAAAATAATAAAAAAAAACTGATTGTAGAGAATGTGCTTAAGCCCGCTGTACTTCTAAAATGTGTGTACGTGCATCTCTATACAGCTAAATGGGTGTTTCCGGTGCGAAAATTGTTTGCATAACAACAGGTTCCGCATTTCGCAGTTCGGTAATATGACGTGCAATCCCGCTTTAAACGTTCTGCATTCCAACGCAGTAATGAAGAATACTAGGAGAGGAACAATAAAATAAAATGTTTGTAAAATAAAACAATTCATTATTTTCTCCTTTGTATGAATTGTGTGAATTATATATTGTTATTTTTATATGGACCATAATGTCTGTAATGCAAGTCTATTTTAGGTTAACTGGATCAATTCATTCCTTTTTCACTAAGATATTTACGCCCGTTTTAATCTTCTGTAAAATTTATCCCAACAACATGTCGATATCGCACATGAAAGATGCAGACACTTTTCTATTATAAAAGGCGACTCACTCTTTTCTACAGATATTTAATTTAATTCTGCGTTTGTTGGTTACAACGGCGAGGGATTGTTCAACTCGATATCGATTACGATTTTTTTAAAGTAGAAACGGCACATATAACTTATTTTTTTGGAGACATAAGACAGACTTGATCGCGTTCACTTGATACATATCCAAGAAACTATTAATTATACAACCATAAAACACCTCATTTGATGGTCAAATTTCTCATCATTTGATTTGCTTGCAGGATGAAAAACGTTTGCACACTCGTAATGGGTAAAATTCCGGAGGGGGAGAGTGAGAGCATTAATATAAAGTTTTCCAGTTTTGTCCTACCTCCAGCCCTGGAAGTGCATTTCAAAAGAAGTACGCGTTTTCGAATCTGTTTGACTGTTGGATTCTCTAGCGATTTAACTTGTTTCCGGGACATATAAATTCCTTCGAATTGAACGGTTGGTGGTTGCAAGAGTTTAATGGTGGTTTGCACATGTGGGTCACAGGTCGTGATGCTAAGAACTCCAAGCGCATTCCGAGGTCTAGCATTTCTTTGGTACACATGAACTGTAAAACTTGTGTGAGCAAGGATCATAAAATTTCCATGAACATTTCTTCACACCTTACTGGCATGAGTTAAAGCAATCAGTCCATTGCAAATTATCCTTACAAATTGACCAATTGAATTAATTCCTGCTAGCAAATTAATTTAATCAAATAAATTTCGTTATTTAAATATTTATAAGAAACTGTCGGCTCTTGCATTACGTCACACTAAAAATAATTTGGACTAATATATTTGGTTAGGCCCTGATAACGTCCATTATTCTTTTCCGTGTAAAAATAAAGACAGATACGGAAATAGTAACACCCAACACGAAATTGGAGCAAGTCCTAAAAGGTGTAGGAGAGTGGATTCTCGTTCATGCAACACTCCTAAGTTCAATTATTTATAATGCCATGGAACCACATACGATTGTGGATTTCAAAAAAATTCTTTAGGAAATAAAAATTCTCTAATCATTCCAAAATATGACAGATTGCTGAGCCTGTGTCAAAATTATACCTGAAGTGTGGAAAAATATCCACTTTTCTAGTGAAGAATCGAAACCTGGGCTTTAAAAAAACTTTGTCAGTTTCGAAAATCTATGACAGCTAACGCTTGGACAGAGTAACCAATTTATTTAAAAACCAGCACATTTTTTTTTAAAATATAAATTGTTGAATATCTATCTCTCCCTTCCATCTGATTCAGAATGGTTGGTCTCCTCCTAATGAGGAGTCACGGCGAAATAATGCAGCGGCACGCCACTTCTGATGCATCCCTAATAGAGGTATTCATGACTGTAGTCCATGTGTGTTCACGGGGCCGGTTTTCCTGCTTGCGGGATATATATAAAAAAAAAAAAAAACAGCTAAACTGGTTGCAAAACCATACTGCCCGCTCCCAAGACCGGCTGTCCTCGCTATTGCTGAAGAAGATCCTTGAGCATCTCACGTCTCCGACCAGAATCGAACCTAGGACACTACTTCCCCGGGAATATGGTTGCGAAGCGCATAGCCACGAGAGGCTAACCGCGCGGACTATTGAATATATTGAATATCCTATGAATAGGATTCCGAAAACCATGATCAAATTTCTAAACTATGAGCAAATTAATCAGAGGGCTTAAAAATAATTCTTGTTGCTTGTCAATTAATCAGAGGGCTTAAAAATAATTCTTGTTGCTTGTCAATTAATCGTTACCTCCGACTTAAAAATCTATAGAATTTCTTGTTTAATTATATGCTAATCTCGCCCGAGATAATACCGAACCTGTAGCAGCTGCCACGTGCATAAATAAGAAGCTTAAAGGTTTAAAAGATGTAAAGAGCATACAAGACTTATGTATTATTGAAGAGCTGTAAGAGTGAAGCAGCTCGTGTAATCTTATGGTAGAAACTGCTGTTCTAGAGAACAGAGCAGGAGAAGTTCGACTGGCGGATTTGAAAACTTGAGTGAGAATTGACGAGGACCAGAGGTGTTTCTGTTTTCATTGACTTACAGGAAATTAGAGGAATGATAAATCTGTCTACTTATTTCGTGGAAATATCATGAAAATATCAGCAAAAAGAATACAAAGGAGGAACTGAGTGACAGAGAGAGAGAAGAAATGCAGAGGGCACTTTTGTAGACAGAATGCTTGTGTGCTGTCTACAAAAGATGAACCACTCAAAATGTGACAATAGCTTCATTGTGAACGAATAAAGCATACCTTGCAGTGTTTCTCATAAACTTCATTTCAGCTGTTATTAACATTTGTTTCTTCCATTCTTTTCGTTTTATTGTCCAGATTTCACTTCCATACAATAGGACTGGTATGGCTAATGTATTGCATACCTTTGGTCTGGTTTGTTTTTGAACTAGGTTATGTTTAAACAGAGCTAATCACGCCTGTTATTTTTAAATATTTTGCAATTTTTAGGTTTACATCTTTTTCATTTTCATATGTGATCATACATCCTAGGTAGTTAAATGAATTCACCTGTTCTAAGATCTTTTTATCTATTACTGTTTTAGTTCTTACTGGATCCTTCCTTTAAAGGCCATTATTTTTGACTTTTCTCTTGATATTATCATACTCATTTCATTTAACTTACAGAAAGATATTTAAATTATCTTTCTGTAAGTTATCTTCAGAATTTGTAAATATTATTTGGTTATCAGCAAAAAGGAGAGTGTAAGTTCACAGTAGATTTTAAATATTAAAATCTTTTTAATATTTAAAAAGATTTCAGCTAATTTTTTAAATATTAAATTGATTAGCTGAAAGGGGACATCCCTGACAACTTCTTCGTTTATCTCTCTCGGATATGATAGTTAATAATTTAATATTATTTGTATTTGATTATTTTCATATATACTTATGATATCTTTTAAAATATTATTTGGTATTTTTCTTTCTTTTAATATGTTAAATAAAATACTTATTTTAACTATATCCGATGCTTTCCTGCCTCAAAAAATATACAGACATTCACTGCAGACCACAACTGCAGACTCTAAGGCAATTATTCTCAACCATTGGGGCACGCTTTCTTTGGGGGACATGAAGAAATCGAACAAAGTTGAAATCAAAGGAAAAACTGAAAAACTACTTTATTGAAACAAACACATTTAATGAAACCATTCACACAAAAACAATATAATAAAAAAAACGTAAAATGTACTATGAAAATAAAATAAAATGCATAAAATCTACTGTATTGAATACGTTAATTAGGTTTACGGGAACATATCAATATTGCACAATATATCGAGCAACTAACTAATAGACTTTTTAATACTAACTTTTTAGATACTAACAATGTATCTAAAAAATAATGGCTTCCTTGGGTTTGTGTTGCGGAACAAAGCTTTTCATATGATGGTGATACATTGGAAAGTGAGAGTCTTGGTTATCTTTCTATATTTAACTGAGATCCATATTTTGTTTTTAACGCAGCCACTGCAGAAATACCGATTTCACAAAGATAAGATGTTGGAAATCGCAAATGTGCACGAAGAACTCTTGACTTTAGTGCAGAAAATTCCTCATCAACACCGGCCCAAAACTCAAAGAGCGATTTATTATCACTCACATATGTGACTCTTGACTCATCTCTAAGGTATGTCTATTTTTTCCTTGGAGTTGCAGTTTTAATATATTTAGTTTCTCGAATATGCCCACCAAGTACCTCAATTTCATCCCAAATAAGTAGTCTCTGAACTTCTCTGCTTCTTCGTGATTTTACTCTTCCAAGAAGATTGCTATTTCGTCCCTTAATTGATAAACACGATGTAAACATTTTCCCTGTGATAACCATCTTGTCTCGCAGTAAAATAGTAACGCTGAATGTTCGGCTCCAGTGATGCCTTTGCAAAGTTCAGAGAACAGCCTTCATTTTAAGGGACTCATTTTAATATAATTGACTATTGTTGGAGCAGTTGTTAGCACAATATTTAAGCCAGGACTCATTTCCTTTGCAGCAAAAGCTTCTCTATGAATCATGCAATGTGTCCAAATATATTGTGTAGATATCTTGTAAAACTTTGTGAAACCAAAATCTAAATATTCTGCTGCATACGGTTTTGATTTTACTTTTGTAGTGATATTCAGTGAACCTGAATTTGTTGACGTCGACGCTGCACAGTCGTCAGATGCCCGCTTACGTCCTATTAAAATTTTATCAATTTTTCTACAATAGGAAAGATTGTTTTTATACCGTGTATCATAGTCGTTGCGAATAGGAATAAATTAATGCCTACCATCAACTTCTCACTGTTGCAGTGTTACTTCCGTCTTGCCATTTCGCGCCTTACTTATACTCGCAGAATCATTTCCAGAACATTCGAGACTTTCCGTGATGAAATCGCGAATGTTTCCGAAAGGCCGACACGATTCAACGGTCTGTGCAGTGATGCAAAATCTATACAATTTTCGAAAGACTTGATGATGTATTTACATTTGTATGATATTTTAAAATTTTAATTAATTCCTAGTTTGTTTGTTTTTGCTAACTCATATGGGTTTTGTTAGTGTGTCAACACAAGAATTGCAAGGAGGGGAAAGGTCGCCACAAAATCTAATATTAAAAAATGGGGCACACATGAAAGAAGGTTGAGAAATACTACTATAGGGTAAGTTCTCTTAAGAATTGCTCATCTACGTGGAGCATTTAAATTCTTATTTAAATCCAGCGTGGTCGACATTAGCTCCAGATATATATATATATATATATATATATATATATATATATATATATATATATATATATATATATATATATTTATATATATATATATTTATTGAATATACGTATTATTGTTTATTATTGAATATACGTGAAAAATGAAATACTGGCTATTAGAGAACATAATGAACGACTAAGAATACTAAACAAAAGCTAAAATATGATTTAAAAATTTAGATCCTTTTGATGAGATAAAACAAAAACAGAATTAAGAAATGGAAAAGAATTTTACATATCAGTTACATTTTCAGTCTTTCCAATCTTTAAAATGAGTAATCTTTTTACATCTTTTCATATTCAAATTCTTTTTTTTTTTTCGATGAAAAATAAATTTCATTGATTGCTGTTACGTTGAATTGCAGAAGAAAAGTATCTTACAAAACACAGACAGACAGACAGACACACACACACACACACACACACACACACACACACACACACACACACACACACACACACACACACACACACACACACACACACACACACACACACACACACACACACACACACACACACACACACACACACACACAGTAGAAGGGTTGGAGTGAAGAACGTTCTTAAATCAATCTGCAAATCCTTTCGCCTTCTCTGAATTACTTCCTCTATAGTATCGTCCTTCGATTCAGCATTAAAAACAACTTATTTTGAATTTGACAGAACTACTTCAGCATCTCAAAGGAGATGAACCAAAGACTTGAAGGAAAAATCCCGATCTTGAAAAGAGAGCAAATGCTGCCCACGAAATAAAACTCAGAGATCTCAGATACTATTGTAAACTATTTCCCTTTCACAAACTAAGCTAAGTAGACTCCAGTACTTTAAACTGCTGCTTTCTAGATAAATTTGTAAAGAAAAATTAAAGTCAGAGTTGCATGCATTTGCTGTTCGAGTCTTAAATTTCTATGTAAACAACTCTACCATGTTTGCATGTTGCAGTCTCAATGAAACTAAAATTCCTGAGGCAGTTGATTGCGAACATTCACAGTATATGCTTACAAAATGTTATTCAAAATAACTATTTGAATTACTGGCTTCGATATGTCATTTGATAATGTCTCGTATCTATATTGCACATATCGGAAATTACACTACTGTGTACAAGACTGTAAATATTTATGCAAGTAACACATCTAACTTAACACAACTAACATATTCGGTTAAAATATTTCATGCGGAAACAACTGCGATGTTATATATAACAGATTGTATATATATTTCTGCTACCAATCGAATATTATTTGCTGTTTGGCGTTCGAAATAATGGCCAGAACATAATACTAGACATTGTTTTTCCTCCAAGATAAATCCCAAATATCCAGAATGACAAATTGCCACCTTTCAGGCCATCCGAAATATAATATGATAGAAAGAAGAAAAAATAGTTTTCATCAAAACGTAAAAAATATGATACCTTACAGCGCAAAAGAAGACAGAATATGTTTTTAAAGCTGCTAGTAATTAAACATCTGCCACACATCGATTTTCGTCAAGTCGCCATACTGTCTCTGTCTCGAAGCATGTGTCAGTGAATCCAGTCATTAAACAAATAATTGATTTCCTTTACCAACACATGCGTGCTTTAAGACGAACTGCATCTGAAAGCTCGGAGATTACAAAATCATAACACACAAACACAACCTAATAATTGATCGATATAAATAAAACTGTGTGTACGCCTCGGAGTTTTATGCATTTACGGTAAATATTGCAGCAGATGATTTCATTGTCTAAAGATTATTGCTGAAAGTGAAAGAAAGTTCTCAAGAAGTCGAACACGCTGGCTTTAATTGATTCAGAAAAGCAGATTATATTACGTACTGAGGATATCGATTACGTGTTTATTTCAACTGCAACACGAAATAAAAGAGCAACTGAGATGCATTTCAGATAAAACTAGATGATGACTAGTTTTAGCTGTAAATGGTAGCATTGAATATCTTATTTTACTTATTTCTAATTAATATATTTTGCGTATCGACTGAGCTCAATGATATTCAATAGTCATAGTGATCTACAATTTTTCTTCCTAAACGTTTTCGGCGTTTTGCATTACAAATTAAATTTACTATTTACGACGGGGTAGAGGGGGTGAGAGAGATATGAAAACAGCATAATAAGTTTTGGCCTCTTAGAATCAAGTCAGAAGCGATGTTAGTGCAATGGTATCCTATATATCTTCAAGTAATTAGATTGTTCTCTTGATGCCTTGAAGCATATTTTTCTTGATAAGTTTGAAAGTTTAATGAACTGATCACTGATATGCATCCTAAACTACTTTAAATTAAGGGAATAATTAAAGTTGAGTTCAGCAGAGTTGAATAACGTAAAGATGCAGTTCATAATCTCACCGTGTGCGAATCACAAGAGTAAACTAGTTACGTTTTCTTCGTGAAGTTTGTATATTCGTCTGTTCTTTATAGAAAATTTTGTCAGGTTTTTAATAAAATAATAGTATATTCCGATTTAAAAAAATAAGCCAGATGTTATATTTAAAAGTAGCATCGCAAGGATTTTGTTGCTAGTGGGCAGTTTGTAATCTCGACCAATTAGCATTTTCAGCGCTGATTGAGCGACAGCCATCCTATTTCTTAGAGGCCTGAAAAAACTTAAAAAGGGGTCCAGCTTTTTGAGAACTGAAAGTTTCGAAAACTGATCGTTCAAAATCAGATCTATGCAGTTGTGACGTATTGATATCACCGGATGAGCCGCCAATAACGTAAAATGGCTCCATCCCTCCAGAAAGCAAGAAACCAATATTTAGACCAGTTAAAAAATAACGAATTTCAAAAACATCAACATAGCACATGTTACAAAAAAAAAAAAAAAAAAAATCAGCTAACGCCTTTTATTCCCTTATAGGGAGTAGGCAAGGCCTTTTATACTTATCTAGCGTTTGGAGACTGAGTGGGCAGTTCAATCCCACCGGTAGCCAATCAGAGATAACTGGCCCATGTCTATCACTAATTATAGCAGCCAGCGATGAAGTGGCTGGCAAACAAGTGCTGCCATCTCTTGTTACCTAACACTAACAAGATATGTTACTGTGTGAAATAATATGGGTACTTCGGCCGAATATCTTAAATTTACGGGATAAAATAGACGAGTTTCTGGGAGGAAAAACCCGCTTTCCCGTGCCAGAGATCGACTAACTCTGGAATCGGTCGAAGAATGGCTTAGAAAAAGGTTCTGCAGTCGGCGACGACTTGAACGTAAGTCTGACTTCGAGCGATCAAGCGCAGAGGACGCAAGAGCTATACTTCCACTGAGCCACACAGGCCTTTAGCACATGTTAAGTAATAATAAAAAGACCTATCACATAAAAGCACAACAATAAACAAAACATAAAAATAATAGCAAACAAGCAACAAAAAATATAACCCATATCACTTGTAAAAGAAAAGCAAAAAGCACTTCACAATATTCGCGTGACGATTAAGAAATAATGTCGAGTAGTGAAGCAACCAAGTGACAACCAAGAATCAGCACAGCAACCGACAGAAGGAATATTAACATCAACAAAATCGAGCACTACTAAAGAGGCAACACCAATGCAATGAACAACCATAATGATATCAAGAAAAACAGAACAACAGGAACATATTAGGATTCCTGAAAATAAAGAAGGATAAAAATTAGATTTGAAAAATATTATTTTCACATTTATTAGAGAAAATTTCAAAATAAAGAAAAAAAATGCAAAGCACAGTTAGAAACAAAACAGCTAAATGGAAAAAAATAGAAGGAAAAACGTAGTTACTACAAGTGAGCGATGTTTGTTGGGGAGCGATACCACAACCATTCATCCACTCGACCGAGTTTATTGTGTCTCAAACTATGATAAGAAAATAAGGGAAACGGTCGTTTCGTTTCGCTGCTGGCATGAATGTACTGTTTAGGTGGTAGATGGAGGTCATCGTCTGGTGTTAGATCACTTCCTCGATGACTGAAGGCCTGAATTGCCTTCAGAAGTGTCACGTGATAGGTTTCTAGAGCAGGATTTTCAGACTATGTAAAAAATGTTAAGTGATTAAAGCTCATTCCTTGCCACAAAATAGTGCAGATGTACTATAATGTTGCAATATTTCGCGGTTAAGTGCCAAAAATATATATTAATTATAATTCTTAATTTTAATCACTGTGGTGCATCATAGTTTATAGAGCTAAAACAAAATTCAAAGATTATCCATTGGTTGAAATTCATCTCACCAGATGTAAAACATATCCTGCATATTTCACTTTGTTTATTTAAGTTCAAAAGAGATGGCAGAATCCATTTCAATTTATTTCTAATATTTCCTTACGTTGATATGTCATCAACATATTTAGTTTCGGACTGAGAAGATTAACATTATGTAAACTCTCAGTTGAACGTAAGGTATGGATTATGAACTAGCTTACGTTAATGAAATAAGAAACAGATCCCACTGGAAATCTATCAAATTTGTGAGACCTCTAAGATATATAAATTTTAATCTTTAAAAATAAGCCATGCTTTTTTAAATGAAAACATGGATTTCCACTTTGAATTCGATCTCGAACTTTTTTTGAAATTTTAGGTTTTCCGTTAAGAGTTGGTTTTAATATAAATTGCACAGAAAAATAAAAACGAATTCTAGAATTGAAAAACAGCGTCACAATGTAAAACATGATTCAGATGAATCATTTTTACATGGTTACATCTTGAACAGATGATTCAGTGATTCACAATAGATAAATAATCCAATGAATCAACACTATGGATATCACATTAAAGCAAATAACAATCGTAAATGCGAATCATTCAGTAGAGGTCAAGTTGTCATTCTCTTTATAAAATCTTTCGACGTTTAGAGTCTGCAAGATCTCATTCTTGTCTTTACTCATGTCTCTGAAGGATATTATTCATCCCGTTGGCTTCTCAAATTGTTCGTCTCGACTAAATTGTCTCTTATTTATGTTTCTTCAAATGCTACAGAAATAATGACCACCTTCCACGATAGGTTACGAGAAAAATACGGAAACAGTTTCAGAGAAGCATTAATCTTATCCTAATGGCGAACTACTTCGCCAAAATCCTCCTGCCTACAGATCAGAGTCAATAATATATTTGACTTACAGAAAGCATCTTCGAAGTAATCTGTTTGCTCGGAAGAAAGTAAAATACCTGCCCATACTCCACGTGTGTTATCATAATATCCACTTCAGGATCGTCTAAAAGTTAATACATTTCTAAAGCAGAACATTCATGAAAATCAGCTCATTTCTCAAATAATCCCATGGAGTATAAAGGTTACGCATAACGGAGGGAATTCTTCCCGTTTCTATAGAAATTCAATAAATGGCTGCTGGATGCCTTAACGAGAGGCCATCGCACTCCTTAAGAATGTTCTGCTCGGCTCCCTTCTTTACGAGTTTGAAAAGAATCGTTGCCTCTTTTGCAATGATAAGAAAATGCAGAGTTTTATAATTATTACTTATATTTATTATTACTACCAAAAGAGTTTTAAAACTCTTATGGATAAATTCAGTACTTTATACATGACGTCTGTTAAAAGAGGTTGAAACATTTTCCATTAGATTTCTTTCCGTGATTAAAAATAATCCTCATTCCACTTCCAAAATGGGATAGTGGAAGAAGATTATTTACAATTGTTTCTTTCTAAATGTTCTGAACAGCAATTCGTTCCGAGGCTTGTACCTAACTTGGTATCTGAATAACTATCAATTTGCACATATGCTTCTCTGATTACATCGTTACAACGATTATTTTCCAGTTAGAATACTTATTTTATGCTACAATAGTAGCAATAATAATCTTCTACCTGCTTATAGCGAGAATATTTCTTGATTCGCATAAATGGAATAATAGTTGAAGATGTCTGCAATTTAAAATGAGCAAGTGCGCAGGTAATACATAATCGACCACCTGATATCTAAATAGTGAACACACACACACACACACACACACACACACACACACACACACACACACACACACACACACACACACACACACACACACACACACACACACACACACACACACACACACAGAGTTTCCTTTTTTGGTGTCAGCTGGAGGTCATGCACTTTGGTGCAGGTTTCCACAAAAGAGAAAGGGCATAACAGTCCTCCAGAAAAGGTGAAAGGTCGCTTGCTTTCTCAGCATTCACTTTCATCAACTATTGCGATAGGTGCTGAGTAATGAACAAGCAATGCCTAAGTGCATAACCCCTGCAATAATAAACGAATAACTTATTGGAAATAAAGATGTTTTTAAAATAGGAACAAGAATTTCTTTTAGAGACCTTTATCGGAGATTGAACTATTTTAAATGCAACCTTCTAAATGCTTCTTTGATACTTGCTGAGATCCAGCCATTTTAAATATTACAGTTACGTGGCTTTATGTTATTGGAATGCAAGACAGTAAAAAGTTAATTGTGTATTATAGGAAAGAAATTGAAACCCACTGGTTGAAAAGTTCTGCAGAATCTGCCTTGTTGTCCAGATAATGCTTCTTTTTTTTTTAAAGAACAAATCTCATCATTCTTGTATGTTCTGTTAAACTACTTGCATATCCTATGTAGCTAATTTGCGTTCATTCGCTGATGCATTTGTTTGGATTAGAATCCCGTCGATGTTTATCAGAGATTTCCATCTGAACATGATTTAGCTTATCTTGTATAGAGGTGGCTGGGATTTTTTTTTCTCCCTCCGGGAACATTTTTTTTAGCCCGTATAACAGGCCAGTAGGA